>NC_142179.1:7823214-8151428 GCF_026936395.1 Plectropomus leopardus
CTTTGCGGTCTACATGTAGTTTTGCAAGTTTGTGATTCAATTAGTTTGACAGGTGACAGAGCTCTGGCAGTGACACCTGGTGAGACGTAGCACTTTAATCTGGAGGGAGCTTGTTAAAAAGGATTGTCACCCATTTTAAGAATTCATATTATTACCGGTATCCTTGACGGTTAAGTCAATACACAAGCTGCTCTTTCCATAAGCTATAAACTGGAAGCCTAAACCTTGAATATGTCACTTTTACCTACTGAAGTGTATTTACACACATACAATCAGCTATCTAGCTTTGGGGCACAGAAAAAAACATGAATTATAAAAATGGGCGGCGCTCTCTAATTATGATTTGAAGCTTCTCAAGGACTCACACATTTCTGTCGTGTTTTTATACTGTGCTGACTAGCAAGCAGATACTCTCAGAGCAGCTTGATGATCATATGAAATAATGTTGGCTTAGGTATAGCTCCTGTTTCTGTGTCTAATAGGTCCCCATGTGGCTATGATACTTAAGTCTTGCAATATTTATTTGGTAGAGTTTGTCCTGTTTCCAGACCTCTCTGAAATGAGCAAGTGCCAGTGAACTGTAGCAGTGCAACTGGAAGTTTATTTACCCAGTTTGCAGCATATAATAACCTGATTTTGTGGCCACTGAAAATTGGTACCTGAACACTGTTTTTGCTGCATGTGGTTCCTGTGTTTGTCAGAGTGGAATTAAGGGAATAAAGTTGTGGCTGTCAAAAGCACAGTTGTCAGAAAGTTGTGTTTCACCCTTGACTGACACTCTTCTCTCTAAAGTATCAAGTCTTTTTTCATGGTGTTTGAGTCAAGTATGATCGCCTGTCAATCTGATTCAGGTCCTTCATCTCACAAGAACCATTTTGTTCCTCTCGTGGAAATCGATGAGAGGGAGATGTAATACTGAAAGAGAAGACAAAGAACAAATGTCCTGATTTATATTATAGATGAAAGTTTCCTCTAAAAACCCAGCCTTAGTGGATTTGTCTTCAGCGCTGCCTCTCCACTCATTTAATAAAGAAGTGATGCATACCATACACTTAGAAAGACACTAAAAATACTTTTCAAAGACTTAAATCTGACACCCTCTCACATCTAAAGACAACGTGAGACTTTGCAAAGACTGGGAATCTTTCAGGGTCACTAATTATGAAGCTACTACTCGATATATTTTCCCATCTTGCTTCTAATGGAAAATATCACATAAAACTTACCATTAAGAAACATATTGAGAATTCCGTGTCAAAAAAACACGAAACTCCAGAAACACAAGATACAAAGCAGCCTATGTTAAAAGTTTTCTATATTCTTATATTTGGTTACTGACTCCTCAGGTGAAGAGGAAGATCCTTGAGGAGGAGATTCACTGTCCACCCGAGGCCTCTGTGCTGCTGGCCTCCTACGCCGTTCATGCCAAGGTCAGTTCTCCTGTTGGAATTCATTCTTTAGTTATTTTCAAGTAAGATAAATACTTCCATTCATCTGTGTGGTCTTTAATGGTTTGTTTTACTTTAAAATGTGCACGACAACTTATTTTCCTCAAGATTATTTTTTTAAATTATAGGTCTGATGAGATGCTAACAGCTGTGAATAATTAACTTCAACATGGTGCTTTCTGTAACTGCGCTCAAGAATGGAATAGTTTTAAAGAAAAGCAGTGTAGACTTCGCAATTTTTGGTCCAGTTGTCAGGTTGTCTTCGCACAGAGGAGCCACTAGAGACCCCTGTAAAATTATATTAAATGTTACTCTGAATTTGAGCAACATAACATCATATGTGAGCATCACACCATCATATGAAGTTTGAACAGTGTGTGTGTTTCTCAGGTAGTGATTTCTTTGTGACTGTAGATGACTATCTATATATAAGATCTGCCTAATATGGATTCATTGCAACTCTTTCTCTCTCTTAGAAGAGTGCAGTGAGACTGCATGTTTTGTCACTAGCCGGTTTGACTATTTTAATCATCCGGTTTCACCCCCCAAAAAAAGAAAAAGAGAAAGAAAAAAAAACCCAGACATAAATCATCCAAAATTGATCCACAACTCTGCTGTTTGAGACCTGATAATGGCCAGAGGGGAACAAATTACAACTTAAGTTCCTTGACTTGCTATCTTCGGTATTGATTTTTAAAATTCTTGGAGTGCTACAGGGCCTTGCACGAAATGCCTTTAATGTAAAAACAGGACCCCGGTTGCTCTGAAAGTAGCCTTTTAAGAAGGGTTTTAGTAGTTAGGGTTGCTCAGCTTTACACTGGGTGAGAAAATAAGATATCTGAAAGAAGTTAGGAGGAGATCCATTGCTCCTTTGCATTGAAAGGAGCTATTCATTTGCATATTTCCCCCTGCAGGTCTAATAAAGAACTATCTTATCTTATTAAAGGTATTTCAGGCATCTGATCACAATGACACCCCAAGTGAATGCTTGCTTAATGGTTAAGGTTTTTATGTCAGCAAAGTCAAGACGTGGATTATTCAGATATAGATTTAATATCATGTCCAGCACAGCTCAAAACAGATCTTTTTAGACTGGTTTATTCCAAGAGTGTGTTTATACTTGTTATTTGTACTCAAATGGTATTATCTACAGCAAGTACACTTTGAAAATGGTATACTGCTGCAGGCCTATTTTATATACCACGTTATATTTATTAAATATTTAAATTTGGCCAGGTGGTTAATAAAGCATTTTTCTGTGGAGGGAAGAACTTTGGAATTTAATTTTAGGTTATTTAAGGTAAGGTAAGGTTATTTTTATATCACCTCTATTTCTATTTCTATTTCATTACAAATTAACTTTTGTCCTGTTATCTTTTAGCTTGTGTGTTTGGCGATTTGTGTTTCCATTATTTAGTATTGCATTAAAGGAATTTGTTTTGAAAAGGCTGAGACTGGAGGACTTGGGACTAGACTTGGAGGGTTTTTTTGATTTTTGGATTCTTGGTTCGGTGTAGGACATGCGGAAAAGAAAAGCAATTTTCTTTGGGAATTCAAAGTAACATGGGGTGAGTTATTGATATACAAATTCTACCTTTGTGGGTGATGTATTTCTTGAAGGATACTTTATGGGGTGCCCATTAGCACACCGACTCCAGCCTGTGGCCCTTTGCAGCATGTCGTCCCCTCTCTTTCCCCCTTTCACACTTAAGCTGTCCTATCATAATGAAGGCAAAAGCCTAACAATATTTTAAAAAAGCCTACTTTACAAGCACTATAACCTGCTCTATCCTTTAAGACAGTGCGCTGTATAAAAACCCCCATTGATTTATTGGCTGAGGATCAAGTTACCTGAAGTCTATGGAAATTACTCCGCAGGAAACAGCTCCCCTAATAAACCTCCAGCGATCTCAGTCGTTTTGGTTGAAGGATCCCATCTCCCTGAAATCCCCAAGAAAAAGATAGGGAGACTGAGGTGCAGCTTTTTGACAGGCGGACAGGCTCTATTGAGATTGTAGCTCTACCTCAAAGGTTTGGCCAAGAGCCCTCAGAGATTTGCCTTCCCCTGCCACTTTAACAAGCCTACGTTAGGAGACACTGTGTGGATAAAGAAAAATCAGCAAATGAGCATGAGACTTGTGCTTTGTGTTGTCAGCGCCCCCGATCTGGGAACAGCAGAAAAAATATGGGGCCACAATCTGTTTTCATTTAATCAGCCGTCCACTTTGATTAGAGCCAGTGTGAGTAAATTGGCATTGTAAAGGGGAGACAGGTACTTGTTTAGCAGTGCAGCTGCTGAGAGTTTTTTGGCAGACTTTCCCCCTTCTCTGTCTCTCATCACGGGTTGTTTTTGTGCAGCATCACCGTGTAGCCCGTGAAGTTGAGTCTATCACACAGTGGGATCTACTTTGTTACCTACGCTCATCTTTAATCACGATTCTGCCCGCCTCAAGATGGCAATAAGTAGAAAGTAAAGGCGTATTCCAAGATGGCATGAATGTTTGAAAGAAGATATTTTTTGAATAATGTGAATCATAGCACTGTTCAGGTATGCACAGTCACACACAGAATCCACGTGTTATCAGTTTCCAGTGGGAGTTAAGAATGGCATATAATTCATGATAAATGCAGGAGGAAGTCATAAAAGCTACCACTATCTATGAGTTACAGAGCGCATGAGTAGAAGGGATAATGAAAGTTGGGAATGCAGAATAATTTGTGTGTTCACAAATCTCTCTTTCTGCTCTTACTGACTTCTTTACGGTTATTTCGTCTTGAACACAGACACATGCACATACAGTGGGATTCCAAGATCTCGGTCTACCAGGAAAAGTAGTATTAATTTGTCACTAATTCAAAAAAATATGTCATTATGTAAGGTGTCGAACGGGCCAGTTCACCCCCAAATTGAAAATACATATTTTCTTCCTTCCTGTAAGTACCATTTATCAATCTAAGTTGTTTTGGTATGAGTTGCATCTACACATGGAGGAGAGCTTGTGACAGCACGGGATGTAAGCTATAATGGCGTCCTCCTCGGCTGAGCTGTAACGTTAGCAAACTCAGTGATGCTTGATAAGCTTGCAGGAGATGCACGCTTCCTTCTATATGGTGATATGGTTGCCAGAAGACTTGGCTGGTATCATGTTATTACAGAATACCAGGGAATTAATACATCTAGACAAGTTGATATTTAATACTGTCAAAAATATGGAACCTCATTTTTCTATTAATGTCATACTGGAGAGGCTGTAATGAGGATGCTTTGCATGCAGTGTGCATCATGTGCCACCGGAGGTCAGTGTTGTGCAACAGGCAACTTAGCCGACTGCGAGTGGTGAGGAGAACATTACCAACTGTAAATAGCCGGAAAACAAGTTCGGTAAGATAGAAACATGAATTTAGAAGGTGTATGGCTGTCTTTCTCTGTGTCATTAGGAAAATAGCTGTAAGAATATTACCTTTTGTTGACATCTCGTGAGTGTGTTGTGCATTGAGTTGACTGAGGATGGCAATACAGCATGGAGAACGTAGGAAAGTCGCCGGTCAGCAGTGCAGGGCGTCGGGGCCTGAGCAATCAAAAAAAGAAAGAGACATTGCTGTTTAGTTTCAAATGTTTGGTTTTTTTTTAAAAGGCAGACATCTCTAAAGCCAATATCTCCAACACTCGGCAACTCACACCAAAACAATCTAGATTGATAAATAGCATTACAGGTAAGTGGACAAAATTGTAAAAAATTTTTGGAGTGGACTGTCTTTTAAAGACTACAGTTTGTAAACCTTGTCTATAACATGATGATTGCATAACATTTAATCAATATTAAACAGTATATGAACTAATGTTTCAGTCTGGTGCCACATGTATATGTTACAACAATCTATGTGACATTTACTGTATGTCGTCCATCATAAATATTGTTAACACCAAAAATGCAAATTTCTCCACTTTGGGACAAATAAAGCATGATCATATCTTGTCCCACTAATTGTGTCTAGTCAAATTAAATTTCTAAAATGCTATGGCAGCAACTTACAATGATTTTTCATTGATTCATCTGCTAATTATGATCTTAATTGATAGGCTGTTTGGTCTATAAAATGAAGGAGAAAAAAACATGAAAAATGGCTATTCCCGTTTTCTAAAGACCAAGGTGACATTTTCAGAAGTCTGACTTACAGTCCAAAACACAAAAATATTCTGTCAGTGACTGCAAAAGTCAAAATTAAGCAAGAAACCTGCACATTTAAGAAGTTGTAACTAAGGAAAGTTTGGCATTATTGCTCGAAAAATATTTCCCATTTAAGTTCTGGTGGACTGACTAATTGATTATTTAAGTAATAGATTCAGCTATATTTTATTAATTAAGACAGAAACGTGTTAATGTTTAATTTGGTATGCCTACTTTAACTAAATGACGATTGATTGGTGTGTCTTTAAAAGTAATGCTTGTTGAATGCAACTTTTTAAAAGTTAAATAGATTTTCCATAAACCCTATTAAAGGCGAAATCCACAAGAGGGGAAAGTGTATAAAATGCTCTAAGTCATCAGATTTAAGAACGTTAATAACCTGTGTGGTTATTTGTATGTGTACGGTTCAGCCTTGGTGGGTCTGCAGAGGTTTCAGTGCCTCCTGTTTTGTATTCTGAGTGGGTGCAGTGCTTCAAGGAGGTGTTGACAGGGAATTTCAAGAAACAGCCGCTCTGGAAAAATGCAGAGGGAGTCACTCTGGCGTAGAGGTTGAGTAGGGAGTGAGGTCGTCTCCCTCAGCCACAACGCCACTGAGGGCGTGGAGATGCGTGTCCAGCCGAGTGTAGAGGGACATGACAAGCTAATAGGAATAAATGACTCTGCTGGGAACCTGTGTGTTTACAGGTGGCTCCAACTTGTACATAAATTAAATTTTGAATATTGAAAAAGGCAGCTTCCAGGCTGCAGTATGTTTACTTTGTAGCTGCACCCCTGTCTGCTTTTCCTCTGTTTTCAACTCACAGCGTGTGACAGAGACAGGATATATATGAGATACATTTCCAATCTGAGTAAACAGCAAAGAGCTTAACAGAGTTGCACTTTTCAGTTTCAATCTGAACCACACAATATGTTATTTAATACTCAAGGAATTTGTCAGCTTTGCCTTGAGATTATGGAAATCCTGCCTCACTCATCTGACTCAACTGACATAATATTGATGCCCAACACAGTTTGGGGTAGCCAGCATTAGCATGAGGGACAGTGAGACACAGAAATGTAAAACAAATGATATAGCCAATATTTACTGCTAGCTGGAGAGACATGTCAAATCATTAACAATTTGTAGACATGTAGTATAACTGAGAGGGTTGATATATTTTGTTGTTTTATCTGTTGCTAGGTACTTTCACTTTATATTTGTATGTCATGAAGGTTACACTATAAGAATATAAATAAAGTATAAATAAGAATAATTAAACCGCTACACTGATGCTTTGATGTAAACGTCACCAGGCTAACATGCTTACCATAACAAAGCGTACATGCTCATTTTAAGCAGGTGTAATGTTTACCATGATCACCATGTTAGTTTCTTAATGCTTTTGGTAAATAGTGCTAAACATACTGCACCACAAAGGCTGATGAGACTGCTGTTAGTTTTGCAGATATTCGGGCATAAACCAAAAGTATTGGACAACTGGAAATATTGACCTGACAATGGCACTATATAAATTTAAGCAATCACTAAAATGATTACAATTCATCCTTAGGGGGACATGAACATGTGCACCAAATTTCATGGCAATCCATCCAACGTTTATTGAGTAATTCCCCTTTCAAACCCCTGTGGTACCACTAACGTCAAAAAACATCAGATTCGAAGAACATTTCAGAGCTGGCTCAGAGACCTTGCACAATTAGCATAGCTTTATTTTTGCTTTATAGCTGGAAATAGCTTTACCAGTGCTAGCAAGAAAAAAAGGCCAATTTTGCCTGTTAAGGCCACACAACAATATTGCCTTTCATGATTAGGATTTAATTCAGGGCTAGAATAAGGATTGCCCGATTGCCTAGGGCAAGTCAAATGCAACATTAGGCTAGTACATCTAGAGACTCACTTCCCCGATAAAGTAAGTTGTAAATAAAAAATACATTTTGCATTCTAATTTCTGTTGAGAATTGCACATGTGCACATCTGATCTGGCTCTTGCAAAAAATGACGGTGGGTAAAGAAAAAGTTTATGTGATAAAGCAAAAGTAAGCGTTTTCATTACCCTGGAAACAGGAGTTAAGTTCGGTAGTATCAAAGGATGGGGCAGATACTCCAACTACTGTATGTATTGTGCAGTTTGCTGCAAGTTTGAGAGCAAGGTGGATAAAACAAGGTTAGTTTTTATAATGATTAACTATGCATTTGATAACCTAAATAAACAGTGGTTGATGATAACCGCTAATAAATGGTTGATGATAACCACTGATAATTTTTACATTCATTTTATTTTATGATGTAATATTTATTTGTATGGACCCCAGAAAGAGTAGTTGCGACAATGATAATAGCTAATGGGGATCCAAATAAATAAATTGAAAAAAAAAATTGTATTGGGCAAGTAAAAACTGACTTCAGGTAACTAGATTTTGGAAAAAAACAACAAAAAAACAACACACTGAACCCATGACTAGATATGAGAAATTTGTTTTTCTCACCATTGCACTGTAAATGGATTTTTTTCAAAGTAACCACACTGTGTCAGAAATACATTAACTAAATTAAGACAAAGGCTCTATTGAACAGAATATATCTATTAGTCAGTGTTGTGCCGCTGGTGATAATTGTGAAGTGTAAGTATTGACATACAGCTGTCCTTTGAGAACTGGTTATTGCGGTTGGTTCTGGGTTGTTTGACAAAGGCTAATTGGAAGAGAGATGTATAATCATTGAGCATCTTAGAGCACTGTCACTGTCAAAACGCCACCCTGTCTCTCCCTAAGCTGAAGCTTGGTTGGTGCCATCATACTTCTATAAGTCTATATAATAAAGAATTTAGCAGTTACAAACAAACAGGTGAGGCACTGAGGGAGCAGAAGCTGTGGGGATGAGAAACTTAAGGGAAGGGATCTAATTAAATGGCCCTCGGCTTCTCCACTGTTTGCCACTGCACCGCTGTTCCAGGAATTTTCAGTCTGTGTGTTGAGCTTATTAAATTCAGGTCTCTTCTGTTTTCACACTGAAGCGCAGAAAAATGAAACCCAATTAAACCTCATAATAAAAGTAACATTATAATCACAATAGAAGAACATACAGAACAAGTCACTTGATCAGAACCACAAAAGATTCCAATTTGTTGTGTGCAAATTATCAAAAACTCAACGATTCAAAAACAACAATGCACATGCTCTAAATCACATTTTTAATCTCTCATCATAGTTGAAGAGCTTAATGGGGTTTTTTTCATCCACACAATGCCATGCAATGTCAAAATAAGTGATTTTGGTTCCATTACCTTCACTTTTCTTCTGAGAAAACTTCTTTGTTGTGTATATTTTTCTGCTCCTTCAGGTAACTGGCCAGCTGAAGGTGACAGCAATGACATTTTGAGCGCAATTACAATGACAATTGAGAAGCAGCAGAAGGTTTTTTTCGCTATCTGAAACTTCAGTGGTAATGTCAGAGTTTGGTGTCGGGCTCAGAATTGAACAGGGAATAGCGAGTCTTTCTGGACTACCTATTTTTCACCAAGATACAACCAAAAAGTTAAATAGTCACAGAGGGAGAAATCCATGAGAAGAGAATAAAGCACTACTTTTTGGTGTCAGCCTGTCAAAGACAAAGTCTTCTTCAAAAACCCATTATTTTGAACCAAAGTTCAGCTGTCACTTTGCTGACTTTGGTGCTTTCAGTCTTGAGTTTAAAGGAATAGTTCAGATCTTTTGAAGTGGGGTCGTATGAGGTACTTATCCGTTGTCAGTGTATTACATACAGTGAATTGCGGTTGGCATGCACCCAGTTTAGAGAAGTTTGGGGTACCGACTCTAAAGCAATGTACTGCTGTGATGGGGTAAGCAGAAAAACATATTATAGCCACCTAAAAAAAAATCAGTATCTGATTAAGTATACGCTATTATTAATAATACTTTAACAGTTTTACCTTACTGTCACACAGTCATTTCTGTTGGAAAGTTTAAGCCGTTCTATTGCTCTTTTCACAGCCAGATTCCATCAAAAAACAACAGTGATTTAACATCGTTGGTCACAATTTGCTGGTCTCCGGCTACCTTAATAAGCTAGTGTAATTTGTGTGATTTTGGCGTTTTAAAATGTTCAGTCTCACAAAAGTCACTTAATTCAATTTTATTTTTATCCGATATCACAAATGACAATTTGCCTCGAAAGACTTCACAACATACGACATCCGTCTGTCTTTGAACCCTCATACAGCAAATACATGAATAATGCAATACTTTCACCAGTGGGCCATAAGCTCAGTCAACTTTGTTAACTATATTTTGGACAGACCGGGGCTAAATAGACATTTATTTAAATGAAACTGTTTGAGATTGTTATTTAAATTGTAATCTTTCTTTTAGGTGGGACTTTTTTAGGTGGCTAAAATACGATTTGCTGCTCCAACTTGGGGGTGTTATGGGCGACATCTACTGTATGTAATACACTGACTATGGATATACAACCCCACTTCAAAGATCTAAGCACTTTTCTTGGAAACTTTTTTCCAAAAAGATTCACAGAGAAAATATGTGATTTTTCTCACTGAGGATGTCATGTGAATCTCATACATAAAGCATGAGCCAAAAAATGTTAAGACTCTTTGATGAAGTTAGATTTTCACAATAATACTTGCTATATATATAGTCTGTCTGATTTTGAAACAAATTTGTCTCTAGAATACCCCAGTGCTCAAACAGTACTGTGGAAAAATGCAAAAGGGTTATGAATATGTAAAGATTGCCTTGCTCAATTAAACAAATAATTTAACAACAAAAGAACAATAGTCACCGTGCCGAGGCAAGATACAAGTGGATTTGACAACAGTATCATGCTCAGAGCAAACAGCGATGTACAGATAAAGGTAAACATTCAAGTTAACCTACTTCCATAAATCTACAGTCATAGCCCACTTTTTAAACAGTAGCTTCATGTATAATTCATATCCTTCCTCCAGTTTCACATTAGCCCAAAGGAAAATCCCCACTGCCACTCAGTCATGCCTAATCCATTCATATCTTTCCTCAAACATGCATGATATAATTTGTGTCCCGGCTCTGTGATGATAAGTGATAAGTCTCAGTTCTCTCAGATATCTCTAATAGCATCATTTACATCATCTCCCAACAACTGGGCCACTGTGTGTGCGGTGCACATTAATGACCTGATGGCAGACCTGCCTCCATTCATTCTCCAAGAGACTCCTTTCTTGCAGGCGCTGTAGTTTCATCTTATGAACAGCTCCCAGGAGAGGCATAGTCTGGCCTGTTATTGGAGGGAAGGTGGAGATCGCCCATTAGTTTGGAGAGATTTTAAACCTTTTGGCACTTTTGCTCTATTTTTCAGTATGGAGACTATGACCCCAATGTTCACAAACCTGGATTCTTGGCTGAGGAGGAACTGCTGCCAAAGAGGGTGAGTGGCAGCTGGGTTTACTTATTTTCATTGATGAGTAAAAATGTTTGCAAATTTGCCTAATTATCTAGGCCTATACCTGCATTATGATCTACTATCATTTGATATGTGCGGTAATTTATATGTATATGTCTCCACTGCAGGTGATTAACTTGTACCAGATGACTGCAGAAATGTGGGAGGAGAGAATCACAGCGTGTTATGCAGAGCACAGAGGCAGGACGAGGTAAAAAAAAAAATTAAAAGAAAACTGAACTGTACCACTGTGAAGTTCCACAGTCATCAGCAAAATTCAATTTTAAGTTCACATATGAAATGCTTTAAACTTGGTTCTGCAAGAAATGTTTCATGCAAAACTGAAGTCCATTTAGGCAGCGAGATGCAGAAAGACTCACAAAAAAGTTGTTCCTGTCAGGAAGTTTTTTTTAAAGCAGCATTGATGAATTCACAGTATAAACTTTTTTAACATCTGTTGTTGGCCAAGAATATGCTCCAATGACAAATGCCACAGCTTACCACAGTCTATAAGCAATCAGTTAAAGTATTCTTTGCAGGATTGTCGGTTACTGTTTGTAAACACACTTGCCAGTGAAAATGAATGTAAAAGCCAACCCCAGATTTACTCTCATTTAGCTTTTCACGTTGTGTCTCTTGGATGCCTGTTTCTTATGGTTTAGTACACGATTGGTACCTTTTTAAAAAAGGTCTTCATATGTCCACTCACAGAAAATTAGATGGAAATAAGAAAATACAGGCAGAGGGCAGAGTCTCTGCAGGAAACTACACCTCACACACTTCTAGTGGGTTGTAAGTGATGATTAAAGGGGATTACTTCTGTATGAGTTTATACACTGTTTTTGAAAAACCATAATAGTCTATCTTTAAAGCTACAGTAGGTCACTTTTCTAAAATATATATATATTTTTTTTACATATTTGCTGAAGCTGTTACTGTATCCTGACAGTAGTACATGAGACAGATAATGTGTTCCTCTGGCTCCTAATGCTCCGAAAGGCATTTGCAGGAATGCATCAGGCCTGGATGAAAACAACTAAACAGAGCCAGGTGGAGTTTCTAACACATGTAAATTACCGCTTGTGTAAACACTGCACGGCCAACAACAACGCACATGGCAAAGACAATTATAACAGCGAAGCACAGGTCCTCCTCAGCTCTGATTGGTTGTTTTCATTCACGGTGGATTCTTGTAAAGGCCATTAGTAGCTCCTCTGAGGAGCCAAAGATTTTACTGTCTCATGTACCATTGTTAAATAGTTCCAGAAAATATGAGAAAAAGTTATTAATATAAAAGTCACCTACTGAACCTTTAATTGTAATTGCATGTATTTTCACAAGAGAAACACAATTCACGTGGCTATTCTCAAAAGAGAATCTTTTAGCAAGGAGCCAATACATCATAGTGAAAAGGACTGTAAAAATGATGTTGCTGTAATTGCTCCCATAAATCTAAAAGTGCACCAGAATGAAAATCAGCAGTGCTGTTGTTGTACTTTGCTCCACCAGTATGCTGAACTTAAGCTTTGAAAATTAACAGGGAGTAAGTGTGAGGGATGTGGAGTGTCTTAAAACTCCTGTGGGTGGGGATTTTTAGGCTGGCAAGTGAGTTCTAAAAGCCAGCAAACTGAGCCGCAGCGCTCGGAAAAGTGATAATTGACTCACTGGCGCTGATCAATAACCCTTTCAACCCCAGCAGAGAGAGGGGAGTTGTTGATCCTCACACCTTTAGAATTTTAATTGTTTAGTAAGTGATGCAGTTTAGTGGGAGTACAGGAGGGGTCACTGGCCTTCACTGAGGCTGGGTATCACTGAAAGATTATTTTAAAGGGACAGTTCACCTCAAAATCAAAAATGCATATTTATCCTCATACCTGTAGTACTATTTATCAATCCAGACTGGTTTGGTGTGAGTTGCCTTCTCTTGAATATAATGGAACGAGATGGCACTCGGCTTGTGGTGCTCAAAGCCCCCAAAAATACATTTGAAAAACCGTTACAATATCTCTTTACAGTAGTGTCTCTGTGAGGCTTTATTTAAGATCACATACACTCACTGTTCATTTCAAAATCCAAAAAATATGGTTTTCCTTTTACCTGTAGCTGGAGATATCAGCCGTAGAGATGTCTGCGTTTTTTCAGATATAATGAAACAAGATGGCACTCGACTCCTGACTCGAAAAACTCAACAGCAACGTCTCTTTCCAAACATTATTACCCACTTGCTCAAGATAATCTGCAGAGCTTGTTGTGAACAGTTTCATGTAGGAACTATTTTCTCTCTACTGAACAACATCAACAACCAATTGTATCACAGAGCAAAAAAAAAAAAAAGCATGTCTCTACTGCTAGCTCACCCAGCACCACTGAGTTAGTTTTTCTTTCTACCACTCTACACCTGCCAACTGTAAACATGGTAAACTTAAATACCTGCAAAACTGAAGACACTACTATCAGATGTACTTTGTGTTTAGTGCTAAAAAGCAAAAGTTAGCATGCTTACATGCTAAGCTTAGACACTGAACTTAAGACCTGCTAAACATCAGCATGTTAAAACTGTCATTGTGAGCATTTAGCTGAAATCACCAGTGTGCCTAATTCATAGACCCTATAGTCACCCACTGATTTTTGACTCCAGCTTTCAAGCTTTGACTTAAGCATTCTTGCTGAAAATTACAAATCTGATCAGATATTCTGTGCTGTTTTTTTTCTTTCGTATTTTGGTACTTCATATAATGGACCAATTTCCTTACCAAATAGCATTCATATTTTATATCCCATCACATTAAATCAAATGTTTATTTAATCTTTGTTTTGGCTCAGATTCGCTACAAACTTGATAATCAATTGATTTTGAAACTGATGTCAGCACAACATCAATCTCACTGACTTGCCCTGTGCATCCACATTTTCTTTTTCATAGAGCGCAGCTCTAACGCCCAACATTTCCCCAGTATTAATCAGGCGTTACCATTTAAATTTCATCCGACCCACTCCAAAGTCAGAATGTACTCAGTGTCCAACCTAGTTAAGGTTTGTTTATTTGGCATAATGCTCTCTTGCCTGTTAAAACTTTGATGAAGCTTAAACCATCAGTTTCCCACCACCCATATCAAACAGCAAGTTATTAAAAGTTTAGGCGGAAGCATGCCCTGATTTTTCCTCAACCATCAAAGTCTGCTGATGCTCTTTTTTTTTTTTTTTTTTTGCTGAGTTGACCCTGAAATCACAACAGATCCGCCAACCGCAGAAAGAGAAAAAGAGAAGAGTTTGATGCATTTGATTCCTCTCTAACAGTATTTAGAGTCTTGGAGGCATCCCAATAAGTCGTCTTTTCCATCAAGCATGACCTCTAAAGCCTGTTAGCGAATTATAGTTGTGCTTTGTGTCAGTACTGTGCTTATGTTTTCACCCCTTGCAAGAGCTGTGTGGCAGAGTTTTTATAGATCACACGCGACATGACAGATGCTACGCACAAAAGCAGAGGAAACAAGGTCTGATCTCCTTTTTCTCTCCACTTCTGCACCTCCTCTCCTCCCACCCTTCCCTCCCTCTCTTCTCCATTCCCTTGGATCCCTCTCAATCTCTTTCTCTCTCTGTGTGTCTGTCTTTGAACCAGGGATGAAGCTGAGATGGAGTATTTAAAAATAGCTCAGGACCTGGACATGTATGGCGTCAATTACTTTTTAATCAGGGTGAGCCAATGCTGATTTGCTATATCTTTACAATGTAAGCCAATAGGAGAGATTAGGAGGTGTGTCAGTTTCACCGTGGTGTCATGAAATGAAGTCGGGGAATAGCTGTCTGACTCTCCTGTTCAAAACTGTCCCTTAGCTGAATCTATTTGAGCATTTTTAAACAATTGTGTATGTTTTTGGGGTAAACAATCATCTGCTGTTTGACACTGGAGCTTTTCATAATGAAAACAAACCTGTAAGAACTCTTTAAAAAAACAAAACAAATTCACTTGTGGTGGTTCTGACCTTGGAACAGTGCATTCTCTTAAAGGCCAAGACATTTTAAAATACCACCGACAAGTCAGCCTCATTTTAAATAACTCACTGTAGCATTACTTTTCAAGTAAACAAACCCAGACTGCACATACACCCCGCAACTGGCATTCTTCAGCTCAACTCTAACAAATAGTTTTGGCAAACAGAGCCGCCACCATGCCACCACGATGCCAACACAATGCCACCACAATGCCACCTCTGTCAATTTCATGTCTAAATGAATGTTGGCTGAAGAGCAGTCCCACTACTGCTCACCAGCGTCCCTTAACAGACGGATTGAAGAAAGGCTTTGTTTACTCTGCTGTATGTGGTTTAGAATAAAAAGGGAACAGATCTACTTTTGGGAGTGGACGCCCTCGGTCTGCACATCTACGAGCCGGACAACAGGCTGACACCCAAGTGCTCCTTTCCTTGGAATGAGATCCGCAACATCTCCTACAGCGATAAGGAGGTGGGAGCATGTGCTGCTGTATTTCATGATAAAAGAATGGTGGGACAGTGCCTATAGATTGGCCATAATGTATTATAATAGTTTATTGATTTTGATGGGAATCACAGTAACATTATTCACTGAACCTTTTCTTTTTAGCTTATAACGAGGTTTTATGTCATGTTTACGTTGTTTTTTGTTTTTTTTTTAAAAATATTTTTACTTTTTCATAAATCTTTTGTATTGTAATATATACACCAAGGCTGGGCAATATATAATAGTACAATACAAATATCATGATATGAAGCTAGATATTGTCTTAGATAATGGATATTGGAATACAATGAATGCTGTCTTTTCCTGGTTTTGAAGGCCACAATACAGAAAAGTTTTTTGTTTTTTTTTCCAGAGCTTGCCACTGATGATAATTTATCTGAGATTTTTTGGTGTAAATATTTCATAAAAACACCAGTGCTCAATCCTGCAATTTCAATGTTGAGGTATTTGGTCAAAAATGTTGTGATATTTGATTTTCTCTATATTGTCCAGTTCTAACATGTACTGTATGTATATATATGAGAAAATATCCTTATCAGTGTTGTGATTTTGATTTCAAAGATATTGTCTAGTCTTACTGACAGCTGTGTCTTTTTCATTTGTGGTTTGACCATAAATCTGGTGTTCTTGTTTTCTCAATGTTTAGTTTACCATCAAACCTCTTGACAAGAAAACCAATGTTTTCAAGTTCAACTCTTCACGGCTGAGAGTCAACAAACTGGTGAGTTCATTTCAGATGGTAGAGGTTGTTTTGGTCAGAGAGTAACTACTGTTTTTGCACCACTGTAGCAGTCTGGAATCCATTCAATTTAATGTATTGCTTATTGTTGCAGGACGGCGCACAATTAAAAGTAATTGCAACAGAATTAGCTCGCAGCCAGTTTCCATCTGATGTCCCTGTCCATCATTTTGATTTGTTTGTCATTGTGAGGGTGAAGGAAAATACCTGAAGTGGCAGATGAATCAGAGTTTATAGATATACCAACCTTTTTTGACATTGCATTGGAAGCACAGTAGCAGGCATTCTTGGTTTTGTTTCTCTCGTGCAGATCCTCCAGCTGTGTATAGGGAACCATGACCTGTTTATGCGGCGCCGACGGGTTGACTCACTTGAAGTACAGCAGATGAAGTCTCAGGCCAGAGAGGAGAGAGCCAGGAAACAGGTACTGATAACAGAGAAACAAAGAAGAGAGAAGGGGGTTTAAACTTACCAATAGCCATCCAAATCTAGTGCATATTTTAACAAAATATCCAGAAAATTGTTACATGAAAATGTGAATTAATGTGTTTGATTCTTCTACTGTTATGCCAAAAGTCTCGGACACGTCGAGATTAACAGTTGCTGGCATTAATTCTTCAGCGGGGTGCCATCAAACTATTGCAAAAGGCGATAGAGTGATGAGATGATGCAATTAAAAGAGCACCAGTCAAACCTCAGAAGATGTAAATAATGTTAGAAATGTGGTGTTAATGGTTTTTTCCATTATTAATTTGTTTGATGTTTCAGCCTCATCATTGACCCTCACAGATTGTTTTACCTGCCACCCTTTTTCATCTATAGCAACATTAAAGTCACATGATTCATATACATCATAATTTTGATTTCTGAAGATTTCAGTGTGTATCAACTGAATTTTGTCGCAAATCCTGAGTATATATAGACCAAATTCTCTTCCTTAGCCTAGCATAACTTTTTTTTTTGCGATAGTTTGACTTTTTGTTGAATCACCACTGGCGTTTTTTGTGCTCAAATTGAAAATGCACAAAACAGGTGGATGAAAGCACACTTGATGACACAAAATGCATTCTGTTCAGCAACTCTTGTTTTAGTTCAGCCTAAAACAGAAAATATGTCTTTGATGTGTTTTCACATCTGTGTTTTAAGTCATACAAGGAAGAGAATGCAGGCACCTACAAACCGAGGACACTGCTTTGTTAGGACATAAAAGCTACTTTTTGAAGTTGATTTTCTTAAAACAAAACATTTTTAAGTATCTTTCAGGTGCACCTGCTTTATTTTCTTCTGTTGGATCCACGTTGCACCTTGTCCATCATCTTTTTTGTCCATATTCCATCTTTTGTCTCTGTTTTTCTTTTTTTCTATTTTTCCACTCATTACTCTAAACATTTCTTCTGTTTGTTGTCCACTCTCAAATCTGTCTGTCGTTCAGGTGGAGAGGCAGCGTCTGCAAAGGGAAAAGCAGCTGCGGGAGGAGGCAGAGAGAGCCAGGGATGAGCTGGAAAGGAGACTGATTCAGCTGCAGGATGAGGCTCACATGGCCAATGACGCACTGGTAAGACTCATTTGGTTAGCTTAGTCTTCTAAAATCCACCATTTTGTTGTACGTGTCCCATATACACTAAGTTTTAAAACAAATATTTTGTGTCAAATATAACTCCTCTCACACGATCTTCTCTTCCTCGAAGTGTTTCTTATTTTTCATGTCATTTACTCATTCTTCCCCGTTAATGTGTCTCACTGTTGCTTCTTTCCCCTCTATCAATCTGTCTCACTCCTTCTGAATTCATATGCACATCTCTGCCTCTACACCTCTTTCCCCTTTTTATCTCTGAACACATTTTCCTCTCACTCCATTTCTCTTTCTTTGCTCCATTTCCCTATATCTCCCCTGCCATTTTTCAACTTTTGTTTTCCCTTTTCACTCTCCTTTTGTTTGCCCTTCTTCCTCCTCCTCCTCTTGCTCCTCTCCAGCTGCGTTCAGAGCAGACGGCGGACCTGCTGGCTGAAAAGGCCCAGATCGCGGAGGAGGAGGCTAAGCTGCTGGCCCAGAAAGCTGCTGAGGCCGAGACAGAGATGCAACGCATCAAAGTGACTGCCATCCGTGGCCAGGAGGAGCGGCGGCTCATGGAGCAGAAGATGCTGGAGGCAGAGATGCTGGCCCTGAAGATGGCCGAGGAATCGGAAAGGAGGTGGGGAGAGTACAGGAGTGGAAGAATTGTAGATTGTAAGGCCATTCATGCTGCAGTGAATATGATTCTGATCCAGCGTTGGCCACTGTGGCTTTGTCTCTGTCAACACTATCTCTCTCGTACTCAAATTCTCCTCCTTTGTATCCACCACGCACACACAGTCACATGTACAACGTGCCTAGGTTTTTATGCCTCTGTGCCAGCGATGGTGGTGGCTGCAGGCGTTATGTTTTCATGCGAATGGTCTGCCATTGCATCCGTCCATCCATTCACCCCTTTCTTGTCAACCAGGATGCCTCAAGGGAATTTCCTCAAATTTGGCACAAACATCTACTTGAACTCAGAGATGAAATTATTAGATTTTGGTATTTAAAGGTCAAGGTCAGTGTGGCATCAGTCTTATTCTCATAAATGTGTGTTTTTTTGCCATAACTCAGGAATTCTTGCGCTTATTATTACATATTTTCACACACGTCTAAAAAGATAAAATGATGACATTTTATATCCAAAAGGTGAAAGGCCAACTTCATTGTGACATCATAATGTTCTGCAAAAACACTTGGACTTAATGACAAACTGATTAGATTTTGATGTTAAAAGGTCAAGGTCACTGGTACCTCATTTGTGTCATTTTCCTGAATGTGATATTTCAACACAACAACACCTTAAAGGAACTTCTTCAGATTTGGTCCAACCGTCCTCTTTGACTTGAACTGAACTGATTAGATTTTGGTGGTCAAAGGTCAAGGTCACTGTGACCTTGCATCTTTCTTATTCTTGTCAATGAAATATCTTAAGAGGGAATTTATCTTTATCTTTAAATTTGGCACAGATGTCCACTTGTAACCAATGATGAAATGTTTAGATTGTGGTGGTCTATAGTTAAGGTCACTATGATCTCGCAAAGCATGTTTTGTCTCATAGGAGCATGAAAACACAGTTCCTAAATAAACTCCTCAACTCAAGAACCTCCCAGATGTTTTTGAGCTATAGTGTTAAATGTCAAAGTGCACAAACTCGCTGCTTCATTTCAGCTTGCTCAGCAGCACAGAAGCCAGTCGATATTCTGTGAGCATAGAGCCAGGTAACACAGCTGCATTTAAATTGCCCAATCAAAGAACTCCTAACTTGTTTAAAAATCATTTAATTTTAAAGGCTTTGTTCTTGCACTGCGGCTGAAAGGCAGGTAATCATGCGGTTACAGCCACACTGCTGCACACAGAAGTAGAAAAAGGGAGAAAGCTTTTGTTCAGCAGCTTTCCTCCCAGGTCTGAGGTGCAGCAGTTAATTTGTGCTAGTTAATTGTAAGCAGTATTATCGATTGACGGTGGGAGTCCCTATCAAACAGTCTGTTTTCCCACACATTAAAGCTCCATGGTGCTGAAACTTTTTGATCTGTTTTATCTGTGCCTTAAAAAGCAATTCTGTCATTTACTTTTTTTTATACATCTCAGGGTGATTCAATCAAGTCCTTATCAAAGCTGCTGTTGACATTTATTTGTTTTTGGAGGTCAGATGGATAAGGAGATGACTTGACGAGTGATCCTTGATCCTCAAGCTTGATAGATGCCAATCCACTGTAGCACAGAACTTGAGTCATCTTTATAATAAAGCAGTATACATAGAGACTAAGAATATCACTTCACAGCCTCTACTTCACAATTTATTAGGCAATCATTTCAAATGGGTAGCATTAACCACTTGCCAGTAACTGCAATTTCTGGATGAGCACTTTCTGCACCAGGAAAATTCAAACCTGTAGCACTCAACATGTAAATGAGTTTGTCCACTCAAACCCTCGAGGCACATAGCTCCCCCACATCAACGAGGAACTGCTGAATGTTCAGGAACACAATAAAAAGAAATGTAATCGCCCGCATATAACGTTCTTACATCTCTGTATGCAAACTCGATGGTGGAGTAATGGTGTTAGAAATGATTGTCTGCTCGGGTGACACATTGATCACCTGGGTAATAACAAAGTGACATTCCTGCTTCATGGAGTACCGGCGTACCGATTATGTAAGATAATTTTGGATTTAATTTAGATAATTCTGTCTCTGTCAAAGGATTGGGAGGTGAATTAAAGTATTAACTGCATCTGTCTGTCTATTTGTCCCTCAGGGCCAAGGAGGCTGAGCAGCTGAAACAGGACCTGCAGGAAGCAAGGCAGTCGGAGCGCAGGGCAAAGCACAAGCTGCTGGAGATTACCAGCAGAGCTGTCTATGCGGTAACAGACCTTCAATATGCATACACATAATTACTTCACTTATATAGCACCTTTAAAAACAGATGTTTACAAAGTGCTTTAAAAGACAAAGCAAAGGCAGGAACTCAGGAATAATAAAATAAACATCAACAAAGTCAAACAAAAAGGCAACAACAAAATGCAACACAAAAGGTCAACAAGAATGAAGCAAATAAAAGGAATAAAAGTGATAAAACAGGCAGCTCTTGAAAGGCAAAGTACTAAATGAGTAAAAGAATCAAAGCAATAAAAGACGGTAGAAATAATCTAAGAAATAATTTAAGAAGACACAACTTTCAGAGTTGCTGCCACGTGAGGTAGTAACGGTGTCTGTATAAACAACAGGACGGGACCATGGGTAGGACGGGTGTGACGACATGTTATGTGTGTGATCCACCACGGAACATTTAAAAAAGCATGTAGTTGCAATTAGTGGATGGGCTAGGCAATATGGCTTTAAAATAATACCACTATATTTTTAGGCTATATCACAATACAAAATATATATCGTGATATTTTGAAATCGCCTCTAAATCACTGTAAGCTACTAAGAAAAAAGTCATTAAATGAACCACGTTCATTTAATGACTTTTTTCAAGTGGCTACTGCCAGAAAATAGTCACATAAACTACTGTTATAATAAAGTTTAATAAAATACTGTTGTAACCTTAAATAACATAAAGTATTAAGTTAAAAAAGTACTGTTATGGTTAAGTTAAATTCACTCATTTCAATTCATTTCAGGTCATTCACTGCGAGTGCCGTGCATTGTGTGGATGCCCCCTCTGCCACATGGACGAATGCAAAGTGTTATTAGATGATGTAAATAAAATAAACAATATAGCATAATACCATACGATAGACATTTTTTTATCGTCAGATGATATCTTTCGTCATATGTCACAGCCCTAGCTAGCTGCTAACTCAAAGAGGAAGTATTGGGAAAACAAGGACATTTGGGAGCTCCTTAGCCTCTGAGAAGAGGATGAAATCAGCCACTATATAAGAGGGACAGTAAATGATTGTAATCCCCATATCATTGTTGTTTATAAAGCTCTGGCGACACTACATTTTATGTCACACTAGAGGCTGAAGCTGTTGTGTTACAAGTCATGCTCGTCGCATCTCTTTTGATTCCACCATGCCAGCATGTTTTCTACAATCACAGTGTAGCATCATGATGACGCTGTTGTTTAGTTGTTTTAGTTGTTGTTTAGAGGGGACTTTCGCCCTAAAGTGCGATCTCTATACAGCATTCATAGCATGGTATGTTCATATAATACACAACCCAATAACAAACAAGAAAGCTGAAGTGATTTATTGGTGAGTCCATGGCAGGAAATAAATCAATGGAAATTATGCTAATTGATTAATCAGAGGCAGTGCATATTATTTGGGCTGCAACTACCAATTACTTTCAATATCAATTTATTGTTTGGTCTATAAAACATCAGACAACAGTGAAAAATGCTTAACGTAATATCATAGAGCACAAGATCATGTCTTCAAATGTCTTGTTTTGTAAAAATATTCATTTCGCTATTATGTAAGACCAATACAAGCAGTAGATTCTAACATGTGAAACCCCAGAACTATTAAATGGCAATTTTGTTTGGAAATAATTAATTTTCTTTCAACTTACAAATTGATTAATCGTTGCAGCTCTACATATTAAACAGTAATAATGTCATTTACATGACTGGGTGTGCAATTTTTCATTAATAGTCCCTAGATGCACATTTTAATGTCTCCCGAAAATCTAATAAATATTGCCAGCAATAAGAAGATATTTTTTTTAAGTATTGGCTAGAAGAAATTAGCATTTAAAGATTGTGAGCTGTTCTAAATTATAATGGCATTTCTGACTTTTTCATAATTAAGGACAGAGATTCATTCATTAAAGGAAATCAAAGGATGAATCAGTAATGTAAACAGCCTTTCATAAAACAAGTACATATATATTACACACATATATTACATAGTACATTGATACACTCCCAGAAGGGAACAAATGCAACCCACAGAAGAGTACAATGTCTATTCCTATTTGGAGTATCAGCTGCAAACTGTTGGTATGGAAATGACCATATAGTTTGATCTTGGCTGAAAATAGCAGACACATACAACTGAAGACCCGCAAAGCTGCACTGAACAGGAGATACTTGCATAACAACAGGCAGTACATAAGGCAGCCTACGCTAGAGCTTCCAACATGCTAAAAGCCCACATACTGCACAATCAGCTGCTTACACACATGTGTACACACACACACACACACACACACATGCACACAAAGATACATATTTAGATGCTGGCCATCGATACAGATCTACTCGCTTGAAAGCTTATGAATGAACTACGTAAACACACAAAAAGACAAACATACTGGTGCACATACAAACAAAGATATATCACCACTGGGACTCCCTTATACAGTTATCAGCTCATGCATGAAAACACACATCTACATATACACACTCACACTCACAAATACACATTACTTCCCGTCCTGTTTCCACCAGACTTGGTCAAATTGCCTTTTCCTGCTCGTCCAGACAGCATTTATGTTGAATGTATCCACACGCCAACCAATGGATTTACATTTATATTGTGTATAAGGTGAACTTCTTAACCAGCCGGCTCCTGAGATGGCATGTGGCCGATGCATTTGAGACATTTGGTCAGGACCTAAAAGCATAAATTTGTGTATTTATAGTCTGATACAGTCAAAGATATCATCTTTCCTATTTGACAGATCTGTTGATTTACGTTGTGTCCTCTATATCTTATCCATGCATTCCTCCTCGCCCTTTATATAGTCGCCTTCCTCTTTATTCCATCTATCCCTCCTTTGAATCTATTTTACCCTTCATGTCTTTTCCTTAGTCCTTGTCTTTCCCCGTCACTTCCACTTCCTCTTTATTCTGCACCATTTACTGTCCTTTTTTCCCTGTCAGTTTGACTGCACCGCCACCCGTCCTCTAATCTGTCTTTCCATCTCCCCTCCCAGTCCCCTGGACTGCCATCTGACAGCATGCCTCCCGACCTGAGCTTCAGCAGGGAGAACCTCAGCTTTGATTTTAAAGATACCGACATGAAACGCCTCTCTATGGAGATTGAGAAGGAGAAGTGAGTGGCTGGCCTTTTACTCTGCTGATGCTGCCTGATATTTTGGGCTTTGGCGAAATCGAAGGGAGTGATTATGTGATGAATATCTATTTCAGAATCATTTAAAATACACTAAAAATGTTCTTGAGAAAAAAATAACATAATTATGCATTGTACTTGGAGTAACACAATCATTAATTTATTATTAATATGTACATTTTGATTCAGGAGTTGAGGTAGGTAGTTGACCCTTAGCTGTCACTGATGTCACGGCCACCATTCAAGCTTTTTGTTTTTCTCTAGCTCTTGGTGTTAGCGATTTCAGACAGGAAAAACTATATTTAGACAAGTTTGACAATGGCTGTGGAGCTGAATAAATGACCTGGGTCTTTGTTGTCATGTAATTAGGTAATTAGGTTTTTAAAATAAAGGCAAGTGAGCTGAGAGACGACAGATCCAGGATGAGTGGGTAGCTGTTCACAAGACTGAAAGTAGGACTACAACAGCACTGAGACATACGTACATACAATTAAATTGTAGCACTATAAGAAATTTGGTATGGCATCATAATGGCATATTATAATGAACACAGCTTAGTACACTGATTCTAAAACACAGCATATTTCTCATAATTTGGTCTCAGACCAGAATACCTGGAAAAATAGTTCCTAAACTTTAAAAACAGCTCACAAACACATGTTTTTAAGGAGTTCCTATGTTAAAAATGTGTTAAAGAATTTTGAAAAGTTAAATCAAAAAGCTGCATTAATCTGTTTTGCTTGCTTGGAGAAGGCCTTTGGGTATGTTTTTGTTTAATTTATACAAATTCTTGAATGACTGGGTTATAATATTATATAAGACATGCTTCAGGCTTATAAATAATGGTCATATTTGTCTGTTTTAAGAGGAATGAAACAAGATAGCCCATCATAGTCATATTTTTTTCATAATGCAGGGTGGCTGCGGGTCACTAAAAAGTCTTGAAATATCTTAAATACACATTAACTAATAAAAGGCCTTAAAAAGTATAAATTGTCTGAGATTGGATGGGTCTTAAAGGTTTTTTCGTCACATCACCGTAAGAATTTCAGATGTTGGAGCTACGAGAAAAAACAATATAACAGGAGGGAAACACTACTCAACGGGGGAACAGCCTTCAACACAACACTTGTATGCATGCAATGCCCCTTATCGCCAATTCTAAGTATTCAGATCATGCAGTGAATCTGCTCAGGCCTAGGCAGCCTACTCGTTAGTTTTTGTTTTTTGGGGGTTTTTTTGTGCTGTAAGCATCAGCAGTGTCATTTTACCTAGCTGCTTATTTAAGTAAGTTTGGTTTTGAAATTCATCTAAAAAAGTATCAAAAAGGTCTTAAATTTAACTTGTTTATATCCATAGACACCCTGTAATGGCTCTGAAAATACTAGCTCTTAAAGTCTGATATAATGGTGACATAGAAAGGAACATATAATCTAACGGTCACTAAACTTGAAATGTGATCATGTTTAGGGTGGAGTACATGGAGAAGAGCAAGCATCTGCAGGAGCAGCTTAATGAGCTGAAGACCGAGATTGAAAGCCTCAAGATGAAGGAGAGGGAGACTCCTCTGGACATCATTCACAACCAGAACGCAGAGCAGGGGACCAGCAAGCACAGCAACTTTAAAAAGGTAGCTATGAGCCCGGCTGCTTGCAAGGAGGCAGTTTCATGTGCTCTCTATCAACAAACTAACATATTTACCCAACTCTGATTAATAACACTAACCGGTGAATTGGGGTAAATAAAAAACAGCCATTAGTTGTTAAAGGTGCTTTGTGGAGTTTTCTTGTAAACAAACAGCTACACGCTATGCTTGCCAAAACCTCGTAATAATGCTGTTCTGATCAAGAGGCACAGAATGGATGGGAGTCTTCAGTCTTATCTGGCACAATGACAGGGAAATTCTTCACCACAGCTGTCCATTGTGACTCACCAAAGCATAGCGTGTGCGTGTGTGTGTGTGTGCGTGCGTGTGCGTGCATGTGTATAATTGAGCTCTAACAAATGTGTTGAATGCATGCTTTTACTCATAAAACATTTGCAAAGCCAAGGTATATTAAATCCTGCATTGTCCTCTTCTTCTGTGTCGTTGTTGGTAGATTGCTGCATATTTTGGCATCTTTGATTCAGTATGTGAGCTAAACGTTTAGAAAAATAATATATTTGAGTCCCACTTTTATTTAAAAAAGAAAAAGAAAAGTCATAAATTCCCCTTAAATCCACTTTGTACTTCTTTTTTTCTATCAGATCTTGGCCCATGAATATAGATATGTATTAAGTTGTGTAATGGGGAGAAATACACAACTTATGTGTCTCTGTTACATTTACAAGCTTTTTAGCTATTCAGTAGTTGTCCGATCGGCTGAAGAGATGTGAAGTATAGAAGTGGTCTTATTACTGATCTTACATCATCTTCCACAGATAAGTATCTATCAGAGATTTGATAGTCCTATCTCGTACAACACCCACGCCTAACCATCATATTATTTTAAAGCTGGGTATTGATTCTCAGAGCATTGCTCAATAGCAGCGCTATTGGCCTTAGGTTAATTTTTCAGCCTTAAGTTTCTTCTTTGATGGAGTCCGCTCAGGGGAGGGGCAGCAATCATTCATCGGCTACTATGACCTCTAAAAGTGCACAGTGATTACTGGTCTTATGTATATAAAAGAAAGATCTCACTGATCAACTGTGAGGGGAATCTGTGTCTTTATGCCTCCATGCTGGTAATTGCCGTGGCCAAAGGCATTATTTTTTCAGGTTGTCTGCTTTTCCATCCGTCTGTCTGTCCATTTCTTTTGAACCCGATATCTTTAGAATGCTTCAAGGGAATTTCTTCAAATTTGGCAGAAATCTCAGTCAATAATCAATCAGTATAAACTGATTAGATTTTCGGGGTTGAGCATCAAAGGTCAAGGTTGTTGTGACCTCACCTGTCTCATTCTCTTGAACAAAATATCTCAAGAATTCCCAGAGGGATTTTTTTAAAATTTGAAACAAACATTCCCCTGGACTCAAGTATGAACTGATTAGATTTTGGTGGTCAAAGGTCACTGTGACCTTACATCCGTCTCATTTTGTGAATGTTATATTTCAAGAAGACCTTGAGGGAATTTCCCCAGCTTTGGCACAAATGTCCAATTGGACTCAAGTATGAACTGATTAGATTTTGATGGTCGAAGGTCAAAAATTATTGTGCACTTATGTCTGTCTCATTTCAAGAACGTGATATCTCAAGAAGGCCTTGAGGGAATTTCCTTAATTTTGGCACAAATGTCCACTTGGACTCAAGAATGAGCTGATTAGAATTTGGTGGTCAAAGGTCAAGGCCACTGCGACCTCAAAAAACATGTTTTTGGTCATATCTAAAGAAGTCATATGCTAATTCTGAACATATTTGACACAAATTTCTAAAAGTATAAAATGATGAAGTGAAAACATTTTATATCTAAAGGTCATCTTAACTGTGATGATCAATTTTCTGCCAAATATTCAACATCATATTTCAGGGACCAAAGGGGAGACATTTGGTCAGATACTGAGTTACGGGTTGAGGAGTCATGTAACTGCAAAGCGGTAATTCTAGTTGTGTGCATGTTGTGTCAACAGTGGGAACAGCGATTTCATCTTACCCCAAGTGGCTGGCTTGGTGATGATATAAAATGACACAAAAAAAGTGGCAGACTTTTTCAGCTTGCGGGATCTTCCTAAATTGATTGGTCAGAGTCAATGGAGTAGTTATAAAAAGTAGATTCTATTTTCACTGTCCTCTGATGAACTGGCAGATTAGACCCATTCTCCTTTATCTTCCCACTCAAGTATCTCTGTAATTTCAATAAAAGTATCAAATGATTTTTTTAGCTCTGCTCTCAGCACATTGTGTAACAAAAAGAAAGAGCCCACCCCTCCTCCCTTCTTCTCTCCCACTGTAAAATACACTTGTTAAAGGAGCACTAATTGATTTTTGCTTGGTGATTAGTCATCTGGATGGTTGGGGGCACCTTTGGCATGCAGGGGGAGAAGCAGCTAAGTTAAAAGTGTTGGCTTAATTGAACTGGAGGCAGGAGGCATTTATCTTGCTTCTGAGGGAAGGGGAGGGAGCACACAGTGTTGCAGGGAGGAGGGAAGGGGAATTAAGAGTAAGAAACTAAAGCCCCTTTCCCACTGGACAATAAACCCACTAACACCCACTAACTTCTGGCTTTGGACTTTACTGGGAGAGGTTACAATCAGTACTCATTCCCAGGACAAATGTCTCAGCAGTAGTCACTGGTATTTGTCGGCTCCAGCATCAACCAGCACTGATAGAAAATTGACACCTGTTTGGACACACTAATCAGGGTTCATCAAGGTTTAGGCAAGTTAGAATTAAGACTTTTTAAGACTCTCTAATTGCCACTTGGAATTAAATGTAAGAACAATTTTACATTTCCCAAAACTGAAGAAAAGAAAAACATGAACCATTAACGATTATGCAGGATTAGGGAAAATGCTGCATAAAATGTTTGTGCCCACTTCAGGGTCCTGGAGGGACGGCAGAGTACATGTTGTCTTGAGTTTAATGGCAGCTCGCTAGCAGACAGCAGATTCTCTGCTTTTAGCATTCTGGGCCAAATGAGTGACGTTGGTTCCACTATCCTGATCTGCGTGAAGTTAATGCGAGAGGCATTCAGTAAATTATGTAATAAAAATAAATGTTACTAATTATTTTTAGTTTTATTATGCGATGTTAGAACAAAACAAACAAAAAACAATTCATAAAATTACTACTTCCCATGTCTGAGCATTTTTCAAAAACATTGTAATAAGGCTTTATTTGCCTTTTCAGTCTTTTTAAGGATTTTCCTGCAAATTTTTGCCCCTTTTTCAGCATAGTCGTTGGTTTCTTCTGCAACTCACTGCAGCCATAAATTCTGTCTGTTTCGTCCAAGCAGTACTCAAGCATTGTTCCAAATATGACAGCACCAAGTTTGAAAAAAAGACCAAAGAGCTGATACAAAAAATAAGTTACAACCATAATGTTTACACTAGCCTCCATGCTGCTTTCTTCTGTGTACTAATCCTGTTTTTTTGGTGTATTTGTAACATTAAACATGACCCAAAAGAAAAAAAAAGGCATACTCAACTTCCAGTAAAAGGAATGGATTGCCTTTTTTAGTGGGTGTTAAAAAAGTCACTTATATGCACAGATTTTGGTGAAATAATGATATGAGTCAGTTTTGCCAGAAGAGGCGAGAGGTTAGGTGAGGCTGACCAAAAACGCTCAGAGGATCAGGAGTTTGAAGGAGGCTGAGTCACAGAAAAGTGCTAATAATCTACCATGAAGTTGGCAACCAGAGAGAGACAGGATGAGGGGGAGACTGTGGGGGTGGGGGGGTGGGGGAGCAGAGGGAATGTGCAACGAAGCACAGATCTCTGAGCCAGAAGCATCAGTAGCGGCTGAACCCCGGAGCAAAGCTCCCTCCATCCAGATTCCCTCCCCCCTTTGGATGATTAATGAATGGCCCCTTAACATGGCCCAGAGCCTTTGTGCTTCTACCAGGCCACAGGTTCTGCTCTGTTACCACTGGGCCTGTCAGGAGAGCTCACTCTCAACACCTGAATCACAAGAGCTGCAGTGATTTCTGTGTGAAGTTTCACAGTTTTTTATGTAGCAGTCGATCCAGACTGCGTGAAGAGACACACAAAGGAGGGCAACCATTTGGGTTGCTCTCATTGTGCTCTCCTGCATATCCAAACAACATTTCGTCCTCTGGAAATAGTTTGCTGTTGTGCTATTCACAATGTTAATACCTTAGACCTTTAGTATAGAGTTTTTTGCTCTCTTCCGCATGGCGACTGTGGGCAGTGTGGAGCACAATGCCGCAGATTCAGACACACACTCAGGCTCTCACACTCACAAGTGTAGTTCAGGCAGTCTGTCAGGCGGGACAATAGAAGGTGATCTGTAAACATTATGCTGCAAATCCATCCCTTACCCACACATTATCTGTTTGGATTTGCTTAAGTCCCTCCATCTACACATTCCCCAGAAATCACCCTGGATTTCCCAAACTGTCCTCCATCATCCCCGCTCTAATATTTACTTTGGCAGCCACTTTAATTCCCTTTACCCTACAGATGTTGAAGAGGGGAAAAAGTTTGCCCAGTCAATTTGAAGTAGCGCTGTATTCGACAAGTTAATGCTCCGCTGTCCTGAAGGGGTTAAAGCACAGTCAGTGGCCTGAATTAATCCATCAGCAGCTCATTTAAACCTGGAAAGAAAAACAATTAACAGTACTTTCTCTGACAGGCATTGATCTTCTGCCCATCGTGCTCTCCCTGCAGTGGAGAGTTTGAAAAGCCTACAGATTTCTTTGTCCACCAGGGACAGTTGTAAACTCTGATCCAGTGTGAGTGTCAATAACGCTGCAGATCTTCACATAGCATCAGAGATTCATTAAAAACAAAATAACCTGGTGGGTACGTCTTCAATAAACCCACAAGTTTACCGACTCCGATTATCCACTGCTTATGATCATTTAGTCTATTGATTTGTCAAGAGAAATAAGTCACATCGTGTTCTGCTGGAATGCAATATGATATCTGTAGCCTTTTGTATTTAACAGTGTTTACGTAGTCATGACTGGAATAAACATCTGCATCTTCATTTGAATTGCAGTAAAACAAATCTTAGTCACAATTATTCATTTGAATAAACAGAGCACTGTTTTCACTCATGTTGTGCTACATTCCTGCTAATTAACAAATCTTTGCCTCAAGATAAAACTTTAAATAAGGTTCTTCTTCACCTTGATTCAGAGCATCACCCAGATGTAAAATATAAATTTGTTAAATAAAGTTCTGCCAAACTAAAAATAAATATGCCATCACAGAATGCTACCCAATTAAACAATGTTATGATTGGGACGTTAATATCGCGGTCGAACATGTTTTCTCTATTGTGGGAAGACAAAATTGTGATCAGGACTCATTTTCAGTTAATCCTAGCACAAGAGTGGGCTCTCATGAAATAGTGGTTTTAGTAACACATGAAGTGCAACCAGCTCCCCAAAACTACAGAGACTGATCCAGGGTGCGGGGGATTTCAACCATATGCACCCAAACTGCATTATGACAGTTAAATTTGTGCTTTCACCCTGAAAGCTTGTTGACCATCACATAACATCTGCTACATTTTGTTAGTGATTAATTCAGAAATTAGGGCAGACTTGTTGGTCGTGGTGCTTGCGTTGGAAATACACAGCAGCATTGGGTCCAGCAGAAAGGCTGAGACAGGGCAGGTGATGATTTCTGTGCCATATGGCCATTTGGTTACCAATCTTGCTTGTTGGCTCTACAGCAGTATGTTCTGTTCTTGTTTACTTCCACCACAGATTAAATTCTTATCTGCTCTGTCGTTCCTGTCTCCTCCACAGCTAACACTACAGAGCACCAAGACCAGAGTGGCCTTCTTTGAGGAGCTTTAAACTACATGCCTGTGAAGTTGGGGATGCACAACTGCCAACAACCTCATGAATCTACATTCCAGGACAGTTTAAATGATTGACCACACTACCAGAGCTTCTGCTCGACTTCTTGGGAAACCACTATGAAACACAAAAAAATGACCACTGCCTTCGTCTGCACCAACTCTAGAGGCCTCGTGTACGCACAAACAAAAATGCATTCATAATATTCCTGCACTAAATCTTGGATTCAGAAAGAATTGAGTCTGTGTTTACAGAAATAATATGTGAAATACTGCACATTCTCCATGAGTATTTCGAAGTGAACTTGGTTTTGGGTTTTATTAATGTCACAGAACAAAGGTAGGCAATACAAGGAGAGATCAAAATGGTCTTTGACTGCTCCAGTTCCACTGTGGCTCTAATGAGACAGTATCTGTGGAGTTCACAATGGTTATTGTATCGTGTCTAAATGAGATGACCTACATTATTTGACTGCCTAACTGTTTTGAAATTCAAATAGAAATAAACCACTAAGGGATAAAGTTGAAAAAGAAAATGAACTGATTATGTGGCTGACATGTTGCCCTTACCTTGACTCAAATATTTAATATCTTGGCAGCAAAATACTGTATTGTTCTAGACTGCCCTCTACTTTCACACCAACTATTTGATTCCTAAAGGCAAAAACAAATTCCTTCATACAGTATACTCTCTCTTTCCTTAAAGTAATACTTCATCCCCCAAATGATCCTTTGTATATCAACAACTCACCCTGTTATAGTGACTTTCTCACATGCCTCAGGTGAACAAAAAATCCAAAAATAAAGTAACATTTTTGCTACTCCTGCTACTTGAGGTCACAGGAATCCACGTTTAACAAAACTATCTCAAACGTCTCACTCAACTCATGCAATAAAATCCAAGTTTCATTTATCCAGTTATATGCCCAGTACTTCCCAAACAGACAGTTCCTCCATCAGGGAAACAAACAGGAAGTCAGAGGCCAACTCTATTTTCAAAAACAGTAATTTTCCATTGCTCAACATGGTAGTTGCTGGTCTATCTCTGCCTTGACCAGTAAGTTCATTGTGCTTTTGTTTTGACTTTGGTGTTTTAAAGTGTTAGTTAGGATTCATTTTCGTTATTGTTAAAGAAGTATTTCACCGATATGAAGAGGGTCCTCGCATAAAACTAGGCTGTCTATGCAGTAGTTAGACACATATGCATTGGAAATTGGTGCTACATGACCAGAGAAAACGGAGAAAATGGATAATTTACTCAAGAGGTAGAAAACCTACAACTACCAGAATGCAGTGCGCCATATCAGACCAATAAAAGCTCCCACTGGTAGGTGACATAACATGGACTGATTCGTGTGAAACAACAGCAGGCGGGCAGATCCTGTATTATAGTATGACAGTAAGATAAAACATGTTTCTGAAAACATTCGGGGCAAGAATTAGGCAGTGCAGTAAGCAGTAACATAATTTTGTCCGTCGGCTGAATTCGTCGAGAATTTTTTTCATTTTTTTGGATTACTCGTTCCCCAGAGCATGCGAGAAAAACATTTTCTTCACAAATTTACGCAACACTGGGTGACAAACTGATAAACAAATGGTCATTCTGTTGGTGAATTATAATATAATAATAATAACTTCATGCTGCCTTAATTTTCCTGTTTTTGAAAGAATGTTTAAATAAAAAACGAGTTTTCAGGCAGCAGAAATAGAGCATTTCTCTGCTATAATGAATTTAAACAGACATTTACCACTAATAGTGTGAGTTTATGAGCTGTGAACAATATTAAGCTTGCTTTTGACACAAAAATCCACTTCTGTGATTTATATCAAGTAATTTGTGTTGGTTTTGTTGTGTGAGCTGTTTTTTTTTTTACTTTGAAGTCTCCAAATGTGTCCATGTTTGTGGTTTTATGCAACTTTTTATGGTGAATGTAGACAAAGTGTTGTGTATATGAGGCCTTAGCACCTGCGTTTACATCTTGTATACACAGAGAAGTTATGTTACACATCTCTGGCTGCCTCACTTGATTAGGATGTCCTCCCTGCACGAGGCAGCGAGTGCACTATGCTCCGCTCTCGAAAGTGAAGAGACGATCATTTGTAATAGGTTGTTCTTAGAATTCAAACTGGATGAAGGAAAACTGGGATTCTTAGATGTGAGCTTGTGCCACATCTATCTCAGTTTTTTTTTTTTTTTTTTTGTGGTGAAGACAACCGCTTTTTCGAAACATGAATTTGCATCTATTTTGAATTAATGTGTCTTTTTGAATTAATGTGCTCTTTCCCTCTGAAAGCAATTTATTTTGGGGGAATTATAATGTGAAGAAAATATGTTTTTTTTTTCTCTTCTTGTCTGCATTTAACAAGGATAGTAAGCAGTATTTAAAACAAAACTTTGGGTGAAGTTACAGTACATTTTCTTACTAAATATACATTTTGACAGAAATATTACTCCAGTTATGTAAGTTTTGTATGTGAAATAAAATGAATATCAGGTCTGATTTTTTTTTGTATGTTTTTTCCATCCAGAAATAACTTTGTGTTAGTTATTTTGGCAGACTTTGATGAATGTCAGCTTTGATATTGCCAGTGCCAAGAGCCTCTTCCACCCGACCCAAACAGACATCCAATTACACCTTTGAAATGATTCAAGTGTTACGTAAGCACCCTCCATCTTGTGTCAGATCACATACCCAGTTTGCTTGAATGACAAGGTCTTTGTGTGTGTGCTTACGGATGCGTGGGTGGGCGGGGTGTGTTGCATGCCCCGTGCACTTGTTTTTGTGCCGGCGCGTGCTGTGTTTCAACACATTAACTCTTTACTGTGAGTCCCTGCCCGTGGTGTTCGGTCCCTGAGACTGACAGCTCTCTGACAGAGTGAGTGGCGTGCAGGTCAGGGGGCTTCTCCACAGCTCTGTCACCTCTGGGTTTAGAGGGAGACTGACCACCCCTGGCTTGTCAGTGTTGTGACAAAAGGGGCGTCTTCAGGAGCCAACTCTCCCCGGGGCCCCGCGGCTCAGGCAGCGGTGGAGGGTCTGTGGGGGCATCATGCAAATCAACAGACACGCAGATTCTCCGTCATTGCTGCCTCAACTCTGCCTTCTGAAATGGGCGAGGGGAGAGGGGGAGAGACGGGAAGAATCGCATCTTTTGTCATTTATCCATTCTCAAGGGATCACAGTTGACGTCACACCTGCACGCACACACACAAACACACTTGTCTTGCAGCAGATTGGAAACGGTTCTCAGTTTACTGCAGGGTGAGGGGAGCTGATGGGGACCGCGCAGCACCTGCCAGGAGCCTGAATATAGAACAAGCACACACAATAGGAAGGAAAAACCCTTGTGTCACAATCCAGGGTGAAGTCTCAGTTCAGAGCCACATCAGGTGTCAACAGAATGATACAATAGGAAGAGTTTTATTAGCTCAGCCAATAAAACTCCTTATTACCATTTTACAATTTACAACAGATGTAAGGACTTCAAACCAAAATAGCCTGGAAGTAAAGGCATTATCGTAGCCACCTAATAAATGTTAACGACAATATATATATATTTTAAAATTATGAATTAAAAGAGAAATGTTTTATTTTCTCCAATTACTGCTGCCCCTAAGGTAGAACTGGCGAGGGCCACAGCTACCGTGATACAATTGCCTCCTCCAGGCGAAAAATAATAGGAAGCTGATATTACTGTCTTTAAGAGGCTATGGTGCACTCATTTATTAAACAGGGAAGATAGTGTTGTGAGACCAGACAACCTGAGGCAACCATTAGTACCACCTGGTAAGGGGGCAAAATAATGCTCCGAATGTATTTATTTATTATATACTTTATAAATCCCAGAGGGAAAATTTGTATGTATTTTTTTACACCATTGTCATTTACACAAAAGCCCAAAATACAAACACATGCACAAACAGGAGTTGTACATGCACTAAATGGAGAGTGAGGGGGCTGCCCATGGACAGGCGCCACGAGCAGTTAGTGGTTTGGTGCCTTGCTTAAGGGCACCTCAGCAGTGCCCAGGAGGTGAACTGGCAACTCTCCAGCTTCCAGTCAACGCTCCATACTTGGTCCGGATGAGGACTTGAACGGGCGACCCTCCGGTGCCCAAGCCAAGTCCCTGAGGACCGGGCTTACTCACGAGCTTGCTCATGTTTGCTCGCTCATCGTCAAAAATTAAAAGAAAATTTGCCTTCCTGAAATTTCTTTTTAGAATAAATTTAATTTATTGGAAAAAAGGTGAAATATGGAGATATTAGGTTAGCACCCAACAACAGATTTAAATTTTAAATAAATAATAATAAAAAATATATATTTACTGTCACACCACTAGGCTATCCACTAAAGAAAATAAAACATTTTTCTCAACTCCTGTTCACCCTAAATAACTTTAGTGACAGCGTCAGAAAAGTTTTTCTTTCTCCCTCTCTCTTTGATTGCAGCATGTTTGCAGATTGACACGATGCGCCATCCACATTGATGTTCATCTCCTTACATGGCTGTTCGTGGGCGTGGATGTATGCAAATCGCTGAGTTGTAGGAGCGCGCTGTCACTTTGAGATTGATTTGCATTCATGAATTTACACCTGTGTCTATGCAATAAAATTCAAGTTTTCCACGGCAGTCATGAATCCGCTGTAGGATTTTAGTACCTTGGTGATTTATGTGCAAATCTACTCACAGATTTACTAACATTTCTTGAATGAGACCCATTGTGTTTAGTTCACCTCAACGTATATGATGCATAACTCTCAGCTGTATTTTTCACTTTGGATTCAGGCTCACCTCTATTTTCAGCCTGAGCAAACCCTTCTGATTTACTGCAACGCTTCAGACAAACAACTAAGGCCTAAGCCTTGTTAACAGCCACTTGTGTCCACTCATTATAAGCTCCGCCCACAAATCAGTAATTTACATCAATAGTAAACTTATGTCATGTAATTTCAAGAACATCTCCACAAATTCAACCAACTTCCTCCAATTACACCCCAACTTTCCAAACCCAGTGCTCAATCTCTGACTCCACCTTCCATTTCCTCTCACGTGCCTCGTCTGCTGTCCTCCCATGACTTTGCGAGCTCCACAGACTTAACCATCTATTGTGTGTTTTATCTGCACCAGCTATGGTGGGAGCCTGCTATTTCCTGTGGGCTTATCAACTGCTTCCTCAAATCTACTCCCATGTGCTAATCTCTTCCCACCCATACCTGAAAATATGCCGGCTCAGAAATCCTTCAGTCCCTTTCTTTTTAACAATGGGCAAATGCAACAGTATATTAACATTAGATGATAAATTGCCCTCAATTTTTGCTGCTATTTATCGTTTTTGGACAAACTATAGAACTGAACATAAATGACTTCACCTGTCTATAGACTGACATTTTGGTGTGGGGATTTGGATAAGAGATTTAAACGGGCTTAACCTAAGACGACTTAATATCACAGCTAACATATCACAAATTCAATCTGGCGTGCTCCTCACCACAAATCTCCCTCCAGCAGTTTATTCTCACTTCACATTTACAATTCACCCACTGAATGTTTTGCCTGAGGAACAACCGTAACCCACCGTCCTCCTTCCTACTGATGCATTTCGTCCATGACTAGCCTTCTTTACCCTGAGGGAGTTTTTTCTCTGTGAAGGGTGTCCTTTGTCTGACCCTGTTCTTTCCCTGAGTGCCAGCTCCACCTGTTGAACTGCTTTGATGTGGATAAAGAAGGCTGTGCACTTCTGCTGTGTTTTCAGATACTTTGAGTCTTATCTGTAACTTCACCTGCAAAAATACCTCTTCTAGGATACAAATGTAGATAATGTCCAGAGTCCTCTGCAACTCCCCTTTGATTTTCAATCTCTTTAAGAGCCACACTGGCCCCATAAATCAAAGTACGGGCAACAGCAACTTTAAATGTTGCCAAATCATCCTGACCTTTCTGCATCCTCAGTGCCTACATAGCGTGCAACTTTGACACCAGTCATATCCCATTACACAGCAACAGTCAACAGCCCATTGGAGTCAATGGAGTCAGTCCGTTAGCACAGTGGGGCTGCCAGCACAAGGGTCTCCTGCAAGACAGTGCAGGGCTGTCCACACACAAGGCTCAACATTTTGCTCTTAATACATTAAAATGCAGCCATTAAAAGGATGTTTGAGAGACAAATAAAGCTAGATATACCGCCAGGCAGTTGTATGCCTCTGCACACCAGTCAAGTTGCACTTCCATTTTACATCCATGTCTGTGAAAACACGGATGCTTTCACACGCAAAAGATCTATACAATCAGCACACTTTTAAGGTCATTCTTGAGGGATCTTGAATCACAGCCAAAAACATGTCATATGAGGTCACTGCGACCTTGACCCTTAATCTTTGACCACAGGATTGTAATCAGTAAATTCTTGAGTCCAAATGGATGTTTTTGCCAAATTTCTGGAAACTAACTCAAGGCAATCTTCAAATATTACGTTTATGAAAATGAGATGGATGCAAGGTTACAGTGACCTTTGAAGCCCCAAATTCTAATCAGTTCATTGATGAGTCCAAGTGAATGTGTCAAATTTGAAATTCCCTTAAGGTGTTCTAAAGATATCACCTTAACAAGAACGAGACATTTGCAAGGACATTGTGATCTTTGACCACCAAAATCTATTCCGTTCATCTTTTAGTCTACTTGACCGTCTGTGCCAAATTAAAAATATTCCCTTTAAGGGCTTCTTGAGTTATTATGTTCAAGAGAATAAGTAAGATCAGGTCACACAGACCTTGTCCTTCGACCGCCAAAATCTAATCAGTTCATATTTGAGTCCAAGAAGAGATTTGTACCAAATTTTAAAGTATTATTCTCTCAAGGTATTCTTAATATCGCGTTCACAAGAATGAGACACACAAGGTCACAGTGACCTTGAACTTTGACCTATGACCACCAAAAGCTAATCAGTTCATCCTTGAGTCCAAGAGGACGTTAATGCTAAATTTGAAGAAATTCTATCAAGTAATTCTTGAGATATTGCACTCACAAGAATGGGCCAGACATACGTATGTACAGATAACCCAAAAACAAATGCCTCTGGCCTCGGTTGTTGTCGGTGCAGACGCATAAAAACAGACTTTCAGCAGTTTGAACACGGAAATCTTTTGTCCTGCAAATTGCCATGCTTACTGGAAGTACTGTATACTATGTTACTATGTATATACACTCTAATGGATTAGAAGTACCACCCTTTCTTTTGCTCTTCTCCCTCTACCACTGATCTCGATGCTTGAATGATCCCTTTCAATGTCATTATAAAAAGTAGCGGTAAAATTGTAGTTCGCCATCATACCCATCTCCACATGCTCCCATGATCTAATAAACTCTGCTTTTCTGAGTCATCTCTGAATATCCGTTTAAAACGCTGAATGCCCGGAATTCTTCAAAAAAACTCAATAGTTGATGTGGTGCACAGCCAAAGGCATTAGTAAGGTCTAAAAATACCATATGGAGATCTCAGTTCTCCAGCTTTGCTGGCTGAATCTGGTGCCAAGTCATGCTTGTATGCTCCAAGCATCTGAAAATGCCTGATATTCCGTTTTTTTTGCTCTGGTGTGTCAATTAACACAGTTGAAGTAACTGGACTGGCTCCACTGCAGTAAATACAATCTGTGCTTATACTACAACCACACAAATAAGTATAATTTGAGTGGCATGTATATATTTTTACATTTTCATTCATGGAGTACTCTGCAGCTCAACGCCCTCATGTGGGAGTGAACTGGGTATTTTTTCCAGGTTGAGTGTTTTTTGCCTACACAAGAATTTCAATAAGGTCTCAAAAAGGTCGGTTTTAGTAGTCATGTAAGCACATTAGAGGTTTGGCGTAGGAACAGAAAGATCTAAATGTACACGTGTAAACTGTACATGCATGCTGTGCGAGCAATAAGCACATTTATCAGCACGTTGTGCAGATCTGCCCTGCCAGGAACATCCATTGACTCTTCTAATACCAAACACTTCCTCAAAGTGGTGAAATCCCCCACTTTGCCTCGATGTGTGGGGGTGCGGTGCCGCAGCCTGCCTGCTCCTGTGGGAATGTGTTTTATTCACCAGATATTCAGTACGAATCCTCATGACATTAGTCCTTTCTGCCTTCTCTTCATGCTGCTATTTATTTGATAGTGTGTCACCTCACCTTACACATATGTTTAGTGTGATTAAATTTTTTCCAGTCCCTGGGGACTCTGTGTGGTGGCAGGGGGTGTATAGGATTGCGAAAACTTGGAAGCTTCACCGTGCTGCATCAGGTTACTGTGCATTTCGCTGAAATTTGTGCACCCACACTCTGACAGACGCACACAGAATCACAAATCCTTCTCGGTCCTTCCATCCAAATTAGTATCTTCTTTCATTCCAGGATGCAGATGTCTCTGAGTGAAATACCTGTGGAAAATCGCCATGATTGGGTTCATTATGTTGCCCGCAGTTAGTACGGATGGAAATGAGTTTGGTATTTTAGGCTAAAAAAATTCTAAAATCTCTCTTTTCAAAAATATCAGCTTGTTAGACTCAAGGAGAAGCTACAGCCTGCCTGTTTTTGCACTGCTTGATGAGGGGCTATGAATACATTTTCTAATGGCACTGAGATAACGATGAGCTCTGTTTTAATTATCTCCGTCCATTCTAAATTACAATATGAATATATACTTTTCTCTCGCATCGTGATACAGATCAGTCTTCAGTAATACCCGTTTTTTCTTTGCTCGTCAGCATCACTTATTTCCTCTTTTATCTTTTTATCTCGTGCTCTCTGTGTCTGTCTCCAGGGGCTGCTGCTGCTGTGGGAGTCAACGGTCATCACAATCATCCCTGTTAAACCACACTTTACCCTGCGCCCGAGGATATGGGAAAAGTGTGTCTGCCAAAAAACATTGTGTCGACTGTCAATACAGGCGGACTATTAATGAGACTTTGACATTGGCCGACACTACGAGAAGTCAGCCGTGAAATATTAATGAGCAGAACACAATTTGCAAATATTTAAAGCTGGTGAGATCATGAATGAAACCTTTTTTTTTTTGTTTCTCCTCGATTGCAGAACCGCATTATGCATGCACATACCTCGAGGGGCTCTTTGGTGCACCTTCACCTTGCAATTTCTCTGGTTTTTTTTGTTTGTTTTTTTTTTCAAAATTCTCTTTGCCAATCCTTCACTCTAATCTCATTTTCTGGTAGCGTTATATCTGGGGCTCAGCCCTTCCTCCATCGCTCGTCTGACCGCCAGGCCGCTGGTGGCTTGTTTGGTGACGTCAGTCTCCTTTAAACCCAAATACTAGCAGAGAGGAGGAAAAAATAACTCCGGCAAAGTCTTGGAGGTATTAATTAGATCTTAAGAAGAATGCATGCTCCCCTCATTCATCCATCTTGACCTGTTTAACTGACCCACTTCTGCTGCTCCCTACCTGTCTGCAGCGGCGGTGTTGATCTCGCATGAGAAGTGCTCAGGGAGAAGAGATTTACATGGTTTTTTTCCCCGCTGGAGGCCTTTTGCTGTCTTCTGACGCCTCTCTGTGTACGCGGCCGTTTAAAGCACAGCACCTCACCTTGCCCTTTTTCCCCATCAGAGACTCATTTTGGGAGAAAAACAACTCACTTTGAGTCTCCCTTGTTTGCACATTATTTCCAGCACAGAGGAAGAAGAGGTCATTAAGTCGCAAAACCACTCGACCAATACAGCCCTTGAAGATGCTGCAAATATGTTGCTCTTGCCCTGCAGATTGTTTGTACTCTATATACCTAAACTTAAGACTTTTTCACTAAGCTGTATATGAACTGGACAACCCCAGGTTAAAACAAAAGGGCCAATCGATGGATGGCCAAACATTGAAGAGGTGGAGGAGCAGCAGCCCGGTGGTGCCTCTGTAATTGGCTACTCTATTTATGATCTCTACACGAGTGCAGCAGCAGCAGTGTACAAGTGTCTGGGGGATGATGGTGTGACGTGCACATCTCTCTCCTCTGCACTTGATACCTCTATATTGATTAAATCTTTTGGGACAAGACTGTACTTCCAGTAATGACGCACTTTGAAGGCAGGCTTGTGAGAAATTGGTTTGGAGATCACAAAGCCTAGAATTTTCTTTTCCTTCGGTGCCCAATGACTAACCTTGTTTGTGTGCTCAAGACTCATAAAATTTGACCTTAGGACCTTTATCTGAGGACTGAAACATTATTAATAAAGCCAGTACAAGTGAGCAATATTGTGTGTAACTTTTTGACTCAACACTCCTATTAAAAAGACTTTCCAGTGTGCAAGAACTTTGTAGTAATTCGATTTTGCTGTTAAGAATCTGTGGCAGTGCCAGTGCCTATTATACTTCCGTACACCACCTGCCCAGCACTAAATGGATGACAAAAAAAATAAGCGATTACCTGCAGAACATAGTGAAGCATTTAAGCAGCTAGAGAATCAGCACTGAGAAGTTTGTGGCGACCAAAATCAATGTTACAGTCTTCTGCTCGATAAATTCTATGGAAATGAAATGATCCTGCTAGCAACTGTGTAGCCAAAGCTTATTTCTCTGTGCCATAGACCACCACTGCTGTCCAATAACTACAAAAAGCATCTCACTGGGTGACATGGTGGCATGTTCCTTCATTAATAAGAACATGGACACAGTACCTTGTTTTGAGTATAACTATATTTACTATAACACTTTTTCAAATTTGACTACTTCAGAACAGACAAATTTGACATAGTTGCACAACTGTGAAACCAATAGGGATGAACCCAAGTATTTGGCTATTCGAGTATTCGTTAATTGATCGGGTAGGTATTTGGTTTTCAATTTAGGCATTTGGATTTTTTTTTTTTTTGCAGAAGACGAATGTCATCTCAGTGTTTGTGACTGCTGCTGCGCCTGTCACACACATAGTGACAGGAATGACCATTTGACCCAGCGGTTGTTAAAGGGTTTATTGCCTGAGTCGAGCCATTTCTGTGCTGGTGTGAGCAGCATTGGAAAGCAAACATGTGAGTCCCCCCGAAGCTCAGCCCTGAGTGGAGCTGTTTCCTGCAGCACAGAGTGGATGCATTTTAATATCTTCCATAAAATGATGACACATCATTTCAGACGCACAATGAAATTTAACAGACTAATTTAGAACACTGGACACAGACTGTTATAGTGATAACTGTCTAAGCTTTTTTAACTTTACAAACTTAAGTTTGAATGATCCCTAAGTTTCACAAAGCTGTCAAGCAGTGGGAGGCACACTGGACTCTCACGAAACACTGAAGCTATGTGGCGCACAGTGTCTCTCTCTCACCTGACGCATGGTCTCTCTGCACCTGACAGAGAAGCCATGAAACCCCGATCTGTCCCTCAGTCACCCAACGGTGTAGCTATGGGGCACAAGGTGTCGGCAAAGTGTCTGTCACCGCAAGTGCTCCCACTGACCATGGCTGTGTTTATTATAGGAAATGGTATTCAGGACAGCCCTAGTTACTACAACTTCAAGATCAGCCACATGGTAAATGGTAAATTGACCTACACTCGTGTAGCGCCTATCTATTCTTGCAACTACTCAAAGCACTAACACTCCATCTCACATCCACCCTTTCACACACACATTCACACACTGCTGGCAAAGGCTACCATACAAGGTGCCATCTGCTACTCAGTAACCAGTCACACACACTTACTGGGAACAGCCATCAGGAGCAATCTGGGGTTCAGTATCATGTTCAAGGATACTTTGACATGCAGACTGGGGGAGCCGGAAATCAAACTGACAATCTTCCGATTCCTCCTGAGCAACAGCCACTCAAATCATGGGCCCTAAAAACACTTACCCACGGATTTATAATGTAAAACAGAAATCTGTAAATTAGTGGATGAATTCTTTTTAAGCATCACAACTTACACAAAATGACTTGTTTCACTATCATAATTTGGTCCGATAGCATTTCAAAAGTCTATTAGAGCAGCACGTATCCCATTTAAATGAGCCGAGGGCTAAACTTGAAGTTAGCCGCTTGGCCAGTGGAAGTTAGCCGTTCGTAACAGCAGAAGTTTTGTTTCAACATTTAAACACATAATTTCCTTCATTCTGGTGAATTTTTATGCACCAATTTGAGTATTTTCTGGATTTAGTTGTGGTGCAATTGTCTTGCTCATGAAAAATTCTAGAGCACTTGCGCTATGGGCCCAATGATATGAAAGCTATTGATAATTTTACGCCAGGAAAGTCAAACTTTTTGTGTGCCACTACGCAGCTTTCATAGGAATGAATGGCACTATATCCAGTTCTCTTTATACATCCACTCTTCAGAGGGAATCAATAAGCTTTGATGGACAGGATTGGGCAATCGGGAAATATTGAGAAACAGACACTGGCGTTGGATTTTCATGAGATATGTTGACAATAAGAAAAAATATTGCCAGTCTCTTCTTTATTATTGAGTGCTATTTCTGTGTAAAATCAAAATGGGAATAAAATAAAGGAATTGTTGCTGAATTCAAGTATGCCAGCTTGGTTTATGTGTACTATGGGGAATTTGGATGTAATACAGTGTTACGTAACACAAAGAGTTTGGGGCAGAATGCAGCACAGAAGGCTGTCTTGCTGTGGAGTGATGTCAGTTGCATTGTTCATTCATGTGCCTCTCTTTCTCTCCAAGCTGCTATCCTTCTAACATCCTCGTGGCAAACATCCCAATATCCCTGGTTGAGCGTAAGGGATTCACACACAAACTTGGCGGAGGCTTCTACTCTCTCGCTGCCCCTCTTTCTCTGTTTCTTAACTGCTAAAGAAGCAGAACTCAAAACACTGTCAGGTCTGGAAGTGCTCCTGCCTAGTCCCTATTTTTAGGTTGGCAGTGGAACAGGACGTTTCAGTTATGCTTTATGCATTTTCCCTCCTGCCTAAAACCTATACTTGTGTGAAGAATCTTTTTTACCCGTCTTCTCTCTTGTCATCAATGTCCTTCTATGATTCTCTCTATTTCTTACTCTCTGCCTCATTCCCTAAAACTGAAAATTAGGCAAAACTTGACAGGAAAATCACTAAAAACTGTCACATTTCACTTAGTTACAACAAAACATACAACATTAACTCCCAGTGTTGTAAAGTGTCATGAATCTGTCTGGAGCGGTATAATTAGAGTCTCTTCGTAGCTATTACTCGGCTCAGCAGTGGCTGTCAGTCTGTCCCACATTTTATGCTTTATTTTTCTCTTTGTCTGCTCCCTGAATCACATCATCTACTCCCCCTCCTCCTTGTTGGAGGTTGTGGTTTGGTGACCTATTTGTTGGCATTCGTGGAGTGTAACATTTTCTGGCTTGTCACCTCTTTGCTTCTCACAGACGTCATTGATTTGCATAGATGTCTATTTGCTGCCACCACTGACTCAGAACAAAGGACAGTCTGTGTGGTTTCTATATAAAACTGTATCCAGAACTGGCTGCTCTACACTCTTGGTGGGAGTGTATAAGCACTGATACTTATCTATTATATAGAACATATACTGATACAAATATACAGAATACTAGCCCTGTCCCCATAGTTACTTAGTTATTTAGTCTAGTCGCTAGCATAAAATGTTACTATTATCGCTTTCAGCGTTAAAATGTTAATCATGATGTGATTAAGGTCTGTAAATAAGGTGTTTTTGTTTTGTTTTTAAATCATGTTAATCGCTGGCCAATATTCCTGTTTTTAAGCGGCTGTACTGGGCTGAGTTTTAAAGCTAGAGCGATGATATCATCACCTGGTGTCATATGCAACTAGACGACTCAGATAATCCAGTGGTACCAACCATGTCATGCTAACGAATCAGGAGGGGGGCTGCATAATGCTTCAAATTTAGGCTAAATTTTGGTGATGGAAAAACAACATGGCCATTTCATGGGGTAATTGACTTTTGACCTCAAGATATCTGAATTAAATGGGTTGTGTGGTTACACATGAGTCTCCCCTTTATAGACACACCCACTTTATGTTAGTCCCAGGCAGTTTTTTGCTGATTAGATTCCTAATCAGGACAATCTGGTAAGAATTGCTTCACCTTGTCAATATGGACTTCATTAGTGTTTTGAAATGTGAAATAATTAAATTGAAAAGGTGATTTAAAAAATGTGACTTATCACAATTAACTTAAAATTATGCGATTTAAAAAAAATCAATCATTGCAGGTCTAACTACTATACATTTTTGCAAACCACAAATTACATTTGCATTTGCACATTCGTATCATATGAACACACTTTAAGTAATAAAACATATAAACCGACTTTTGTCATTAGGAGGTAGAGGGTACGGTGGATGTCTTGCCTTGTTGAGACATACATAGTTGTGTTCCTACCAGTGTTATAGCACCAAACCTAGGTGTTTTCTGATTTTTTTTAAAATTATTTTTGTGCCTACACTTAACCACACTTTCACCATGGTAAAAAAAAATGTAAAAACGTAATGTATCTGTGGGTCACAAAACAACTGAAACATTTTTTTCTGGCAATTGGATTGAGTTACAACACCTTTCAAAATAATGTTCTTGCATGGCAGACAGGCAAATTGACAACACGATATTTACTGCTCATAATTATTCTCAACAATGTGTCATTGATTTTTAGACAGAGGTAGGCAAAAGCTTATTTCTCATTCTTTATTTATGTGGTAGCTGCCATTCATTTTTATTAAAAATGCATATAGGTTCCAAATATTGGTTATCGGTCTGATTAATTACTAATAAGGTGTTGGTAACGGCTCTGAAAAACCAATATAAGTCGACCCCTAGTTCTTATTAATATGATATGGGAGATGTGAGATCAGAAAGTTAATAATTGCAACCATAACCCTGTCTGGAGGATGAAGTCTGAATGTAACGCTGTTGTATATTGTGTAAAGTTGGCGCGGGTTCTCACATGTAAACTTTACCAATTTCCATAAAGAGCATGACAGATCTGCTAACTGATGCTTTGTTCATGCTATTATGCCTGGGGATACAGTCATTATTAACATGGCCATAGCAATATTCCAGTGCAAGTTCCAGTAAAAAGCCACAGAATCAAAGTGCTACTGTATGATGATTATGTGAGTGTTAATATTAATGATAGAAATGAAATCTAGAAAAGGATATATTCAAGTCATTAACCCCCTGGCTCATATATACATTCTTTCAAAGAAGCTAAGGAAAGAGTGTAATTTCAGCTCCTAAGCGCTGGGGCAGCACAGTTGTTTTATTAATAAGGAGGTTGTTCATTTATAGAGGGGTCCTCTGGCTATTAAATATTGGATGGACATAAAAGACCAAAGAAATTAGATAAGCTACCGATATTTAAAAGGCGAAATAGAGCGTGAAGTAAATGACTGACTGAATTCACATCTTTCAGCGAGGCCTAAATTTAAATATTTTCAACGTTTGGTACGTCCTTTTCATGTGGGCATGAAGTGATGCTTTTCACATAAATTAAAGTACAAGCAGCTGAACGTTTGGAGCACAAAGGCCAAATAATTTTACTAACTTGCAAAGAGCCTTTTTTGTTAAGAGTGCTGAGTTTGTAAGAAAAAACAAAACTTTTATCATGTTCCCTCTTGTATAACAACCTTACAAAACCCCTTTAAACCTCAGCAACCCTCCAGTGGGGCAGTAACTACAAAGTATTCTGTGCAGCCAAACATTGTCTGAACTCACAACATTATTTTAATTTCCAGTGGCCCTAGGCCAGTTTCACCAACAGGGTTTACGCCTGGTCTCTAACTATATTGGTTGTAACTAGGCGTTCACCATCTAGGTTTCTTCTTGTTGAGACTGGGCATACATCTCGACCAATTCTATCAGCAGCCTGCCACGCAACACAAGAGCCACAACGAAAATTACTGCTTCACAGTTGTATGCCTCCGCGTAGGGGAGGGCGATATACTGAACATACTCAATGCACAGCGGCTTGTTCCACGTGCAATGTATAAAATGATTTTATCATGACCATCAAGTATACATTCTTACACTGTTTTTATATTCCATATGTTTTGGTACTCTTACAGACACACACATACACATGCACACACTCAGAGCGGAGCTTTAGCAGAGCTCATTAGCAGAGGTCATTTTATGACCACGGAGCACCAGTGTGGCAAATAACAGCAACAGCAAACATCAATACGGTTTACACTGTAATGCAAATGGTAAGTGCAACAATTAGGTTTTCAAAGTGTCAACAATATTAAAGTGTGCATGACTCACTTTGCAGGAATTTTGCAAATCAACATACAAATAACACACCAAATAGATCTTCATAATAACTTCAGCAGAGTAATATCAGCATATGGATTTTTTTCCCAAAATAAATCAATTTCAGCTCTTCAAAATAAATATTACCAGTGCAAATCTCTCTGTATGAAACACTTTCTTGTGTGCAATTGTCAATGGGGTACTGTAATAAAGTAGTTATATTTTGTTACAGTACTCTAGTATTTTTGGAGAGTATCTGTACTTAACATTTTTAATCAACTTTAACTTTTACTCCACCACAATTCCTAAATAAAATGTATATATTAACTCCACTACATTTCCCCGAAGCATTTTAGTTACCCTCTACATAACAGGGAAGGAACTAAGGAAGGGAAGAATGGGAGGGGAGGAAAAACTAGATTTTGTTGTTCTTCCTTTAAGGTGTAAAAGCTTTTTGTAGTGTAATGTAGGTTTCATTTTTAAGGTGGTTAACGTATAATTCTAACTCCCCCTTTTTTTCATCAGTGTTTATCTGTACTTTTACTTTTTAATACAAGTACATTTTATATTCTAAAATTGCTGTTGACACGCAAGTACATTAAATAAAAGATGTTTACTCAAGTAATATTCCAATAGGTAACTTTAACTTCCACCAAGGTCATTTTCTGGTGAAAAGTAAAAGACATCCGTACTTTTACTCAAGTTTAGCTTTCAGGCAATTCATCCGACACGAGCAACTGTGCAACAAACACATATGACAATGCAACACTGCAACACTGCAAAGTAACAAATAGAGAGTAAATAAAGCTTACCTTTCAGGAGTGCTCACAGCTTTCAGGTCAAACTTGTGTCCTACTCTTTCCATTCATTAAAACTTTGCTCAGCTGATTTTTCATGGGAGCCAGGGATGCTTGATATATTCTCCAGTCTTCAACACTAACTCTTGCAAGAGTTTAATTTCTCTGATGTCCTGAAAAAAAATACACAACAGAAGCAAAACGTTAAATCTATGCTTTATGTGTGCTATATTTGTGCGTGTTACACTTTGGCTGAAACTGTAGATTTCTACACATTTTATTCTTGATGCCTAAAGATATTTGACCTGCCATTTATCAGAACCATGTCGACTGGGTAAGATCTAAAGAAGTGGTAACATATCACAGTGCAGAATCCTGGAGTGAAAACACTGCTTCATCTCATTGTTGGCTTAAGAATGAGGCTTGTTAGCCTTCATAGTAGAATTGCGATGTGACACCTGCTGCTGTCTCTTACTGCTGTCCTCTGTCGCTGAGTGGTTGAAAGTGCGAGCAGGTGGAGGAGACAGGGATTGTGTTGAAATGCCAGTGGAAGGGGAGCATTTGTTCCAAAACAGAGTCAAGGCCAGAAAATAAGCTCTGAAAGCCAGACGCTTCAGCACCTGGTGAAGTGAAGTAAGCGTTGAGTCATTTGTATCTATCAACAATCCTAACAAAGTCTCAGATTTATGGTTAATTTGGGACAATTCCTACATTCTGCGCTTTAAGTGGGCAAAACACTTGTCTGCAGGAGAGCGCCCTGCATCGCTGGCACATTTTCAAAGTGGAACTCATTCACAGTTACGAGATCACAGAGGGAAAAAATACAACCCTGATGCATGATGATACACCATGTCACCACCGCTCTGTTCAATTTCATACCCACCGAGCACTGAAGCAGGTGCTCGCAAGTCCACTCATGTATCTGATGCCATGGGCATCTCTCCAGGACTCTGTTTACCTCTTGGCCTGTCTTTTGGAGTCTAGCAACCCTGTTGGAGAACTCAGTGGACCCCCCAGCAGACACACACACACACACACCAGGGGGGAGAGAGCTGCCCGCTGATATATAGTCAGCTTCATCAGTTTTTAAGTTCTTCTTTTTCCACATTACATCTGTTTTCTATACATGGAGGGATCGCTGGTGTTGAAATTTGTATGTATATGTTTCCAGCAGATGGCTAAATTTGCTGACAGTCTGTTAATTTTTTAAAAGATTCATTTTAAACGTATGCCACCAGAGGCCTCCTCTACACAGAGATCACAGATTGGTTAAATAAATAATTAAAAACACTTGTTAATGTTTGCTTTTGTTAATGTATTTGACAGCATTTGATTGGATCCTACCAGTAAGGCAATATACTTGGGTGTTTAATAACTACAAGGCTTTTAATGGTTCTAGGGGCAAAAAAAAACACTTTAATTATTCCTCACACACACATTTGATATTTGTTTTTAGATTTGTGTATTCATCAGTGGTGTTATATCGCTGCCATGATTTATGACTGTACAAACAAAATTCACTAATTTGACTAATTTCTCAGCAGCATTTCAGGAACACGCATCAGAGAGGACGGCTGATTGCAACAAGTTGTGTTTGGAAATACACAACATTTGTGCCAGATGACATTAATGCTTCAAAATGAAATATGTTGTTTTTCTTCTTTTGAAACATGTTGATGTAGCGCTAAACGAGAACTGATATCATTGACAAAAAACATGAGATTAGGTCTGGGAGGCACTGCTCTCAAAACATAGCCTATTAACACACATTAAAAGTGAGTTTTCCTATAGAAGCATGGTACAATGCATGTAATGGAAGTGGAGTAAAACGTCATCACTCTATCATTTAAAGGAAAGGAATTTTAGTGACATCTAGTGGTGAGAAGTGCAAATTGCAACCTGCTGAAATTTCAATTCTCTTCCTCACCAAAGCACAAGGACCAAATGATTAAAAGTGGTAAAAACACTGAATGAAGCAGTTTCAGGTAACAAATCAATTTTCTCGCGTGCTCACAGAACTCTTCAAGTTTTGAATCTATAAATCCTCTGTCAAATTATGGATGATCACCTCCCAGAAATCCCATATATGTAGCACCTCCCACGTATAAGAGGCTTGCCTTTCCATTATTGCTCAAATAACATGTCTACATCTCCTTCGATTGGAAATAATGACAGCTAGTGCGGTAGCTGCAGTAAAAATAAACCTGCTAATGTTTTGAGCGCCCATTTCCATGCTTCTTGGAATGTTGTTGCGAGAGGAGAAGTAGCATAACATCACCTAATGGAAACGCAATCATTTTGCATTGTGTTTTATCAACATTTTGAGAATACTGTATAAGTGTTTGCACAAATCTGTAATGGAAGCCCACCTAAAAAAAACAAATTAGTGTTTCTCCTTTGCTGTTTGGCACATTCCAGATGGGCTGCTAGCCCAGCACCTGCTAGAATGTGCTCATCTTCCATCTTCTTCTCTTTTAACTCATGACTTTTAGGAGGTTTTTTACTGAGGCATAGGATTTAAATTGGTAAAAACCCTGAATAAAGCACTTTAAATTTTTTTTTTTTAAAGCGTAATTTCGATGCTCTCATGGCTGAGGGATTGCTACAGTGACTGATACGGAAACGCAAATGGCCCTTTCTAGAGCCAGTGTTTGGTTTGTCTGTTTCGGACTACTGCAGAAACAGGGCAGTGCAACATGTCAATCTCTGTGGATGAGGACATAAATATAAATATAAACATAGATATAAACGACCCACAATGATTCCTAATTTTATTTTCAGGTGATTATACAATAAAGAAAATATACTTATTATCTTTGAATTCTGAATTTCTGCCAATCTAACCCCCCCAAATCCTACACCCTGAACCTTCAATACCACAATGGCTGCAAACATGAAGCACATTACAAACTGCATTTATAAAAGGGCACATTTTGTACAAATGTTGCTACTTTAATTGCATCATTAATACACATTACAAATTTAGTTTAAGGCGTCCTTTATTTCTGTCCCCTGGATATTGCTTCCCGTATGCTTAACTGTTTGCCACAGATGCTAAAAAGCCAATTATTTCAGCGAGCCTTTCAGGAAAACTAAAAGACAAGAAAAGTAAAAAGAGTGAATTGGGTAAAATTGCCATTTGCCTCCCTCTGGCTTTTGCGCGGGGCTGCCAAAAAGAATGGCATTCACTCACTTTTTTTTTTTTAAACACGAATGAGTTTAATTGGGAAGCAGTTTCATCTGGAGGATATCAATACCAAGGCCTAGCCGGCTTGGGGACCGACTGGCTCGTTCTGCAGGGGTAATTTCATTGGGATCGTCTACAATTGGCTCCCCTGCCTGTTTCCATTACCCTCAGAACTAGTGGCAAAATAAACAAGGTGAGATAAATGAGAATGTGTGGTGAAATAGAAAAAGCTGAAGGGGTGTTACAAGGAGTTCCTGCTGTCCGGCTTTTTACGGTTGGGTGAAGAGTGTTTTAACAGAAAATGCGTGAAGTTACCTTTTTTTTTTTTTTTTGAAGGGATCAGAGTAAAGCATATTGTCGGAAATGTTCCTCTTTGTTGATGTTCTGTACGCATGTGGATGTATTTGTGAATTTAGGAGAATAATAACATGATGATGCAGATGTCCTCTAAATAACCTTGTGAAGAAACTCAGAGAGACATCTGAATGTTAGAAATATATACAAGGTTTCAGTGATATATGTTCCCTTCACTGTGACAATACAGACAACATCCTCTCGTCATAAAGCCCCTTGTCCTCTTTGTTTCCACAATCTTCCCTCTCTGTCATCGATCAAATGCAGTCAGTGCCATCTGGGAGACTTACATAAGTTCTGTAAAAACCCGCCTCTTTCTGCAGCTCCCGCTGAACGTGCAGCCTCTCGCTAATGAAGATCCCTCACTTCAAAGACTTTTCTGGAAAAAGGACTCTGGGCCCAAAGTGTCCTTCTGTGTCCTTCTATGCTTCCCTCTCAAAACAAGCAACTGTTGCACGTGAAACGCCGCATGTCTGCTTTCAATAACAAGAGATGCTGTATGTGTGTTTTTCTGAGGGGAGATGCGCTGCACACAGAGGAACACAAAAAAAAGGAAAAAAAAGTGATTAAATCAAATGGGAATTAAGATGCGTTCGTGTCTATTTCACACTCCAGCTGTTGGCCTGTGTTGAGGAGGCAAAGCTAATTAATTCAATGCAATCAGAATGAAGTTTTTATCGTTGCAGTTTTCATGCAACACTATCACTCAGTTGCAGACCGGCTATGAAATGCAGAATGCCACTCATTTTAACATCTATTTTTGTCACACCGTATTTTAAGATCTGACGTCTTTCTGATGGTATTTCATGGGTCTGTATTAAAAGCAGGGCCTTTTTTAGGGCATGCCTATTTGGGCTTTAGCCACAGGTCTTCTTCTCTTTAGCCAAGGACCTTTTTTTCTGCCAAAATATTTAATCTGAACATGAATTATGCGCTCATACAACCGAGGAAGCTTTTGTGGCAAAGGTAGCTATCTCTGCCCACTCACACACACGTAGCCCTGTCACAAACACACACATATATAATAGTGGGAGTAAGTCATACATGGGACAGTCACAAGCATCTCAAGTTTTAACCTTTATGTCCCAAATTACTGTCGTGAGCATCAAGCAAGTTAGGTCGAGTCTCTGCTATAAGTCAAGTAAATCACAATTCTGACATTCTAATGATCTGCTAGAAATCTAATGTTTTACCAGCCAAAAAGCTAGTATGTTAGCTATAAAGACACATTCACGTATCTTTCTTTGTTTCCTTTGTAAAAGCCCCAAGGAAGAGTGCCACAACTACAGACCGTTTATAAAGATGGATGATGGGTCTCCACATACTCCCACCGTACAAAAATTAAGCCAAAATATCCCTGATACAACCTCTGCCGTCTTGTGCTGGTGACGTCATTTTGGAGCTAGAGTCTGCATAGTAGCAATCTCCACTTCGCGCCCAAACACTCAGATCACCATTAAACAGCAGCTGACCATTTGTGAACAACACGCCGCTGTCATTCACGTCTTTAAATCCACTTTTTTATTAGCATCAAATAACTAACTTCAACCAAACTAATTAGAAACAATTACCAGTTCAACAAACATCGGGGTCATAAGAACTTTGAATGACTGAAACCATCTTTAGGAAAAAAATTGTTTGGCATGTGCTTTGAGTTTTGTTAGTTTGGCCAATTTCCCATTCACTAACATAGAGGGTTTATGACCTTTAGCCTACTAGAGCCAGCCACCAGGCAGCGATCAAGATTTCAACACAAGCACATGGTTGGATTTTACTGCACTTGGTTATGAGGTAGCAGGTAACAAAAGCCCATAGCAACCAATGCCAGGATGTCAACAAACACACATGCTGGCAGGGATGGTTAGAATTAGGCCAAAGAGGCACCTGGTAAGGTGTATAAAAAATATATTAGAGTCAGACAGAAAGCAAACACTGCAAGTGCACTGCAAAAATGATGTTATTTGAGGACTTCAGAATGAGGAACGGCTGGCACATCGCACTGGCAGTCACCCAATCATGTCTCAAAACAGAATGAAACTTTTCAACATCTAGAAAAATACAAAATTTGTAATAAAAAGAGTCAAATGGATTCTTTTATCAATGTTAGTCAAGCAAGGCTCATATCCTAATGTGACTGGAGTCCCCCTCCTCTGATGCAGAGGGTTGCCAGCTTCATGACTTTCTCTCTTTACTTAGTGACTTTTCAGACCCTCTTTGTGACTAAAATCTAGTGAATTAGGCCTATTCAGACCATCAGGGGGAAAATGGGAAACGTACGCCCTTGCTACAACCTCAGTAAATGATTCAATTTGATTCATTATTTGTCCCAGAGGGCAATTTGTGTAAAAAGTGTAACAACTTAATAAAAACACATAAATCACAAACAATATGACACAGAAACATACAACTGTTGACATAAATCTGTACACAGGTTGACTTGCACCTTCATGTGCACATTCAAGCTCCACAGAAGCAGATCATTAAGTATCCACCATGACTCCATAGAGCCTGTAATAATTCAGTGAGTGCTAAATATGACAACATCTTTAAACATCTAATAATGACAACCATTTCCAATGTAGTATACAGCACCTTCAACAGGTGATGGCAGTCACAATAATGCAGCATCAGGACCAGCACCACAAAGGCCAATGCTGCAATACAGCTCACAAGTACAATATGTACTGTCACTGTCACCCTGTCATTGTCATCATCAACATCATCATCACAGGTAAAGGACAACCAGAGCAGTTACCTCCTTCTGCTCTTAATGTTTCAAACATAAACAGCAGATGATTTAACATTTAGTTAAATCAACATCTCTATGACACCTTCATCCAAAACTGAACATCATAATCTTAATCTTAAAACAGAATTTATGGCTGTTCGGTTGTATTGGATTGCGTTTGTCTCTGCAGGTCTTTGTTGCCAGATTTACAGGCATTACACAAGAAATTGTGTCTCAAAAACAAGATATAACTTCTTAATATCTTGAAAAATGCAAGTAATTGATTTAAAAAATTAAATCTTTTTTTTTTTTTAATCAATGTTAGTCAAGCTAGTCTCATATCCTCAATTTTGAGATTCAAGCCTGACTCAAGTCAAATCGTGTGACTAATGTTGCCCTCCTCTGACACACAGTGTTGCCAACTTCATCATTTTCTCTTCGGACTAAGTGACTTTTCAGGCCCCCCTGAGTGAGTAAATTTCTAAAAAGCCATTACTGACAAATCTAGTATGTTAGGCCAATTTAGACAATCTACACAAACCTCTTATTTTGTAATTCATTAAAATTTCACCTTGCTGCCTTTCTACAACCTCACTAAACATACAGTTAAATCAACATCTCTATGGAAATTTTACTGAAAAAACTAAACATAATAATCTTCCAAAAGCTAGAATTTGTGGCTGATCTGTTGTATTTGATTGGATTAAATTGTATAGGTGTAAGCGACCAGGGAGTGTGTGTTAAAGCATGCAAGAGTGTGATAATAAGAAGATGAATAATATTAATAATAAGCTTTTATGCATATGGCATTAAAGCACTCATTCAAAGGTTTTAGGGCAAAGCCCCGGATCTCCACGGACCCTGAAACCGTCCCTGCATGATTTCTGACAATATTTGGCTAAATGTGTAAATGTCTGATTTTCAAAACCTAATTAGCTGATAGGGGTAATTCAGAATCTCTAATTAGTCTCCTGGAAACTTTGCAATTTGAGACATGCTCTAAACTGGCACATACTCTCAGCAGTTGTTGCTGTTACCATCTGTTGGAATAATATTTTCCACAATGTGAACGGCTTGCTTGAAGCTTTAAACAAGTAGGGTGCAGGCTGCCGAATGCGCTCAGATCGTTAAAAAACAAACATGTCGAGAACATTTTTTACACCTGATGATGTGTGCAGAGAGCACAATGAGGCCATTAGAAAACGCTGAACTGTAGATATCAGTGAGACAGATGTGGCCTTGAGGCGTCTGCAGCTTTTCATTGACTGCTAACAGGAGGTGGAATGAGTGCGTTAGAGCTCATTCTTGTTTATTGTGTTGATGTATGTGTCCGGTTAAAATAACTCACATCTGCTGCCATTTGGTGAAGGACTCATTCCCATATCGAAAATGCCATTTGTTTCCCTGAGGTGCACACGGGGATGATTAATTACATGAGTAATTGGTTTAAAGTTGAAGGTCATGCAGTATACAGCAGGTGTCCTTCATCTGTCTTAAAGCTTTAGCTCCTGATTACCTGCTCAATGCATGAGTGACAAATGGATTTGGACTGAGAACAGCATTTTTTTTACACGTAGCAAAGTGAGGCTGCCCTCACTAGAAAAATGGCTTCACTGCTCAACACTTAAAGCACATTTAATGAATGTTTTGGCCTTTTGGGGACAGTAGAGCAGGCTGTAAACACAACGCTGACACTTTATCACCTGATAGAGTTGTTACGGGAAATGTGTTTGCAAATTAATTTGCAGTGAATCAAGCTATAGTCAGCAGAAGAGTAGTGTTGCAACATCAGCGTTCATTTGGGGTTATGTTTCTAGCCACCTGACTAAATTGGGTCTAATTTTTATCCTTTCAGATCGGCCCTGATGTGATCATATGCGAAAAGACACTTGGATCCTTATGATGGCAGTGTACATTTCTGCAAAACCACAGACACGTCGCATTTGTATTTATTATGTAGGAGATGCCTTGAAACCTTACATTTTAAACACACTGTGGTTAACATTTTATCTTTATGCACAAAAAACACTTTGTTATGGAAAAGATACTATACTATACTATTTCATGCATAAAATAAATTGTTTTGGGGACATAATCCCCTATGGAAACACATCTATGTCTCAGTAAAAAAACAACCCCACCCACATTTGGGGCTAATAGATGCTAGAAAATCAGCCAAAGGTTGCTAAAAAAAAACACCCATTCATGTTTGCGTACTGAAAAGCTGCGGGGAAAAACAGCACCGGCTGCTATTAAACACATACCTTTAGGGACAGAAAAGGTACTGCAAAAACAGTTTGGGTCTAAAAAGCCACAGGAAAAACAGCTACGTATTGCTAAAAAACAAACCTATGTTTGAGGGATAAAAAGCTGCTGAAAAAAAAGCAGTTGCTAAAAGCACCCATGTTTGTCGGCTAAAAATTGTTGGAAAAACAGCAGTGGCTCGGTAAAGAACACCCACATTTGGGGGGCTGAAATGTCACTGGAAAAAGAGCCTTAGGTTGCTAAAAAACACACATTTGGGGGATGAAAAACACCTGGAAAAACAGCCATGAGGCACATGAAAAATACGTTTGCAGGCTGTAAATCTGCTGGAAACACAGATATGGGGTACTTAAAACAATCCATGTTTGGGGGCTAAAAAGGCTCAGAAGAAAGACTGATGGGTCCCTAAAAAACACAAAAGTTTGGGGTCTGAAAAGCTGCTGGGAAAACAGCAACAGGTTATAGAAAAAACCTAAAAGTCAATGGAAACACAACAAGAACTCCCTATGAAATGTCTGGTTTTGTTGTTTGTCTAGAACAGTTTTCTGCAACTGATTGGCAGGTGTCTCACCTGACATGTCATCCGCCATCTCTCCACCTCTCAGACTTTAAGCACATATCACATCTAGAAAAGAATATGGTGCGTATGAAATGTGCAATTCTAACATATTTGTGGTTTGTAGAAACGTACAATGCTAACATTTTCTTCTGTTAACTGGGCTGCAATGACAGTCAACCTATTTTGTCATAAGGTTTGAAGACGAGTTGCCACAGAAGCTATGAATTCTTACTTTTCTACTCTTCACTCCCAAATGTATTTTTTTATTATGTTACCCCATTAACTGCTTCCTGTTTATTTATCAAAACTACTAGACCTTATTTATATCCGAGTGGAAATCCTCTGACACCGGACTCCCGGGGCAAACAACGGCGCCTCAGCACACAGTGACAAGATTATCCTAAACGATTACCCACCAGTACCAATTATAGGCACCCTAGAGTGCTCTATCTGCCTCTTTAATGCCATAAATATTTCCCTTCATGAAACCTCAAGCAACAAGGGGATAGGCCTCACTTGAAAAATGCATATCAAAGCGCTGTGTCCCTGAGAATGATGAGGCGCCATTACCCTGGGAGGCAATATCCTCTGATAGTAAATTTGCTTCTTGCACGAGTCTGTGCGGGATGTGTGTGAGAGATTGTCGACAAAAAAGCAAAGCTGATATAAGCAACCAGCATCATGAAAGAAGAGGGAATTGCACTTGCATGATAAGGTGATAGATATTAAAATAACAGAATGCAGGTCACATCAGGTGTGTGGCAACAACCGTTACATGCTAATGCATCAAAATGATTGCTATTATTTAAATAATTGCCTCATATGGTTTGGGGTTGATCAAACGCAGTATCAGATATCAATAAATGCGTGCTGAATGTTGTATCAGCTCAGTGCGGTGATGTGTGTTTCTCTGTGAAATGCAGATTTGTTCATTAGGACTGCCTTTCAGCAGGATGAGGAGAGTGTGTGATTGATGGCCATTGAGGAAAAAACAAATAATAAGACATAATAAGACTTCTTTTTGAAGAATATGCAACCATTATTTCAATTTTGAATTTTCTGTGCATGCTCAATAGCAGCACTCAGAGTAATAAATCTCTGCTGTGAGACACACACTTCAAATCAACATTAAAGAGTATTTGCTTACCTATATACATATGATGTAAAATACGTGTAATATAGTTTTACGCCATCTGCACATGTTAAATATGAAGTTCATTTTTCTGTGATAATTTTAAGAGAATTTGTTGATAAATTCTGTGTGTGTGTTTTGCACTGGTCTGAAGTACAATGGTGCTCACACATCATGAGTGTTATGATCTGTAGCACCGAGCACAGAGGCGTGGCTTGGGTTTACATCACCAGCTTGCCTGCACACCTTTCCCTCATTCCTCTGTCGCCTATTCAACGTACGTGCAATGTGAGCTAACTCTGTGTCCACACAAATCCAAATGAACAAGTTCATGGTCATAGTTCAAAATTAAAATGTTTACAGTCCCAAAGAAATTAACTTCATGTGATCTGGTTTTTAAAATAACATAAATCTTGTGATCATCATTTGTTTGCAGATATTTTCCAAAACTTATAGGGTGCTTTAAGTCAATGCGGCATTTCAAATTTATTGAAGATGAGGCTGTCGTTAAGACTTGTTTTTTGTTATTTCTTTTAGACTCTGCAGACAATTTGCATATAAAAGTGATTTTTTTCAATTGGAATCTGTAACTCACTGATTTTCTTATTAATGTACTTAAGAATTTCATATGAACTATAGCTTTAGCAGTAACGATAATTACGTTGTCTGCAGTGCCGTTAGCACTAACCATGCTAGTGCTGCGTGCCAAGTGCTGTAAATCTTTGGGTGGTGACATACTTGAAATCCTGGCCTGTTTTTATATTTATTTTATTTTTTATTTTTTTGCTCAAAGACCAAGTTAACTACCTTTTTTTTTGTGATTTGTCACAGCTATTGTTTTCTTGTCAAAGCCATGGTGTGAATTTAAGGTGTTGTTGTACAGTCCTGTGAACTGTGACACACACAGAATAAGCCTCTCATCCATCGCCGGTCACTTCCAGGTAACGTCACAGGCAGCTGTCATCTTGCTCACATTTAAAGGTCGCTGACAAACAAGTTCAAAGTTGAAGTGTTGAGGTGTAAAATGTAAGCATGCAACACCCCAAGTTAAGCTGTGGAAATGTGCAACTTCACACTCTCCACAATAAAACAACGTATCCCACGAGTGCAAAATGATTTTGACACAAATCTGGTGTAGAGGGCCCTAGTAAAAGCTAGATGCTGTTCAAAAAACTGTTTTTTGGCAAAAATGGAAATGCACTGGCTCACACCTTTATAAAAGGCTGCTTGGATTTGAAGCAGACACAGATAAATGCCCCACATCCTCATCTATTCTATTCTTTTGGGGATGCAGCCGACTCCACTGTAGTGTCAGCTCTTCTATTCTTTCTCTGCTGTCGTGCCAGACATTTTTTTGGGAAATACACCCCCTTTCCAGGTGAAGACTTTTCTGAGTGGACTGTGCCGCAGTACCATTGCAGCTCAGCTGACAGCCTGGAAACAAGTATCTTGCAGAGAGAGAGAGAGAGAGAGTGAGATAAAGAAGGCAGGGGTGCAGCACAGTAGCCTTAAGGTGGGAAAGGTGGAGACAGAAAGATGACTAGTGAGTGTGTGTGTGTGTAGAGATTGAGAGAGAGAGAGTGTGTGTGTAAAGCAAGAGAATACCCCCTCCACCCTCGAGCGAAACCTCAACCGGCGTGTTGTGCTGAATCTTAATGGACTCTACTGTCAGATATGGGGATTTTCCATTCAAATCCTCAGACATAAAGGACACGTGCGTGTGCACGCACATGCACACACTCACACACACACTGATGAGTTTGCCAGGAAGGGAAAGCACTTCGAAGCAGATACCGTGTTCCACAAACTGTGTATTTATGTGCACAGACAACCGGGGAGACAACATGATGGTAGCCATTTTATCAATCAATATCCTATTATCTGCTACCTATAGTCCATTACCTCTGCTGTGTGGCCAACACAGATAAGGCTTTATCACACTCATCAGTCAGTACTTCATGTTGTTTACATACACGAACCACACAAACCCAGTGTACAATTGTGAGTGTGTCTCAAGCGTCCACAATCTGAGATTCAACTGAAATAGTTTCTGAGGCACTTTTCCTTACTTCCTTGATACTTGCACACACTGGCGTCATTAGGCCTGGGCGTCCGAGGCTTCAGCCCCCAATTTTTTAATAAATAAACCTAGATCCAAAAATGTGTATATGTGTACATATAGTTTAAAAAATAAGAATAGGCTTAAGGGACAGTTCTTTACATAATGAAAGGAAGGGGTGGCTAGTTTTTTTTCTTTTGATCTGTCCACAGTTGTACTTGACTAAATGAACTAGCTTGATTCCGCCAATTTTAACGAAAAAAAAACAGACTATTTTTGAACTCCGGTCAATACATTTTTAATGATAGCATTTAGAAAAAGTATTCAGTTTCCACTTAGTACTAAACACGAACAATGAGTAATATTTTTAACATTTCAAGATAAAAATAAAATAACGTTAAATAAAGGTCAGGGTAAATAAGGTTCCAGAGAGCATAAAATAAAAGCATCAAAACAGAGCTTGTTCATCGAAAAGGAGAATCCCACCCTGGACCTCCCTATAGAGGTCCAGGCTAAGGCCCCATTGTCCTCAAATCCTAGACATGGCCCTGCTTGCAGAAGCCAAATGGTGAGACAGAGTTTGGGGGACACACTGCAATCTACAGAGAGACTAAATGAATATTATTAGACTGAGCTGCATAAATATGTTTTGTTTACAGTTTTGCTGTAGAGAAACACTTCAGAAGAAATATCTGCTAATAAAGGCAAATGTGCTGCACAGTTCATTATTAGAAGTCTCACTTGTTTTGGATTCCATTTTCCTTTTTTTGTGTTGCCATTTGGAGTGACTGCTGCATAATCAGGCTCACTTGTCAGCCTGCTAATTTCAAACAGGTACTTCATATAATAGAACCTTTCATCCTGGATAAATGATGTAATTGTGTTGAAGTGAGGACAGACTCCCATTGTGTGAGAGGCAGCTACGACCAAAAGTGAGAGAGCAGGGTTGAGCGAGGCGTTTAACCCCCAAAAGTGCTCAGTGGATGATCGATAAGACTGCAGTTGTTCTGGGCAACTTCCACATCTGAGTGTTTCTGACTGTGTGAGTTCGAAGCAGGGTGTTGCTGAAAGAGAGCAGTGTTACATTTAGACACAAAGGTCTGCCAAGTCACCAAAAGAACATGCTGGCATTGTACATTTTTGCAAACGACGACACATTTGCAGATTTCATGCCGTACGTATCATATTAATGTTTCTAAAGCGATGTTATATGTGAGCTGAGTTTTTCATTGTAAGGTGGAGTGAAGACGCCTGCTAAGCTGCCGAACACTGCAGAATATTGTTCAGCATTTTTATGTTTTTTCCCTGCGTGTCTTGCCAGGGTAATGCCATGAAAAGCGGTAGTGTTTTTACAGAGACCTCGGTGCATTTCCTAACAGAACAATACCACGGTTGTTGCCTTTTGACCAAGACACCACTGTGATCTGTCTGGATTGTGCCTCAAAAACTGTCGCTATCTACAAAGACATTGCTACATTTCCTGCTGGAGTAGTGCCATGAAAAGCATTTCTTACTTGGACATTGCTGCATTTCATGTTGGGATAGTGCCATGAAAAGCAGTTGTTTTTTTGTTTTTTTACCAAGACACCACTTAGTTTCCCATTAGGATAGTGCCCTGAAAAGTAATTTTTTTACAGAGACATCGCCACATTTCTTGTCGGGATATTGCCGCAAAAAACAGTTGTTTTTTACCAAGAAATTGCTGAATTTCCTGCCATTATAGTGCCATGAATATCAGTTGTTTTTGTTACGGAGACATTGCTACATTATCTGCCAGGATCGTGCCGTGAAAAGTGTATTTTTTTAAGATATTTTTGGGGCTTTTTGCCTTGATTTTACAGGACAGCGTAGAGGGAAAGGGGGTAAGAGAGAGGATGGCACGCAGCAAAGGGCTGAGGTTGGAATCAAACCTATAGCTGCTGCAGCAAGGACATAGCCTTTTCTACATAAGGCCAGCTCTACCAGGTGAGCTAATGGCTGCCCTGATAAGTGGTTGTTTTTTACTGAGACATGGCTGCATGTCTATATTCTCATCCCAACTTGTCACATGATACCGCTTTGTCAGTGACCTTCCACATCTAGTTATGACATTTTAGGTATCCTTTATTTGAGTCAGCTGTTTACACTCTGGGATGCCGCTATTATGATGTCAACAAATGCACATGATAGGATGATGCAACACGTTGTTATATTTACACACCATGAGCACGTGGCAACCAACATGGACCATCACAATGGTTAGGATTAGGCAAGAAAGTTGCGGATGGTCCAGTTAAGGCAAAAGACGAACATGGTAAGGTTGTTTGGGCGTATCCGTGGTTTTCAGAAACAAACATTTCAAAACCTTTTTCTGGCGTTTGGGTTGCATAAATAAAACAGGGGAAGTATTAGAAAAGTTTTAGAGGATGCAGTAGTTAATTGTTTCTTAAACTCATTAAAACTCACTAAATAGTGTGAAAACTGCAAGGTCACAAAGCTGAAAACAGGGAAGTTTTCTTAGTTCCTAAAAAAGTTGATGTTTTGGAGAAAGACAACAAAAAAAAAGTTGGTGCACCTGCACTGACCTTTAGCAAATTTGCAAAAACAAACTTAAAATAGAGGCCGATATCACAAATTACATGGTGCAGACAACCAAAGGCAGATTTGAATAACAAGTCAAAACAAACCCGCGAGTAAAGTGGTCCACTATGACTAAGGTGCAGACGGAGAATAAACTGTGGGAGGCTACATAAATAATTCAGAGAATTGTTCTGACACATGCCTGTCTACTAAATGATAAATTGAATAGTGAAGGATGCTTCTATTGTCAGAAAAACAATATTTCATTCTGGGCCTTACAGGTATTTGGATTTTATTACTCTTCAGGCTTTCTGCCTTTACACTTGATTGATTCCACTCATTAGTTTAAATCCTTAAAATTGATCTTTCTCGACTTATGGTATCTGATTATGAAAACTCTTCTGGTTGCAATATCTGTTATTAATACTGTTTTGGGCAATTAGCTAAGGTTAATAGAGGTTATATGTATTTACTTCTCACAACCTCTACTAAAAAATATGCCCAAAATCTACAAACATTAATTAGTTCATTTTAAGAAGGGGCCTCTTTTTGTCAGCATCGACAGCATACTCTCACTTAAATTTAAAGCTTAACAAACTGCAGTTTGCTGTGAAGCACTGAGCAATCAATAACTGCATTGAGAATTTTTGTCTTTATGCCAATAGTTGCAAACCTGCCCAACCATGCCCTCATTAAAACTACAGCCAGAGAGGGATTTGGCTCCCTGAAAATAAGGGAGAACTATGACAGTAGTAAGAAGAGCACCGCTTTCCTCCCTCTGAAGTTCAACGCTACTTCTGCATGTTGATGAATTTGCTGGCATTTCCTTTCTGACTGCTGGAATTCTGGAGCCCCTAACACAGTTGCAGGGCAAACGCATTCATAAGTGCACATTTGCATAATGACATATTATGTTGTTTACGTAGAAAAGGGAAGCGACAATTAGCAGCAGGCTGCAGAGTGGGAGACAGAGAGAGACACCTGAGACACAGAGTTCTCAGGTGCGACACTGAATACAAGTTACGGAGATCTGTCTCTAAATGTGAGAATGAATTACTGGATATTTTCTATTTTTAGTATAGTTTTTTTAATCGTAATTTATCATTGCTGTAGGACCGAGGAGATTCTTACATTCTCCAATTGTACAAATGTGAGAGCTATATACTGAATAAATTTATCTTTTACATTTCCCCAACTATAATGTAAGTATACATCCACAGCCTGGCACTTCCAAAACTCTGAGGACAACTAAAGAAGTTCTCTGCACAACTGGGTGTGACAGGTGTGTTGGAGAAAGGAGCAATCTAAAGACACAGAGAGAAACTCCCGCATGCTGTCCCGCTTACTGCTGACATACAAATATGTCAGCAGTAAGCGGGACAGTGTGCAGGACCAAAACTCTTGAGGAAAATAGAAAATTTAGTTGTCAGGTTTGTGTTTGTGCCCATTGCAGAGTCACTGCCTTGTGGTTAAACACACACACATTAAAAGGCTAATTTAGACTTTATTAAATGTGTTACCTCCATTGTAAGCCTCAAATATGTTCTGCCGCTCCAGACAGATATGTTTGGGGGGTCGCCAACAATGGCTCTTTTGATAGTAAAGGTTACCAATCCCTGATTTATGTTGCTCACAAGTCAAAAGCTAAAATCGTCTATGCAAACCGATTCTTTTTGATTGCAAAGTGAGAAGACTTTCACTTAGTTTACACAATTTAGAGTTCACTCTTCAAAAGCAAATTCCAGCTCCAGTGTGGATGACAATTCTGCACTGCCTCCTAATATTATTGTCTCAGTATTGAATAGTAATAACTGTGAAAGCAAAACATAGCCACTGTGGCATCACCCCATTAGTTTGTGGACTCCCATTTTCGAGCTTTGAATTTGGCATTTTTGACATCACCATCTTTGTTTTCCTGAGCCAGAAGTGACCATATTTAGATGAGTGTGGCTATAATCCAAACACTAGCTGCTAACTTGGTTAGCACAGAGCATTTACAGCTATAGTTAACTTTGATAATACTAATGTTAATTTTTACTTGCAAAAAAGGCTTAAAACCATTAAAACAAAATGTACAAATAACATGCACAAACTGAAAACACATTGAAACAGCGACAGCTACGGCTATGTCTATCGTCTGTGAATCTGGGGTTACGCCATATTTACCTAACCCACATTTTCTCTGTGGTAGCAACTTCTTACAGATTGCGTCCACCTGTCACTCAAAGTGACCCTGCCCTTAATAATGCATGACTTTAATTTTCAATAAAATGAAAACGGATAAGTTATATAAAAATTCCTGCCTCGTACCCATGTCATAAATGTTGAAATTAGTTAAAGAGACAAAAACCATTTTTAGTAAGAGGCTGTAAATATGTTCATTTCTGTTGTAAAGTTTGGCATGGGGATTGACTCACTCTTAAAGCCAGCCTCAAGTGGCCATTAGAGGAACTACTTTTTGGCACTGTTAAGCCACTGAGGTGGCTGATATCGTCATAATAATAATTAAGCTGTTGGTTCATTTAGGTGTGTGCTTCCATCTGAATTGTGTTCAGCAGCAAAATTTGAACAATGAAGTCTATTCACATTTCCTATTGCTTTTGGTAGTGCATCTCATAACACATTGTTTTGATGTATTAACACAACTACCCAGCAAGCACTGATTAGGCAGTAATTGAAAATGAACACAAAATGAGTAAAATTACCTCTGAGCTTTCCATTGTCTCTCTGTATAGTTTTGTGCTACGCTTTTTTCTTACTTCTCTGTTCTCTGTCAAATTAAAACTGTGCAGACCTGGAAAGCACCAGGCAGGACTGCTGTTAATATAATTAAATCCATTTGGCAGGTAAATTGAGATTCTGATTGGCTGAAAACAGCACAGTCATGTTTCCTTGCTGACAACCTCGCTGACAGTCCACAGACCGACTCTGCTCCTCTGATTGTGAAGCACCATTGAAATTTCATGGACTTCTAGTGACTTGCTGATATTGTTGAATTATTAAACAGTTCCAAATCCTGCTGCACACTCTCTGTGTATGCAGACACTGCACAAATAGACATACTGTACTGGGGAGCAACAAATGTGCACACACAAACAAATGAGTGTGCAAACTCGAGCTCATTAACACACAAAAACTGCGTCACGACTCCCAACCATGCCAGTAAGGATGTCTCTCCCCCTGACATCCAATTCCCTTCCTCCGTGTTGACTGGGCTGTAAATCAACACAAACTGGAGCTCGACATCTGTGCACACGCTTGTTCACATGTGTGTGCATCAGGGAGCGTTCACACCACCTGGACATTGGCCATAAGGCTGCTTTGTGGTTGGCTTGGACAACTGAGATGTCGAACATCTGCCAGAAAGAAACTCCCTGCGCCTTTCTCTTTCTCATCCCTCTCCAGCCTGCCAGACTGCACACACACTCGCCGACACACACTCACAAACAAATACACTCCTAATGAGATTTACTTGTCAAGGAATGGTAGTTGATTCATGACATGCCATAGCAGCATGTTGGAATAAACATGAGGCTGCTAACTCTCAGTAGAATATAACATGCGCCATTTGGTGGATAGGTGGTCATGTGCATTAATTTCAGCACAGGTGGCCTCTGGGGGAAACGCACTGTGTTCTACTTCCCAGCTTCACAAATTGAGAACCGCATCAGTTTGAAATTTCTGTAAGGCCTTCCCCGCTGTGACTGCCATAAAACATTAACTGCCAATTCTCTACATCCAGTTATAGCCGTCAGACGCCGCAGCAGAATGCCAAATTGAGATGTGTTAAGAATGCGGAAGCGCCGGAGGGTTCTCCGACGCTGTTACGAGGCCCAGCAGTGCCTGTCAGCGGCCGTCCAGGTAGTGATTGTTGATTTTGGAAAGTCCCCAATGGAACAGCTGTCCAATCATAATGAGTTTGGAAGAGGTGTGTTTCTCGTTTGCCTCACTGAAAGTGGACGGGATCCAGCTGGTGACTACTCCTGTGAAGGGAAAGAGTTGTGTTTCGGTAATGAAGGGTCTGCTGCGTTAAGTTTTGGGTGAAAATATTGCAACCTGATCAGACACTATTGAAAAAAAGAATTTTCTTTTTAGTATTTTGAAAGCTGGGATCCTTTGATAACATAATGTGCATCACTCTGGTGCCAGAGAATATCTGTGACAGGAGGAACATTTGTCTCCCAAGGGTTATATCTCACTGACAGATAAGATCTAGCACATCTAGTAAAGGTCGTCACTGCCTTTATCTCATCCTGCTTAGACTTCTGCTTATCTCTGGTCCGACACAGAGAAGCAGAGAAGTCTAATACAACTTTAAATACAAGATGCATGTGGATAGGTTAAAAACTCCAGAAGCACTTGTAATATAAAGTACTGTAATGACAGACCTACGTATTTTGTTTTTTGGCCTTCATCAGGGACTTTGACAATAAAGTTGTTTTTTATAGTGCAAGTTTTGCTGGAGTTTTGACCTCTTTGTCCTCACGAGCTGTACATAAAAATCAGTCTAACAGCTCTACCGGCTACAGAAACAGTTAGGATCTCCACTGTAAAACAAAGACTTCCTCCACAGGTTGCTATTTGGAGTTAAATGCAGACTTGGTGTTTCACAGATCACAGATGTCTTTCACAAGTATTAACCCTTTGAAAACTGAGCAAATTGGTTCAAATTCTTTCAAAAACATGGCAACTTTAATGTTACAAAACTTTTTATGTGTTTGTGTCGCTTTGCAAACCCTTACGTGATTGTTAATTAGCTGAACCGATGACGCATTACATAGTTGTTCCGACGCCTGCATGGTTTGTGTGGGAAGACATATTTACTAGAATTTGAGTGAAATACTTAGTGGCAATTACAGATTTTTAACCACAATAGTGTTCACCTTGAATGTACTGCACAGTGCATAATTTACAGAAATTATTTGATTTCTGTCAAATGGTTCCTGCTATCCATAAAAATTTCTTTTTTAATATCTTTCATAACTTCATTATGCCAGTCAATGCACAATATGACAATCAAGTACAAGCACAGATGTTTTGCATGTGTTGTACTTTTCACATTACACGTACAGTGTCTGCTGCGTGTAAGTGCCAACCTCATTAATTTTTATACCAGTAGTGTAGATTATATAAAATTTAAATCACATTTTTTTCCTAAATTGTGGCACTTTTATAGGCTTCCTCTATCTGCATGATGCATGTTAGAGCTCCGTGTTTCATATCCTCTTCTTTTCAGTTTTGGATACTTTCCTCTAGGTATATGCAGAGCCGGCTCATTCTCAAACTTTGCTGGATCACCAGGAGCCTTTCTGTCTCTTCAAACACGTCAACATCATCACTGTCAGCCCATGACTAAAGATATCACGTCAAAGATTTTCCCCTCTGTCTCATTCACTTCCTTACAAGGGCTTCATTAACCCCATGATAGCAGTCAGTGATGTTGTATTGATTTGTGGCGCCAAACTTAGCAAAGGCCTTGTCTCAGGCTGTGATTGACAGCGCTGCCTCATGCGGGCACTGACGCCAGAACTGAAACATTGACTTGAGGCTTGAACCAAAATCAATCAAGATCACTTAAGCATGACCAGCTCAGCCCGTCTTTCCATAACCATAGCTGTCAGGTGACTTGTCAGACGGAGAATTGATTTGACTGGATGATAAAGGCCCTGTGTTAACATTGTTGGGTCCAATGTGCATTTCCCACTCAGACATGAATTCAGTCACTGCTGTTGACATTAAAAGCAGTCGTATGCGAGCACCACACTAGAGACAGCAGTGTCAAAAACTTTTGTTCAGTCGAAATGTGTTTTGTTTTTGTTGCTGGGGACATGCACTTAATAAATGGAAAGCAGATCGATATCACATCGACTATACATCAATCGTTGCTTGTGGTTTGAGATAAGAAGATTATAAACTATCTGAACTCCATTCATTAGGAAGCAACTCTGGCAATTGTATGTAATCCCATAAAAGTCATTGAACCCTGGCAAACAACACAATACACCACGGACAAAACCAAGCTTCTATAACATTATTTAGAGGATGGAAATTAAATAAATGTGTGTTGAATAAAGTGCTAATGAAGAAATTTGTCTTCATTGTATGTGTGTTGAGGAGCACTATTTTCACGTAAAAAAGCAAAATTGTATGATGTAACTGTTTTGAAATTCATCCCCTTAGAGCATAGGTAGGGTAAGAATTTGGCATAATCAGCATTAGTAATCTACCTACTTTTGTTATACTATAGACTATAAAGATAAACTTTTCCTGAAGAAGTTACTTGGCTTCCTAAAAAAAGATAAGGTAATTCAACAGGATGCTGAGTTGAGTGGACTTTTATTCCCATGTTTGTACAACTCAATAACAATATCAACATGTCTTGTTGATATCACTAAAAAAACATTAAACTGTAAGCATTAAGATGATGGGACTAATTTGTCAGCATCATTTGTCTTAACAATTTATTCTAAGTTTAAGGAACTCTAGTTTCTAAGCTTGCCCAACTCAATATTTTTAAAGCAGACAGCTCAGAAAATATTTTAAATTGAGCTTGCTTGTTCTTTTATGTAATGTACCAAGCCGAGTCAATGTGGTCTTCAATACTTTAAATTAATTATTAGATCAACAGAAGAACATTTAATCAATTGTATTGCATTTCTTTATGCAATATCATAGATATGGTGCTTTTGAGGAAACTTTTAAGGCTAGAGCCTTAGAGGCCACTTTTGCTACGTGGATGCTGTTTTTCTAAAAATCCTTGTGATCCTTTAATTCCATTTCTATAGACTCTGAGGAATCATGTTCTCTTTCTTATCTTTACTGTATGGGCCCACGCTTAATGAAGATGCTTCAAATCGATTGGGTCTAATCGCCAGAGTCGTACTCTGTTGCCAACCTCAATAAATATTGCTGCACTTCCAGCCGATCTCTCATTTTTGAAATGCTATTAAGGTGAAAGTATCAACAGAGATACGATGTATAGGGCAGTTCCCCGTGTGTATATAGGTAAATCTCTTCCCCCCTCATCTTTAATGGAAAGTTTTTTTCTGGTATAAAACTTCAGAGGTGCCCATTTTTAATAGTCAGCCTTATCAGTTACCTGAATCCCTCCAGCAATGGAATCCCTAATCTCTACTCAGGGAAGGAGAGGACAGCCCAATTCAGATGGGGGTGTGGGGAGGGCAAGGGGAAGGGGGGAGCGCTTTTTTACACTCTAATGAAGGCTCTTCACCCTCCTGCAAGGCACTCAGTTTGATATTCCCCGACAGGCTGAAATACATTAGCCTCTGACTGTCCATTTCTCGTTTGACAGCATTACACAGTCAGACAGCAGCGGGAGGAGGGATGAGCTCAAGGGATCAGGATCGCCTCAAAAACCCTCACCTTCTACCTCTCCTGCAAAGCTCTGACTGACACCTAAAGTCACCGCCGTCAGTAATGCAAACAACAAATCACATGCTGACGAACATCAAACGATAGGAATGCATAAATAGCAAAACAACAGAACACGAGTGAACCTTTCTTTCTTTTACACGAACCATTCGTGTAAAATGGGCAATGATTTATCTGATCAGCAGCGGATAAGGGATGATTTATGATTCATTTTATGGCCAACGTTCAACAGCTAGCACAACATATTTGTATGCGGACCAAGTGATGTTTTGGGTTCACTGGTTACAATCAAAGCTGGGTTATTATAGCAGTGCAGCTCCATCACGAGAGAGAGAGAGAGAGATTGAGAGAAAGAGAGTGTACGCGGGAGTGTGTATGTATATGGTGTGTATTTGTGTGTGTATTCAGGCTGGAGCTTATCTGGTACTAATACATCTACAAGTCAGCCGTTCCCCCTTCTCCTGCCGTATCATACGTGACTTGTTTCCTTTCACAGTTCATAACTCCCTGCTGTTCTGAGAGAACAACTGTACTAAATTCCAAATATTGTCCGCCACTATGTGTAAGGTACATTTATATTGAATGTCAGAGAGAAAGTAAACAAACGTTCCTGAAAGTTCAGGAAAAAGTGCACCTTCTGTATTGTTTTGTGAAAATATGGTTGCGTATTTTGTATTCATTTTGCCAAATATATTCTGATACAAACAAATAAAATATATTTTTAATAACAAAACAGAAACTTCATCGAAATCTACCTTTGGGAGAGTCGACTTTTTGTCTTTGATCTCCAGTTTGTCTTCGGGTGATGTGACTGTTAGTCAGTCTTTTGCTGACCTTGCTCATGCTGGTGCTGTTTCGGCTCTGTTATCTTTCTCGCTCATCAAGGCTGCAGTAAAGCTGCTCCAGATAAGGGCCCGTGGTCATGTGGACCCTTCATCCCCCTACAGTCTCTTAATCCATCTCTCAAAAAAAACAAGCTTGTCTAGTGATATACAGTATGTGTGTGTAAACAATATATGCAGAAGGCATTTTTGAGGGTGGATGCCATCCAAATCTCCTGCTGAATATATATGTAAATATAGGCCGCTGTGTTTTGCAGATACGCACTTTTCCGATAATGAATGAATAAATTCTTGTAATGGTAAGTTATTTACAGTGCGCTGAGGTCTCAGGCTCACCACAATAAGTCGGTGTTTATGAAAGTGTTCATTATAAACAGCTCAAGCAGTTGCCTTAACCATTATTTTGCAGCTCAGATACATCATAGCTGTAGATGGCCTAAGACAACAGATTCTCATCCCAAGTCGCTACATTTTGCCGCTTTGCAGTGGACTTCTGCGTCTACATGTCATGCTCTCTGTATCCTTTTTGCATCTGCTGTCGAGTGTAATATCAACACATACACATGCTTACGATTAGGCAACAAGGACACGCAGGATTACAATTGGGCCAAAGAGGCACGTGGTAAGATGTAGAAAAAAATCCATCACATTCAGATGAGAAGTGAAAACCAGATTCCTACATAAAAGTCCAGGGTTTGTTGGATCCATCCACACACCCTCCAGCTCACCCAGTAGGGACCTTCATGCTCCTTATGCAAAGTCCAGCAGCGTCTGATGAATGTGACAGGTTCCATCTGTCTGCGTTCTCAACTGACGCCGCCCATCCATGCATCAGGCTGCCACAGCAGGTGCCGTCTGTCCGGCGGCATATTATAACACCGCGAAAGGTTTTTTTCCCTTCCATGTTCTCAGCTAATGTTGTTGCCCAGCTGGGTATCATAGAGCCACAAAAGGTGGCTTTTGACATTGGAATCCTAAAAAAGTCACTGCAGAAAAAGTGGTATTTGATGACTTCCAAATGAGAAAGGGCTGCTTCAGACTTGTTATGATCATGGATACAGATGGAAAAAAACGTAACAAAAACATGGCTTTTTTTAAAAAATTTTAAAAGATATAATCCACACATAAAGACATTCTACCTCTTTATCATCCACCACAATAGGAACACTGTGGTACTAAATTAAGTCTCGCTACCAACAAAAGAGTTCTACAGGTTGTATAGTAATGCACAGACAGACATATGAAAAATAAAAGCAGAAATACCTGCACAAATAAAATACAATAAATGCAGAGACTTCTGAGAGAAGGGGCCACTGAATGGGTTGATTTTCATGAAAATGATGCAAATCATATGCCATGCCACTTGCTGTCTAAAAAGTCTAAGATCTCAGTTGGATTGAGATCTGATGCTCTCTCCATTAAAACACCGAATGAGGGAAATTTTTCTGCCAGAATGATCACCATTCAGGAGAAATTAGCTGGCATTCTTTCCATGGTGTAGAAACAACTTTGAATTCTTTGCACTTTGGAAATGTTTAATGCACTAAGTCATAACTCTAAAACAATTTCTACGAGAAAAAGCTTGTTTTTGTTCCCTAGTCTTCAAATGCCGTTTAACTCTGATGAACAAATTTTGAAAAACTAAAGGAGCATTCCCCACAGTAGAAGCTAAATTTTGAATGATGAACGAATGAATGCTCGCAGAGCTTACACTGCCAAATGTGTCAGTTATACAACATGTACTGTCCAGCACAAACTGGGTAGACTGCAAGTAATGGAGGAAAAAATGAGTCTATTTGTGTTGACACTTGGCTAAGAACATATAGTGTCACAGGGAAATGGAGTCTCTCACAGTGGGGGAATATCGACGACAGGTTGTTACCTGGGAGAGATGCTGTTGTCAGGGCAGCTTTGGGGAGGGAGGAGGGACACATTGATAGACAGTGCTGTTGACATTGAGCCACTCCATTGAACTACTGCTTTGTTCGAAGTCCATCTGTCAACAGTGTATCTGCAAATGGGGTGTCTGGACAGCTCCCTAAAATTGTGCAGGAATTAGGGGTAATGGGCCCATTCCTCTACCACACCTGTAACGTGTAGATGCATTTCCATCAATCCTATTTCATATGCATTTTTAATTGGCCTGAAAAAAAAGCCATTCATAAATAATTTAAGATTCACTTTATAAAAGCACATTTGACTGCCTTTTTTTGAGAATGCATTGTAAGCTGCAAAAAATGAATAAATATATAAACCAATTAGTAAATAACCTAAAAACATTGTTTTCCGTTTTTCAACTTATATTTAATCTTGTCCTTATCATCTCACTTGAAGCTATCTCAGCTAAAACTGTGTGTATGCCTGCTTTGAAGAAAGCATGAAATTGCATATTCTCACCACACATCCCTCCTTTATTAAACAAGTTAATGTGTGAAAAAATAAGTTTTTTTCTTTTTTTGTGAACACACATAATTAATGCATCTGGCCCCAGGTTGGCCCTCCTGGGTTTCGGTAAAAAACAGACTGGCACCAGCTGGTTTCATCCAACTACACCCTCTGACATGCCTGTGACTGCACTCAAAGCTTTCCAGCAGAGTGATTTCACATTTGCGCCATTCAGTCATTTTCAAGTTTGATTCAACAAAGCTTATTTCAGGGGGCTAAAGACAGAATACCGCAGAAAGCGCCTGCTCATGACAATTAGAGGCATGGAATATATTACTGCCGAGTTTTTGAGCTTGAAAGACATTAAATCAGAGATGTTTCTCATTTACATTTTAATGCATTGTTTTCATATGCATGCAGGTTCTTATCAGAGATTTCTGTATGTACTGAGAATTACAAAGCAGTATCATTACTACGTCCAACAAAGAATTAGACAAACGAAGACCATAAAAAGACGGATTTGACCCACCTTCAGGTAAATTTTTTTCCCAATATTTCCTCACAGCTACAATGATTTATTCATACAATTAGGATAAAAGTGACATTTGAATCACTCAGATGGTTAAATTAACTGATCACTTCCATTATGAATATCATTAAGCGAGAAACGAGTGGAAAATGACAATCAGGAAAGAAAAAACACCTATTAAATAATGAATGATGCAATTAAGCCATGGCATGAGCTTCCTGCTGCTCCGTAACAAGAGGAGTGTAGTGAAATCTGACAGGTGGACTGCATGCAAATATGATATCAACCGGAACCATCGCCTATTGCATTTCTATTCCATTTCTTTTGTCACAGTCTGGTGGATCTACCTCACAGAGCGAACATGCTAAGAAAGGCTGTTAAAGAGGAATGCATGGCAGGGCAGTATATTCACATCCACTCGCCCTCAGATTTACCACTGGGTCACACAGCAATGTAGTAATGTAGCGTTACAATGCTGACCCAGGAAGCTGAAGACGGAGCATCACCTGTTTAGTATTCAGGGGGATAGCCAGTGCAGTGAAGTGGAGAGGAGCTGTTGACAGCCAACAAACACTAGTGAAAGTATGTGGCTTTCAGACCTTATCGACCGCTGTGATCAACTTCAGGCTTACATTGTAAATATACTTTGCATTGTGAGGCAGCGGGGCCAGCTGATTGAGTCAATAGGTTTTCGTTATTAAATCATCTTAGCTCGCCATAGCCTGAACATTTCTTAAAAAGACACAACATTTTAACAGATATCATACCGAACATTATTAAGTTCCAACAATGTTCTGTTTTTTTTCTACCTGGGTGAATTACGCAGCAGCATTTGAATTAGTCACTGATTTTACATTAACGCCACTTTCTTTTATGAATAAAATTACTCAGATAAAGCTCTAGACGGCGTATGTCAGGTTGATGTTTTGCACAACATAGATTTTGTTGACAGAATTATTTTTTAATGGGGGGATCTATTTTCAAAGATATCTGTATTTAGACAAGGCTTTGGAGCTATCGTCGTGGGTTCAAAAGACAAGTCACAATCTAACTTTTTCTAAAAGGTAAATATTCATGCACATGCCGCCTAAAAGCTAACATAACCTCAATCTCATCTGGGTTCTGTAGAGTCAAAAGACTTACAAACTTACAACTTACAAATCATCTTATAAAAGGTATATACAGTTTAGCAAGCCACCTATAACATAACCTCAATCTCATTTGAAGTGTGTGGGGTCAAAAGACAACTTGCTGCCTGGCTCCCCATTTGGTACTTGTCAAACTTTTTTTATGTGTTTTATTTTCTTCATTCCTTTTTTTATTTGAAGTAGCCGAGGAGTTCAACAAGGTCTTCACTCTACAGTTTAAGAGCTTCTGTAAGACTCTGATCAGAATGAAACTGAGGCACATTGCAAGGAAACTTAAAAACTAGTGATACTAAACATGCCAGATGAAGTTTGTTTGAAAAAAAAAAAGACTTGCATAACTACTATTACATTTGTTGCATTTTGGCTTCATTTTTTTTTTTTTTTAAATCGTCTTCAGCTCCATTAGTATCTTTAAGTATGTAGTTACCTTATGATGCTGTTTTAGGGAGAGACACTTCATCAAAGTGTATAAGAGGGTGGAAAATATAAGACCTGTTTGATAGGGAGAAGGGCATGACTAGCAAATACTTGGCTGACTCATGCTGGAAAGTATGTGCTTTGAATAAGGGCTAAATAATTTTTGTTTTCGTCTCTGAAAGTGAAGCCAATGAATGTATAAAATATGAGGCACCAGTCAAAATGATCAGCTGATGGGGGGGGGGGCATTTGCATTTGGGTCTTATTACTTTTAAATTGATTTTAAAGAATATTTAATAGCCTAATGTTATTCTATTCACCATATCAATATCAATTAATATGCCAGACATAATCTACGCTGCGGCTAATTAACCTGAAATTTACCTCGAGGACATGTCGAACAAATAAAGACATGGAAACATTTTCAAGGACAATTTATGTCTTCTTTTCTCATGTCTCTAATTTGTTTTATCCATATTCTGAATACATCTGCCGACACAAACCTTTTTGTTTTTAATTAGACAATTATAAGAAATTAACTTGGTAATTAATGTTATTAAAGTGACAGATTTTTTGTTTTTGTATTAGGCTTATCTGTTAGTTGTAATGGTAGTAATACCTACAGCATCATCACCAGCACAAATTGTAGCACCAGCATTGCTGGTGAAAAAAAATGCTTTGCTGAAATGCCTCAAAATTATGCTTGCTGAAAATATAGAACAAGTGCTTTCATTCACATTACCACAGCGAAGGAGATGTGCCCATATGGAACCTAATAGACATAATTTGACATACTATTTTGAAAATAATCTCCTTTTCAACTGGCAGGCTTTTGGGTACGTGCTAATAGTTCCTGATATAGGCTTAAAGTACAGTTGCGTAGAAAAAAAAAAGGAGAAATGGAAATGAAAAGAAGAAATGAGGCTATATAGGACCAACGAGCAGGCGCGCACACGCACGCACGCACGCACGCACGCGCACACACGCACACGCACACACACACACACACACACACACACACACCATCACTCCAGCCACAAAGGCTGAGGAAGAGCACACATCCTTTCTTTATAAAACATTCACAACTTCTCAGCAGTGGGATAGTCAGTGAGACTCTACACTAAAGAGACACTGTAACCTTTTCCTATCTGCTCTTCCAGACCTGTCTGAGAGGCCCATTTGCTCAGCGGGGTTCAGCCACGGAGGAGGCAGGCAGTGGCAGGGAGGGTTTGCCCGGTTACACTCTTCATCCTCAATGTTACTCACATTATGCTAAAGGGGTTAGCTTGAACCTTCCACATACTCACACACACACTTTGAATCTTCTTAGGAAACTGCCAGGGCCTGCACATCCCTAGAGATGACTGTGAATAATTGATTTTAACCAGGGAGACGTTTGCATTCCCCCCCATTTCCATATAGAGGAGAGTCTTGAGGAGGTGATTCAATAGTTGACTGATACTTGCAACACTTTGGAAAAGTTAGAGGAAGTATAATTTGTAGGTCTACGATGGGTCCCCCAGGACGTTGGGATATAATGATAAAGTTTTATTGAGGAATCTCAGCATAATTTTATGATTTATTTCTATACAGGTTGACTATAAATATTTAAGTATCATGGAGCTACAACTCATTGCAGTATGCTAAATAGATGACATGCAACACAACTTTTAAGAAACATCAGCATTTCCATGTTTAAACCTTTGAAACCGTAGAAAATTGGCTTGATATCCTCCAAAATCATGGAAGGAAGGCAAAAAGCAATGAAAGATGAAAATAACCAAATATTTGGGAGAAATTCGTACAAGTACAAGAAAAGTGCCAGAAAAAAAAGCAACAAACAAACAAAAAAAAAAAAAATAGATTTACCGCTACACAGTTGTATTCCTCTATCCGCCAGTCAAGTTGCACTTACAATCAGAACAGTTTTAAGGAGGACACCCAAACAAACACAACAAACACAACAAACACAAACTATAAAAAAAAATCAAGGCAAACAAGACTTGGGAAACATACTTTTAAAAATAATAATAATTCTATAACATCATTTTAAATAAGTAATTATGACAATTATAAATATAGTTCTTTACATAGCTTTTTTCTTTTTTCCCTATACATTTTTTCATAGCCTTTATAAAAATAATTTTCTAACTTAACTAATTTCTTGCAATTTGTTGCTCCCTTTTTCCCAGTGTTTTTAAAAGAAATCGCAACAATTTGCTCAGGTTTTAAAGGTTAAAATACTCAGGAAAGGCTTCTGAAAGAAGAAAAGTGATGTTGCTGCAGCATTCAGAGGGTTATGGACTTCCACCGGGAAGTTTTCTGCCCTCAGGAACACTTGTGCAAAGAACATTTTCACCAGTGTCACGGTTATCTAATCAGATTTCACCTCACTCTTACTGAACTTGGAGTTTGCTTAACTTTTTTCAAAAGGCTAAATTCCCTCGTGGTTTCTCTTTCCACTGCCTTCAGTGTTGTCTTTCATTTCTGGGTCATGAGAGGGAAAACAGACTTGGGCGTTTTTGATGTGTCGAAACGGTTCCTGTAGAAAAGGTGTGTAAACACGTCGGCAGCTCACTCAGGAGGTAAACATGACGCGGCTTTCTTACCCTAGTTTCCACAACTTTGATGTTCGGGAGATGGCATTAACATTCTGGAGGGAGAGCCAGCTTGGCGCCCGTGTTCATCAGATATCCCTCAAACTAGGGGCTTGAGGCAGAAAAGTCTACCAGGTATGCTGCTCTGAATCCTGAGTGTCTCGTGTTATTCTGTGGCTGTTTTCGGACGCCCCTGGCTGTTGGTAACACGGTCAGTCTGACATCACAGGGGTCTGTGGGAGAGGCTGGAGGCGAATGTGTGACAGCTTTTTTAAAAGATGTCTCCTGTGTCTGTTCAATATAATTTCACCGGGAGAGGGCTCAGTGCTGTGGCTCTGTAAGGACTAATGGGCATCCATATCATTTAAAATCTGATTGATGCACTCTTAATGGAACATTAAGTTTTCATAAAATGGCTGGGGGATAACCCTGCACTTGCCAGCAGCACGGGGTTCCTGATTTTAATGAGTAGCAGCCTGCATGACACATGCACAGTGTTATCTTTGCATTTAAAACTGCTCACATAGCACTGTTGCGGTTCGCTTGGGTCCATTTACCCCCACCTCAGCTGCAGCTCAGGTGTGCCCATTTGTCCGGTAACCAATATTTAAGAAAATTTTGATCAAATACTGGAAATTTAAGCTGATTGTATTTTGCAGTCAAGGAGAATTAGTTAATCTAAAGAAACATCATCAGGGCAGTGAAATGACCTTGATTCCTTAGATTTCTATATGCATAATAGCACCAGTGATTACTGCATAGTACCAAGAAAGTCAGTATTGAATAATTCAAAAACTGGGTAATGTCTTACATCCAATACCAAAAGCCATGTTTCCATTCACATATATTTTATGCTGATTTTGAAGGATCGAATTAGAAAAGATGTATGAAAATTGCAAAATTTAATAGCATTTCCTAAATTTCCTAAAAAAAAAAAAAGATGCTCACACGTTGTATCTGCCTTTGTCAAAAAAGAGCCGATGGCATAAATGGGTTACAGAAAAACCATTGCTTTTTAACTCCTGCAAAACATTTTTATTCCCAACTCCCAAATTAGTGTGGAGTGGTCTGGGGCCTTACAATGTAGGGTTTACAACACCCAACTTAAATTTACTCAGAGTGTGTGGCAAATCCACAAAATGAAACATGAAACATAAGCAATACTAGCTGGCTAGCTGAAATTTCGTTCTACGTATTCATAAAAGTCAGATGTGCTACATGTTCATCTGCCACCCAAACCTTCACAGCTTTACCTCCCACTTTGCTACATCAAGTGCTCCTTGAACTGCTCCTAAATGTTGGGAATAGAAAACTGGGCTCATTATTTCCCTGTTCTGTTTTTGATCTTTTTATTCATTGTTTGTGGGATTTCATGCTTTTATGAAGCACATTTAACAATTTCATCTTTTTTCTCTGATCCTCCTGCCCGTCAGGAGCTGTCACATCTGTCACTTTTGTACATGTGCTTTGTTAAATCCCTCTGGTGACTTTATCGTCCTCAATCATGAGACAACTCTGTCATATGAGCAGAGTTTATAACTGTGTCCATGCGGGAGCAGTACCTGAACTGTCATACATTTTTAATTCAGTAAAAAAGTTTTTTCACAAGTAAGGGTTTGTTAGTCCTTTCAGCAAATAAAACGTCAATCAATCGATGTGACTCAGGTGATACGCAGGCTGTATGCCCAATAAGAGAATAAAAAACTACGAGTAATCCACTTTGCCAGATATAAATATCAAGGCAAAATAGCCGACCTAAAATATTTTGAATGATGCCATTCGGCATGTTCAAACTCAAAAGACTGCTGCAGTTTCTCTTTTTCCTCCCCTCACAACAGTACCTCAAATATCCTCAAAGTCTCAGGCTCCTACAAAGGCATGCATGATTTTTATTTGGAAGATCAAGAGCCTGTTACTACAGGGAGGGAACCAGCCTGCATCTGTTTGCCACCAGGGGTTGCTATTTCGTTTCTTCCCCAAATAAAGAGGTTTTCTTTGCTTCCAAATCCAATCTTTTTTCCTCCTACACCTCCTCCCGGCGGAAGCTCCCCAAATAGCAAAGCAGCACTTCAAACAGACACCGACATCCTCTGCAAACCATCAACGGGGTCCAGCTCGGGGCTGCCCGGCAAGAAGAGGAGGAAGCAAAGAAAGAGGGGGGGCGTATTGTGGTTATAAAAACAAGCCAAAGCACCTAGGGAGTACATGGTTGGGCCTGCAGTGCAGCTTATGTTGATCCTGCAGCTCCATTCAGAGCAGATTCAGCACAGGCATCCACTGGCAAATCCATAATTCCCTCACAGACTGGAACTTCCAACAGCCAGAAACTTTTAAGAATGGCAGCACCGAGCCAGCCGTGTTTGGTAGAGGCATAATCTGAATAAAAGGATGATGCCAGTTCTCTCAACGGAGGGTGTCTGGATGTGTAATGGGACTGCGGCATGATGGAGTGATCCATGGTAGAGCTTAGCCTTTTTTTCAGACTCCAAAAATGTCCTTCCTGTCATGCAGAAAATAAATGCATCACCGAACAACAAACTGCATTACAAACTATTTGTAATGCAGAGCTTTAATGACATAAGTGTGTTTAGGGGTTTATGAAATGACCACATCTGTCTTTCCTGTTTCTCCCAAACAGAGAGGGGAAACCTTTTTACTCCATCTATCCCCTTCAGTCTCCAGCTCTCTCTGGCTCCATGCTTATAATCCTGCAGCAGCTCAATGGGCTCGCTGTATGGGCCATTATTCACTCCAATACTTTTTCTCTGCGCTGGTCAATAGCCAAGGATGTAGTCAGAATTGAAAAGGTTTATTTGTTCCACAGGGGCAGACGGATCTGACCGCAGGGGCAGCAACACAACAAGCCCTCATCATATGGGCTCTATAGCTTTCTCTGCAGAGAAATGACAGAAAATACCTCTATATTTTTCACATATGTCTTTGTTTATTTATTTTTTTTGTCATCCTGGCAATTTGTATGTCACTATTTATTTTGAAATATGGTAAATCTTCAGAAGTAATAACTTCTGGCAGGTAGCCTGACATGAAATTGCAGTCTTTTTCTCCCCTTCCCTTTAATCTGCAACAATTCAATCAGGCAGCTTGAGTGCGAGCCCGGACTCTTCCTCTGTGCTTTGTCCTTGTTACAATCTCGTCAAGCCTTTTCTCTGTGCTTATCTGAGGATGAGATGTGGGCAAAAAATGAAGCAGGAGGGTGAGGATTTCAGGTTTTTCCGATTACTGTCACTTGAGCTGAGAATGATGGTTTTAAAATCTGCCAAGCAAAGTCATCATTAGAAAGCAGAGGAGTGTGAAAGAACAACCCCGTCATAAACCCGTTATTTAATTTTGACTGGCAATGCAACATTGGTGTTATTATTAATGAAATAAAAGATATTATTCACATTTCCTCTTCAGTTTAAGTGTTGGTGGGTGCATAAAAAAATGTTGAAGTTTTCTAGTAACTGTCAAATCAACAGGACTCCGGGTTTTAATGTTTTCTCAGTTAGCAACTAGTTAGCTTTGACAGCCATCTGTCATGCTATCCTTAAAACAGCAGTAGTGTGTGGATTGCAAAACAGAAAATTCACAGCAGCAACATGAAGCTATTAAGCGATAAAAATATGAATAACTTAAAATTAACAAAAAATTCAAACTCCAACATTTTTGCAAATAGATGCACTTTTCGAATAATAAAAGCTGCGTTGATAAATATTGTCAATTCATGTGGTGAGAAAGGGGTCGCTTGTAGTGAATAATCCACAAAAATGTAACACCCAATACTCAGCTCTATAGAGAGTTTTTAGCTTCTCTCAGCTCACTGTTTTAGTTTTACAGCTTGCTACTTTACTGTTTTGATTCACTGTCACCACACTCCGTAGGCAGCAATTTTAAGCCAAACCAAAATTACCACCTTGCAGTTGTATACTTCCCCCAAACCCATCAAGTTACAGTTCACTGAGTCTGAATCATATAATGTATGTAATGAAGACTCTGAAGGAATTTAGAAAAAGGTATTAAGTGTATATTCTGGCAAAATGGGGATGCTTCACTCACACATATTCAGCCCGTTTCAAGGTGGGCACAAAGAATCAGTGTCACCAATTCAGTATGTGACCAACCGTCTCCATCTGTTCCTGAGATATGGTTTTGAATAATGGCCAGAAAAGTGCTTTTGCATAAAATTAAAATGTCACAGTGAAGCTGACATTTGACTTTTTGGATATACAATCCCATCACTTCATTATTTTGTCTTATTAGGCATTTGTGTGGAATTTTGTCATGATTACTAAATTAATTCTTGAGTTACAGCCAAAAAACTGTTTCGTGAGGTCACAGTGACCTTTGACCACCAAATTCTAATGAGTTTATTCTTGAGCCAAAGTGCGCGTTTTTGCCAAATTTGAAGAACTTTCCTCCAGCTGCTCCTGAGATATCAGAAGAATGAGATAGACATGAAGTCACAGTGACCTTTGATCACTATAATCTAATCAGTTTATTCTTAAATCCAATGGATGTTTGAGCTAAATTTAAAGACATTCCCTCAAAGCTTTCCTGAGATATTGCATTCACAAGACTGGGACAAACAAACGGACAACCCGTAAACATAACGCCTCTGGCCACAGCTGTTTCCTGCAAGCATAGAAAGTGCAGGTTAACCCACTGTACACTGCCAACCAAGCACTAAACAGCAGTCAAAATTAGTAACTAGCTGATGGTCATGGAACATTTTGCCAAGCTAAAAAGCCAAACCTAGGAGTCCCCCAGGAGACCAAAACAAAGTAAAATGGAGTACGAATTGGATCGGTGACGAGAAAAATCAACAAATAACAGCTAATGTTGCTCTGCGTCTTCTTGATGCATAGATAGACAGCAGTTTACCAACATTATAAAGTAATACTGTATTTCAATGCTGTGTTAAGGGCTTGCTAAACTGCTCCCAAGTAGTCCAAAAAAACCCAAAAAAAACCATGGTAAAGCACATTATGGTAAAAGCAAGAATAAAATCACAGTCCTGATTTCCCAATTAAAATGATCAAAATTAGCAACACATAAAAGTGAACAGCTCAATCCAAACATGTTTCTTGTTAAAAAATGCGAGAATTGGATGTCAGGTTTTCTAGTACTCAAGGCAGTGTTGTTCTTATTGCCACGCTAATGCAATAAAAGTACCCACTTTTCTTGAAATCACTTTCAAAATATGACTCAGAACATTCGCTCTGTAGCACAAGTAGCTCTGCACTTTTCAGTCAATAATAAATGACGCAGAAGTAGCTTTTTAGTGATTATTTGGAGACTATAAGCACTCGAATACACAATGAGTTTTAGGCTCGTATTTACAACTTTCAGTCTTGGAGAGGGAAACTTATGAGCAGATGAAGGCAGAGAGACTCTTCCGCCAGACTGCTGTAGGGGGGACGCATGGTGAATGAGGGAAATCTAGGACTTAATGAGAGAAAGATTGGACTCTTGAATCCACAGTGTAATCATTTGGCTTCAGAACACTTGGATTATGCTGCTGTTTGGGGAAATTTGCTGGGGTTTTTTTATGCAGTTTGGGAACTGAAAAAAAACCCCATGTTTACATCCACTTTCAGGCACCCGCTGAGTTAATGTGGACATCAAAATTTGTTTTTTTGGATTAACTTGAGGGTGAATAGTAATGGCAAAGTGTTTATTTCTGGACTTTTTTTCACTACCTGCCTTTTCTACCTCAGGTTTCTTACACATCCTCTCATCTGCAGTCACAGAAGCATCCAGTGATGAGAGCGAGAAGACGGCTGGATCAGCTGCCATCTAGTGCCGGTCTTAACACCAGCTCACCTCTCACATACACAGAAAAGTGTATAACCAGAACCTGAGAGACCTTCGCCTCGCAGGGAGCAATCATTAAACATTTTCAGCAACAAAAAAGCTCTGTGACGCAGCGGAGTCTGAACACTGCAGCCACTGGATCCTGAAAATGGTCTGACCTTCAAAGTTTTATCCTGTTGAGAAGGCCTGAGAAGGCTTTATTTCCGCCTGTTTTTGCGGAAATAAAAGGTGCCACATGTAACCCGAGGATACAAAGTTGGTGGTGCCCTTTTGTGTCCAGCCAGGGGTTGTTGGACACTGTTGCACTGACCAATGGTCTGTTGAGCATTAGGAAATGCCAGCCAGCACACTGGATGTTTTTATGTGTGGAGGGAGAATGTTGCAACTCAGTGACCGTGTAAAGGTGGGATTTTGGAGAAGTTTAAAGTTTATTTAAGGGGTTATGTAACCAACTCGGACATTGTAGATCCAAGTGTCAGATACTTAATTTTTTACATTCTGGTGAATTTTTGTGAACAAACTTGTGCCTTTTCTGCAACGCTTATAGATATTGCTTTGGTTTAGTTGAAATTAATGTCCTCTGCTACTTCCGTGTCTCTGTTGGGGGTGGGAGTGGGGACAAATGCACATGTTCTACATGTAGGTATTAGATTTCCCCAGAAATCTAACACCTCTGCTATCAATTCTTTTTTTTTTTCATTTACAATAGTCCAGGACATGTCCAGCCATACATTTGGTGACCAAATCAGATATTTTTTAAGACAAAACTTGATTTTCCTAACCATACCCAAGTGGTGTTTGTGCCTAAACCTAAATGTCACAATACAAAATTGAAAACTAAAATGTTAAGAAACGTCTGCCATATTTGTAAGTATGAAACATACAAACATATCTGGAGTTTGCACGAATGTAATTCCAATAGCTGTTCTGGTGATTCGGGTTGTCTATGGATCTGTTTTGTGTAACAATAAAAGTGATTATCATTATTATCATTATTATCATTATTATTATTATTATTATTATTATTATTATTATTATCAGCTGAACAGAGCTTTATAGTGAGTTTCAGCTTGTTAATCTGTCCGACTTTCAACTTTTATATTTTGGTTCACTCTCACCACTTCTAATAGCTTCATTTAAGCTGCAGCAGGCTGCTTTTTCCAGAGAAAGAGCTCTAAAACCTCCTGTACAAATGCTCAGCAAACAGAGTTAGCAACTAGCTTGTGAACACAGAAGAACATTTAGCAGCTAAAGAGCCAGCTATTTCCCTCAGGAGTTGGCAGAGATTAAAAGCAGAGCTAAAGGAGAGTCGGTGCCAGACTAACATTCATCAGGTGGCCAGAGACACAACTCCAAATGAATGATAATGTTGCCCCTCACAGCTGCTGGGTGAGTAAGGAAGCAGCTGTCACAAAAAAAGATCCCGCTAAGTTATGAATCCATTCTAATTCCCAGGGCATCAAATATGGCAGCTTGGTCAGTGGACCTTGGCATCTGATACCAACGCTCAAGGCACCCTTTAGCATCTGGATGAGACACACTTGGTTTTTAACTCCTACATAAACCCATCTGTGGTAATATTAAACACATAGGGCAATAGATACAGTACGAAGTGCGAAAGAACGTCTCCATAGGAAGAAGGACAGAGTGGAGCATGGGTCAAACAATTACAGGACTTTCACCCAGGAGACTGCTATTCCTGCCTCATATGAGACCAAAAGTCAATATCTGACTTAATCTAACAAGATGTCATGTACACCTGGTGTGATATACTAGTGAACTTATATACATAAGTTAAATTATGTAACAGATGTGCTTATTTTAAACCAAACCATTATCTTTTCTGTTAATCCAACCACATAGTTTTGTTACCTCTATTGCTTCTTTCCTAAAGTAGTTTGATTGCCAAAACCTAAGTTTCTTGTGACCACAGAAGTTTATTTTGAAAAAATCACTGTGAAAGTAATGAGCAAAAATTGACACAGAAACTGGCAGGGTCAAAACTAAAAAAAGCAAAAACAAAACAAAAAGAAAAATCTATTAGTATAGATTTATATGTCTCTGAGCTGTTGAAGGGGGCCTGCATTCAGTACATAAGGGTTCAAAAAGTTATCATCATTCTCTTTACACTTGAACATGAATGCCATCCCAGAATGACAACAAAGCAGTCTGTGAAAAATATTTGATGACTAAAAGCTTAATATATTGAAGCATCCAGGGAATTATGGTGTCTCAATGTAGGAATTTGGTTACTTTTCCCACTATGTCATGGGCCAGCCCTGATCAGTTTTTAAAATTTCCTGGGGGAGAACCTCAAAATCTCCCATTTTGTATCTTTCTTTTCCAAATATTGAAACACAACATACAACCACCACTCCCTCCTCCTCCTCCTGTTGAAAATCTAAGATCATATACATGTGATGCAAACTATGTATGAAACATACAAATGCAACATATCTGTGTGTATAATGCCAACATCTTCCTGTGGTAACTGGGCAGCCATGGAACCATCACAGCATGTTATACCCAGACGTAGCCAGAACATCACTGTAGCTTACAATATGGTGGACTATTATTTTAAGTAAGAACACTCTAGAAATAATTAAACATAAACACAGCAGATGGAGGCACCCAAAGCTAAATCTCACTTTCTGGCCCCAACAGGAACTATAAACAGTTGAAATGAAAGAGACTTTTTTTTTTTTTTTTAAACCTGCTTGACATGCAGACTCCTTTCATTTTAAGGGGTTAGGTGGTCATCAAAGATTCAAGTGGCTTCATTTACCATTGCCCTACTGTGCTTAGCCAACCATGTGAGTATAAACATACAACAATTCATTTCAAAGGGTCGCTGTGCACAGAGTGGTGCAACAAAGCATACAACTGGAGACGATGAGACACAGAGAACTGCTTCCCCTCTGTTCTTTCTCTCTCGCAATCTATAAAATACTTCTCACTGTATGTCAACATATCTTAACCAAACCAGCAGCAGATGCAGTTTTGCGTCACTACAAAACTTCAAACGCATAAGAGCGTGGTCATCAGCCTTATGGATTATAATTTACGCAAATGGCGTTGCATTCATTTTTATAATAGCCTCGGCACAGGAGGAAGTCGAGCATACACCTACAATACATGATCATTAATAACACTTTATGGTTTTAGTCTAACACCGGTGAGTAACCGGAATGCGCACGGGGAGAGTAATTGAACAGAAAGAGAGGAAGCGGGGGGGAGCGAGGGGGGGAGCGAGAGTGGGTGTGTTTGTCTCTCTCATACATACGTCTGCACATATACACACTCTGTATGGGTGTAGGCAATCCCTCCCGCATAACACACAGAGTGACGAGGGTGAGACTGGAGAGAGACATATCAGATCCACACAGAGAGCTTCCTTTCTCGCAAAAAAACACTCCTCCACTGAAGATGGAACAGCTGGATCGCAACGCGCCCCCGTACCCATGACCAATTAAGCTTGAGCGAGCAATTATTGTCTTAGAGGATCGCGCTGACCATCATCTTTTGACGATCTCAAGAGACACGTTTAGAGTATTTCACGATCAGTACCTTAAGTGTAACACGTCGTGGGTTTTTTTGTGTGGATTATCTGAAGGTGGCTGGATGTTGAGGACGGAGTGCGTCAAGTGAGCGCACGTATCCAACAAGTGGATGCATGCATTCGCTCGCAGCAAACAAACGCCGGGACTGAAAGCACAAACAAGCAGTGGATTGATAACCTGCAAATATCGATAGATCGGTTTACAGCAGAGATTAATGATAATCAAATGTGGGGCTGGTTTGTGGTGATGTATATATGTGCGCGTTGTCGGCCTGAGGTAGTTTTTGAGTGACTTGGTGTGTTAACAAGGACATTTTTTTTCAAGCAAATAACAAAACTGCAATGAGGTAAGACACCACGTTCATTTTTCTTTTTGACCGAAAGCAAGATTTCCGCGGACACGCTGCGGTATCCACCGTCTCCCACCTCACCCCTCTCCCCCCATCCATGGACTCGCTTCTTCCTTCCCTCGGCGACCGTGGGGGGAACTTGGGATTCTGTCTTTAGACATTTCTGTATGACGAGGGCGCAGGTGGCAACCAAAGGTCGCAGCCATGCCGATGCACCCAGTCACCTCCACGTTGATGTACCGGGGGATCTGCACCATCCCTGACATCCTCTCCTACAGCGCCCCGGTGAACCTGCCCGAAGACGAAGTGGAAGGTGAGGTGTTACCTGCTCGCGTGTACCTGGGGTTGCACGAGGCCAGGAGGTGTTTATGCATAACAGTGGCGGTGTGTGTGGCTCGTGCGGTGGACATCAGTCAAATAGACGCGCGGTCAGCACCTTGGACAGCGCTCAGAGTTCCAAACAGAGATGCATGGCAGCTTAAAAGAGGCCCGTTTTAGGGGGTAATTTTCAAAATCCTCCCCTTTTCTGATCTTATTATATGAAAGAGGGTGTGCAGAAATAATCACTTTGTTATCTGTGTTTCTAAAAGATCAGCTATCTTGTTTCGATTTTCTTCCATTGATTGGAAATATAGATTTGCATCAAAAGGTTGCCCTCGATGTGGAGCTGCTTTAGTTAAGAAAATATGGCATGCTTGTAGCCTTTCTGCCATAAAGTGCTGCTTCTTGCATTGATGCATTGGCTCTAACTAGAAGCAGAAGCTCCTGGGTGGAAATTTGGGCTCATGGAAGCCTGATTTCACAAGCCCATTAAGTCCACACAGACTTTCTGATGGAATATCAAACACTTCAGGGCCATCTGACCATTTTTAATGGAGGTCTGTGATATCTTTGCACCACAGCTGCTATATGATTCAACCAACATCTCTTGATTTAACCCTCTGAAACCTGGAGTAACATCACTTTATTTGTGCTGCTTTCAGATGCCTTTTGCAAGTATTTTAACCTTTGAAACCTGAGCAAGTTGGTGCAATTTCTTTAAAAAAAAATGGGAAAACAAGCAATAAGCCCCTTGGTAAAAAATATTCAAAAAATTGCCCAATATCAGGAGATTTATAAATTATTTTCATAAAGCTTGGGGAAAATGTCTTGGGAAAAAAAGAAAAGAAAAACATTGGGAGACTATATTTATAGCTAAATATCATAATTACATATTTTAAATCATGTTACAGAGTAATTGTAATAATTTTTAAACAGTTTTTACATGTTTTGAAAGACATTAAGCAAATGTGTCCAGGTTTCAAATGGTTAAAAAAGTTCTGTGAAATCATCTTCAGCACTGCAGAGGCACCCGACAGCTTCTCCAACAAGCATGCTGACACATGACAACTACTCTGAGCAGTTCATTTTTTTGCTGGCAACCTGAGAATATTCATGCCTGGAGCACTTGTGATGTGAACCTGCGACATCTGCACATTATCATGCAGCAGCCCCCGGGACGGTGCTCGAGTCCCAAAGCGAGTGCGTTGATGGCAAGTTGTTGCCATGTTTTCAGCGAGGTGACACTGTACGGTGGCTTGATGCATCCCCACTGAGTGATTTGTTCAGTGCACCTCTCATCCTTGTTACCTTAATAATGCACACATCGTTAGGGAAACTAAGCAGAGACAGGTTTTCGGCTGATTTGATTGCTTTGCTGGACAGATTGAGACACATCAGTGTGCACACAAAAGTGATGCATTTCTGATTAGGCTCTGACTGAAATGCAAATGTGAGTTCCATACACGCTGGGTCTAGTGAGGGATCTTGTCAGTGGATGCTGGTGCAGAGAAATCACAAATAAACCCTAAATTGAACCTGGAGTTGCACACATTTGAATCAAACACACTCCTGTCTCTCTCACACACACATCTGCAATACTGTTGGCAGGGAAATGCTATTCAGCATTGAGGTTGGTATTGATTAAAAAAGCTGATTGGAAGAGGCCAAACATGATTAGTTTGGACTCCCACAAGGTGTGCAATGAATGGCTTCAGTACCTTTTGCACAACACCTGTTTCATACAGAAACATCCAGAAAAGACAAGAATGGGTTCAAGATAGACCTGGCTGTTTAAAGATTGCATTGTGCCCTCTGTATTTTATACTCTATTGCCTTTTTTTCTTTTGCTTTGACATCCAACAAACCGAGCCTGTGATAAAAGAGAAGTGTCAACATGTCAGTGCCAGAACTGATCTTTGCACAATGTCATGGCCATGATTATAGCATTGCATCACTCAGCGCTTTATTGTCAAACTTGATTTCCAGTGTATGGAGACCTTGCGTGACAGAAATGTATTTTGCGCACAGCAGCAGCAGAGAAAAAAAGTCTGTCTCATATTTCAACGTTATTGACTCTAGAAGAAGCTTTTGGCTGTTAAGATTGAGGAATTTATGTTTGTTTTTAACCCTTCCATTTTAAATTTTGTCAGCTTTGGGCGCAATAAACAGGCAGCAATTCATTTCGACTTCACTTAGTCATATCAACTCGTGCTACCTTGCTGCAGTCATTCTGTCACAAGACAAAGTGAGCCATTTGGGCTTTACAGCTCAACTTATAGTGGCAGTTTGACTGGAAAAGCAGTGGGATGCTTTGTGGAGAGAATAGGAGAGCCCGAGGTAATGCACGGTTAACAGCGGTGACAGAGGCTTTTTCTGCTGTTGTAGAGCATTAGTGATCCCGTGTGAGTGATGTCTTCCAGGTTGTGAAAGAGGCAGACTTTAAAGGCAGCGTCACTGAATAGATTGAATGTTGTTGTTGTCAAGAGCGTAACTGGGGTTCACAGCTTTTCCTGCCAGATATCACAAAATGGGAACAATATGAATGTGACTGAGCTGATTGGTTTGTTGATAAATAGCTCAGAAAAGTGACATAAATGCTTTATTGTGTGCCAAGACTTGTGCTTTAAAAGCTCTTGTTTTAGCTTTTGGGAACAATCCTGTCTCTACCCTCATCATATTTCAGTTGCTCGAAGATGGAGGACAGTGCTGCAAGCAAGCAGCTGGGATCAGAAAGCATTTTCCTTCCAAGCACTATAGTGTCGCATGATACATTCACCTCCATTTATTTTGGATTTCTACTCCGATTTCACAACTTCCTACATTCTTATGTTCCCTTTGAGGACCAGCCCACCCATTAAGAGCTCAAAATGTACTTAACAGATTTTTTTTTTTTATAAGCTTGATACTTTATGATTCCAACTCATTTTATGTGAATTTAAATGATTTTGAAATGAGGATGTTTCAGAGGTCTAATATGGCTTCCCCTTTGGGTCTGCTGTAAAACACTACTTATATATGTAGGATTTTTATATGCTTTATGATGTTGATTGTACCTTTTATGCAGCATAACCTCTGAAATCCCAATTAAACCTATAGGGATTTCAGTTATTGGCGTTTCATAACAAAGACATCAAATCTTGCAAACATGTAACTATGTAGTTGGACTGGGCAATATATTGATATTGCTACATAAGACTATACATCTTAGATTTTGGATATTTTACATCGTAGTGTTGTCTTTTCATGATTTTAAGGCTACATTACAGTAAAGTTATGTAATTTTCTCAACTTACCAGATTCTTCTGGCTCTTTTATTATTTGCTTCTTTAGCCACTTAGTAAGAGTTTGGTGTCCAGACTCCGGCCTTATCACTCCCTGCAGATATGTTTACATAAGATATTGGGGATTGATAATCAAATATCTTCCCCCACAAAAGTAAGTGTATTTAGAGCCCTGCACTAAACTAATGACTATGTTCTGCTGCTGAAATAAACATTTCAAACTTGAGTTCTTGGACTGAACTGATGATTATTTATTAAATATCTCATTGTGTAAATACACTGTGAAAACACCAATATTCAACCTTACACTATCATTACAATATCGATAATCGCGGTATTTGGTCAAAAATATAATGATATTTGATTTTCCCAACTATATAGGATGATATACTACACACTTATTTGCCCTTGTCTTAGACAGTTTGACAAAAAATACAAACATATAAAACATGAAATGTTTCCTAATTCAATGTAATTACAATGCGTTCTTTTTGTTAGTTTTATTAAATGTGCAAGCCCTGTATGCATTTAAGGAAAGGGCTACCACTTCAAACTTTTTGATATACTGAGATTTAAAAATAAGGAAAAGAAAAAGACTTGTAAATGAGAAAAAAAATGCAAAAAAATTATTGTTTAACAACCAGAAACCATGGGCCATCTGGAAACATGGGCAATTGAAAATGAGCCGCCAACAATGTAAGACGATGCAAAAAAGGAATAAGCGACAGTGCACGAGTTAAAGGAGCTGATGGGATCACACTTCACTGGGATTGTACCTTGTATAATCCCATGTGACAAATAAACAATGATTGAATGTTATTTTTACATATACTTCAGTGGGATCTGTTGGTTCCCAAGCATCAATGGGAGGTCCAGAAGATTTTAAACTTCAAACACTTAATTTCCTGCATTCTGGTTAACTTTTTATGCAGCAATTTCCACCTTTTCTGCATCAATTTATGGTCTAAATAACTTTAATTTAGTCAAAATGAAAGTCCTCTCTTACTTTCATGTTTTTATCGGGAGGGGACAAATGCACATGTTCTAAATACTGAGATGGACGTGTCCCCTGTGCCCTACCCCAAAACCTAAGCCTATGCCAAACAATAAGGACGTGAATCATATTTTTCCAAAGAACAAAGAGTTAATGCTATTATGACTCCTAGATTGCAGATATTAAGCTCTAAATTATAATACGTCATTGATCAGTCAGATTTTGACAGCTGTGACATCTCACTGCTCGAGCATCAGTCTGTGTCTCGTCACCACTTGCGTCTCTTGAGAGACGGACGAGAATTGCCTGGAAGTCTGGAGTGTCACATACATCAACGCGGCCATCAGGGAGACAGGGCTTTGTCACAAAATGAAATTGCACATTAGTGAATATGTGTGTGTGACTGCATGTATAGGGAGAGGAGGCTCCAACCCTATTGGCACGCATAGCCAAGGACTTGATTTTCAATTACTGGCTTGGACACCCCAGGGATTGGACCAATGGCGCCATACTTTGCGGCCGAGAAGGCTGTCAAAGCTATAATTGGAACAAAATGCTATTTTTCTGACGCTCTATAAGTTTGTGTGTGTGTATGTGTGTGTGATGGAAGGTGGAGGGGTGTTGGTAAGTACCTGAATGTACGACAATGCAAGCATAAATTGAATTTTACTCCATATTCTCCATTTCCCCTCCTACACAAGAGGAACGGAAAAAAACAGTCGGTCATATTACTGGAGCTCAATATAGTTTAGACCTCCTCCACCACTAAAACACACACACACACACACACACACACACACACACGCACAGCTCAGTGTCAGTATCACTGCAGGTGGAATTAAGTGGGTAGCCCATTTCCACACTGCCTAACAACAGCACTATTGGAAACAGCTTCGAAATAGTCCCAAGGCTGAGCTTAAAGCATTTGTAACAGGCCCCAGAGTGAGGCTCATGTAAACAGACGCCAGAAGTTTCCTGTAGACACAAAGCAAAAGATAAGGCAGCGGCAGAATGTTTGCATCTTTCTGACAAGGTTATGATCAGTGCAGTTTATTTACTGTTTCATGTCAAGCCTGCTCTGGCTTTCTTTACATTCTTTCTCATTTTTATTATTTTTAGTGTTGTAGAATCATACTGAAAACAGACTTTTCTAAAATTAAATGATACATATTCTTTTTTCTGTTTTTTTATTCATTCGCATTATATGTCTATAGAAAAAATCTTTGAAGATTGCTTGAGGGTAGCTGTATATTACTATTTATCTAATGAGTTAGGCCCAAATTTCATTTGCTACTGACAGACTCTCAAGACAGTTGTCCCAAAAACCTCAAAATAACTTTATTCATTTGGGACCACATGTGAAAATAAAACGTGTTCATTAAAAGTCGATACATTCTTATATCCAAATTAATCAATCCATTCAGCATGCAGGAGTGACCTGCTACAACAAGCTGAAGCCACAATGTTGCTGACTTCTTGCCAATGAAAGTAGCTAACACTAGTTCCATAAGCTGCTAAAAGGGAAAAGGAATGAGGTATAAGGGAAATTTATTTGTCAATATCTTAAATGTGGTTTAAGAAGAAATACCAGATTTTGTGATACACTCTTTTGCATACTGGTGACAGCATCATGCATTAATGGAATTATTAAAATTTTGTCAAATTAGATTCAATAGAAAAATCTTCAACAAAACATTTGAAGGTGTAAGAGCAATGGGGCTTATACTATAGTGCGCCACTTTCTCACACATCCAATCCAGAGGGCATCAACGTAACCATAGAAACTCACTACAGCTGAACTTCCACAGCCAGTGGCGTTTCCTCGCTTCCCGCCAGCCTCACACCTACTGTATGGCGCAAGAGGACAAAGTGGGAGAGACCCCATGCTGATGGCAAAAGAGCCATAGGCTATGATTACTCTGAGCAGCATGCACAGGAATAACAATATACCAGTATTTCTCTCTTTTTACTCTAATCTGATTAAGTTACTAAATTTGTCACAGGTCGCTTTTTTAGAAATAAAGTCACTTACAATTTTCTGTTATCTATATGCTAATTATTTTTTGGAAGCAAACCATTTAAGGAGCTGTATACAGTATGTAGAGCAATAATATAGCAGCAAACAACTAACTGTTGTGTCAAGATTAAGAGAAGAAATGGAGTTGAAAGCAGAGAATGAAGTCATGCTACCTCTGAGTGTGTTGTAATATGAGCTTCTCTGTTCTTTGTTGTTGTAATCTGAGCGTCTCTGTTTCTTTGTTGCTATAATCAGAGTTTCTTTGTTCTTTGTTCTGGTACACAGATTGGCCCTGCATGCATGTTAGTGTGTGTGAGTTGCCTGCATGTATCCCACTGGCTAGTTAATCGCCACTGCTCTGCAATCCGCTCATACTGTAGGTACTCCTGATATCGGGATGCCGTTGTCATGGAAGCATTGTGCCCACCCTCTGGTTCCCTCCTGGTTGACCCTGTTAGCTCTGTCAGCACTGCTTTCTGTTCTTAGCACTGTTTGTGCTGTTGCACTGTTAACTTCTGGCAATGTTAGCTGCCAGGTGCCAGCTCAGCCGCCTCCATGTTGAGCACTGTTAGCTGCTAGCACCGTTAGCTGCATCTTAGCTACCTCCATGTTGAGAGTCATGTGCAAACAACCTGTGAATGATAGATATTCTCTGAATGTCAGCTAGAGATCCTTTAATACAAATAACAGCCTCAGTCAGAATACGTTGCAGACTTTCCTCTACAAATGCAGCACAAATAAAGAGAAAAAGAAGCACACAGAGGAATTCACTATATTTACATGTATGACGGACATCATATTTGAAGCAGGAGCTGCTCTTCTGCAGATCAAATTTTCTTCAAATTAGAATGTCAATTTACACCATATCAGACCTATGGTTTCATACACCTAAACATGTTTAATGATACTTGTTTTTCCTTCACTCAGTTTCAACGTGTTTGGTTGGCCATGAAAGCCTTCTCTTAATCACGTCAAGGAAACATGAAAGTGTTTCCCGAGCCAAACCTGTCACAGAGCCCCAGCTGGGATGAATCTCTCAAGGAGCATTTTAAACTCACTGAGTAACTGTCTGCTGTAATCGAAATCAACGCCGCCTACGAAGTTATCTCTCCATTTGCTCATGCTCGTGGTGACTGATGGGGCTTTCCTCATCTACAGATCAAACATAGCTTGGCTTGTCACTCCTCCCCAGAGACAGGAAGCTGAGATGTTGCAAACAGGAAGTGACTGGAATAATGGAACCGAAGTCGCTGATGCCTAAAGCTGGATTTATGGCAATTATGTTAACATTCTTACATTTACTCTGTGATATATGTGATAGTTTGAAGACCTGCCTTGGTTTATTACTAAACCAGAGACTATCGGCATGCAGTCATCATGTCTACATTGTGTCACTCACTTTGTTAGAGAGTAAACTGGGTGCACAGAAGGTTTGCAGTTGAGTCAGCTGCATGGTCTTACTTGGAAGGGGATTAAGATCACTTTGACCTTCTTAAAATTGCTGTGTTTTAAGTAATGATGGTGGCATTGGCTTTAGGCATAGCGTGGTGGTGGCACCAACAGTTTGATCCAAACTAGCCAATGTAGTGGAAAAACGAAATATGATAAACACACATTAATGCACTCCTCATGATGAATTTCAACAACTTCTGTGATCTGTTGTCATCTAGTACCACAAGTAGGTCCAAATTTTAATTTGTCCAGTATGGGTTTATGACCATGTACTTGCAAAACCAATGACATTTCATTAGCCCAAGCTATACTTTGTTTTATGCTAATTAACAAATGTTAGTGTATAAACACACTAAACTAAGATGGTGAATATGGTAATATATTTGTGTCACATCGACATGTTGGCAAACTGACACATGCATTTTGCTTAAGACTCCATTGTGTCTAAATAAAGCCTCACAGAGCAACTTAAACTCATTCCCAGATCCTTAATACCAACTCTTTGCCCCTCGGCATCTGATACTGAGGCTCAAGGCACCCTTTAGTGTCTTTATGAGACGCCCAGGGCCTAAACTTACTCCAATGTAAAGCCATTGACAACAATGTTATCCTTGAACAAACAGTAAGAAATCTGTGTAGAAGAGGTCAAACAATCACGCGATTTTCACCCAGTAACTGGCTGTTTGTTTCCTGTATGAAACCAAAAGTCATGTTGTTTGAACCGAAACCATGATCTTTTTCTAAACGTAATCGTAAAAGTAGTTTTGGTGCTAAAACCTTTGTTTCCTCTTTGGTGTCATTTTTTAAAAGACACTATAGGTATATAATGAGCAAAAACTGACATGTCCAAAACTGGAGCTAGAGGGGTAGGTAGGGTGTCATAGTTTGAAGCGTAAGGTCCACTGTCCAGAGTGCTATTTTTTACAAGTTGAATGTGTGTCAGCTACAACTATGTATTTACACACAATTATAAATATCCCTTTTACAAAAACAAAGGATACTTGGCCATATATGAATGAAATCAGTCAATCAAACATGGCACTGAGTATCTTTATATCATGTATCACAACAACATGTAAAACTAAAACACGTGACTAAATTGAGAAAGCAATGTGCCCTGATCAAAGCTCAGGGTTAGTAAGTGTCAGAAAAAGAAAAACAATGGCAGGAATGCTTTAAAAAAAACAACCAGTGACACTAAAATGACTCTGTATGTATGGATGATGAAAGTCAAAAGTCGGTGCTCTTAGCTCATGGACAGGATTAAGTTTTTTTTTATACTCGTGTGTCCTTGTATATAATATGCAGTTAAGAATATTTTATTTAACTATTCTGACTTGCACACTGCATTTTGGTTTTTAAAAGTAGTTTGCTTTCAGTAGTAAAAAATTTAACACGCTACTGGGGCGTCTTTTTCAACATTTTTAGTCGTTCCCTCAGCAGAGTTTTGGGGACTTTTGCAAATGGCTTTGACTGACAGCTGCTCAAGAAAACACTGACACCACTGTGCTCCTAATGGCATAAACTGCCTGTGAGGCGATCTTGATGTTTTTGCTCGACTCCTACTGTAGCTGCGGCAGAAAACATTGACTCATTTCTTTGCCCTGAGGTGGAGGGTTGACTTCCATTCCTTTGGAAACACTTACATGAATACAAATGAAGATATTTAAAGACACCGGCATCTGCTTGGCAAGAAAGAAATTATGCACATAACGTATTGCTGGTGCAGAATCCGTGGGTGTTGTGGGGGTGAACTTCCAAGGGGTCAGCTGCGACCATTTTAAAGCACATGCTGCTAAGACCACTTGGATATGCTGGCTCATTTTCACACGTGTGGAGTGTGCAGACAATCCAGATGTATTTACCAAAACCAAACACTTACTCTCTTCTCCTGTTCACTGTTGCTATCGACTGCTTGTAGCAATGCTCTCTTCCAGGAAGCCAGAATTAGTTCAATTATTGTGCTCTTAAAAAAACCCCACCTTGTTTTACCCTTAAATTGGATCGCCTAAACAAAGTCTTTGTTTCCTCTTGCATAGACAAAAGCTTTTCATACCTTCCTACAGGAAAAAAAAACACATTTTTCATCAAAGCGTTCTTGCTCTGACATACTATTGGAACAAAAAAGTGAATCAAGCAAATAAAAAAAGTATTTTTGCTGCCAATGCCATCACATTTCCAACTTCTGCCTTTCAAATCCTTTGACAATGTTACAAGTCTGGCAAACATCAGCTCATAACTCAGAGGGCTTTTGTTAATGACTAACAAAGAAGAAAAACATGCGGCTGAATGCTGTAATTATTAATTTACTGCAGAGTAAAATTCCTATCAAGTCTGCAAACTCAGTGTCAGAATTTAACTTTGGTGCTGCTGGATTTGTTACTTTTTCCTCTTTAAAACACAGATGCAGGATGGTGACACAATATTGCATGAGAAGGAAAGGTGGTGGACCTGCAGTGAAATATCACTTATTTCAAGCTCGTTCTCATTCAAAGTCATCAAAACCGAAGGTTTTGCAGTGCTGTTGGCGTAAAATCCTGACACCAAATACCATCTTTTGCGTCAGTGCTAGACGTTGTCAGCCTAGAACGCCGCTGGACAGAACCGTTTGCGGTGGTCCTATACACTGCCAGAGAGCCAGACAGCACCTGCTGCGGCAGCATGATATGTGGACGGTCAGCGTAAGTTGAGGATGTGTCAGGCCGCAAGCTGTGGCAGGTTGCAGGTTGAAAAGTTGCTGGTAATGAGATAACATAAGGAGCATGGAGATGTCTACAGGGTGAATGGGAGGGGCTGTGGATAGATGCAACAAACAGCAGCCTTTCCTGCGTTCACTTCCTGATTGATTTTGATATATTTTTTCTGCACCTTACCATGTGCCTCCTTCCCCTAATCCTAACTACCTGTGCCCTTGTTATGTAATCCTAACTGTCCATGCCAGCATGAGGGTTTGCTGACATCCCAGCATTGGTTGACATGTGTTTCTGTTGTCTAAACATAACCACGTGCATCATCATCCCACCATGTGCTTGTGTTGACATAATGGTAAATAGCAGATGCATTTACATATCACATAGAGTGTGATAAGCAGATCCTGAAGTCCACTGTAAAGCGGCAGACGACTTGTGTCAACTTGGGATGAGAAAGTGTTGTTATTTCTGTTTAAATGCCTTAGAGGCTTTCCTGATTAGCATTAAAAACCACTTAGGAAAAAAGCTATGGACCTTGGTGAAGAAACACAAATAAGACAGGAAGATTAACCTCATCCATTTTGAAAAAGGACGTGGTTCGTGACATTACAGATCTCCTGCACTCGGGACACCCATTAAAACGCTCTGCTCGTATATATTATCAGGCTGAGAATAATAAATCTCACTTTGTATGTCTCGCCGCCACTGAGCTCAATCCTCAACTGTTCCCACTCTACCTGCATGATGGACGGTCGTTTTACACAAACTGCCAAACAGACAGGCAGGCAGGAATGGATTTTAAAATGTCTCTCTAGGTTGTATCACCTGCCTGGATGAGATGGGCGGCATATGAAAAAGCTCTGCTTGACATAGATGGTGATAAAAGGTATGAGCAGAAAGGAGCCATATCTAAGAGGGTGAAGTGACCCAGCATCGCAGCTGGTGTCTGACAAGTGAAACTGCTTCTGAAGTGTGGTTTTGTGAAAGTTTGTGATGATATAACTAAACACTAATGTTTAATGTATTAATTATTGGCTTATGGGGAAAAAAAAGTTAAATGAGAAGCTTGATAGTCCTCTAATATCTTTATGCTAAATATGAAGCTACTGACAGATTTGAAACTGGCTTTGTCTAAAGTTGCCAAAATGTGTCTACCAGTACCTCTGAAGGTCAAAAATGAACATATCATATCCATTTTGTTCAATCTGTATAAAATTCAACTTTTAAAATTAACATTAACAGTTTTAGAATGGGCTGTGTTCTGGACTATAGACCCTATCACAGTGACATTACACTAACATTGAAAATTACTTCCAGGAATACAACTGGCAATTGATTTCAACTGCTGTTTTTTTGTTGGCATTTTAAGCCATAACTGTTACGGTTAACGATATATAGGGTGCATTCAGAAACATTCAGCTGGCACAAACTAGACAGTTTGTAAAATCGGAGCGCTGTTGCAATGTACCATTCGGTTATCCAGAACGTCGCCCTCTCGGAGTGGCTGAGCGCACTCTTGGCACCCTGCCTGCAGAGACAGAGCAGCAGAGCGCCAAATGGAGTGAATTTGTGATTAACTACATTGTTTGTTAATTCAAATAGAAATAGAACGCTCTAATTCGAACAACACCTCGTGTAGCGCGTCAGATTGGATTTACAAACGCACTCATAGTTAAACATGGTCCGACCTGGCATTTCTGCTGTGCTTATTTTATGTACTTGCTTTAGCAGCAACAAAGAACCACCTTAGCTTAAGTGTAGACTGCACTATATTTGAAAGATTTTCTCTGCTTTATCTCACACACCATACCCATCGAGGCAGCAGTAGTCCAACAACTTCCGTGTTCTGCCAAGTAAAATTAGCATTTTTGTCAATGGAGTCTGGGGGCTTTGAGGTAACTGCTCCAGTGTCCTATCGGAAAAGGCAGTTTCACATTACTGTGTAAAATAATCAAAATATTCTTAATATAATGTACAATTACACTGAGGATGTTTTCTTTTCAGATGGGCCTTTAAAAAAAAAAAAGAAAAAAAGAAATTTCCAATTTAAGCAGCGTTTGCTCAGCTCTATTTAATTTTATGTATGTGATGTGGGGTTTTTCTACCCTGAAGTTCAATAAACATGATTTGGTCTTTTTGGTGGCAGTTGTCATGCAATCAGCAAAGACTTGAGGGAGTTGCCTGGACAAAAAAATTATCCACTACATATCCCCCTTGTAAAATGGCAATTTTTTGTTTTTAACACAATGTTTTTTATCAAGATTAAATAAACGAGAAACTGCATATTAGTTAATTAATGTGCAAATAAGGTGCTCCCTGTTTCTCGTCTTTGTACTAAACTAGCCGGCAGCTCATGATAGCTTCATATTTACCACACACAGTGATGTTTTTTGCATGGTATTTTTTGCCCCTTTCTGCCTTATCAGAGAAAGCGCTTTACATTTGCCCATTGGGAGCAACTTTGTCGCCAGTCAAGGGTCAAGGACACTTCAACATGCGGACAGGATGAGCTAAGAATTAGCCAAACTTGTGAGTGAAGGATGACCCGCTCTGCCTCCTGAGCCACATCCACCCTAATCTTCTCATCTGACTCTTTGCTAGAAAGAGAACAAACAACTTACAAGACGTCAAACCATTTCTTTAGTATAAAAATGGAAGAATAGTGATTATTTCTTTGAATATATTTTAAATAATAAAATGCTGAAATGTTGATATTTTCTTGTGCGTTTTCATCAGTGACCACTTCATATAGTCTCTGACATCCAGATCAACAATCAAAGTCTCAACTACGTTCTCAGTTAATCAGTAACTGTAATGTGGCATGACATCCTGCCTTGCCAAGCTGAGTTTTGATGAAAAACATGTGGTGGAGATTACAGAAGAATATCATGAAGTGCTGTGATTGCATCTGTCGGGTAGGTTAAAGTTGAGTCATTTATTCCCATTTTGATCGATTGCCATGAAGGAGTGGATCCAGCAGACTTTATTACCTGTGAAATTAACTGTGATGAGTTCTGGAAGGTGAGGTGCTTTTTCCCTTGGGTAATATTTCTTTCCTTTGATGAACAACGCTGCAAAGTCTACACCAGACAATAACAAAATCCAGCGGTAGAGAAACGGGATCCATAAGCGAGCCCATAGCCTTAACGTGGTGGAACTGATGAGGGCGTGTCGGATAAGCTGTAATGCAGAGCGGAGGCTTTTGATTGTTCACTCTTGACCTTTGTTTGAGGTGCTTCTCATGGGTTTTCGCCTTGTGGATATTGGCCCCGGCTCAGCTTGGTATCGGCTGTGATGATGAGGACTCGCAGCTTTGAAAACGCAAGAGTGAGGGAGTCAAAAAAAAAAAAAAGGAGACAGATCAATGATTTTACCCTCCCTGCTGGAAAAGAAAGCCAGAAAGAGGCAACAGAGACGGGCTAAAATTTCACAGCCTTTTACTGACATCAATCGCTCAAGGTCAAGTGGGGTTTAAGAGGTTGGCTGGGGGACTTTTTTATTGAGGATGAAGCACCTCGACCTTTCCAACTTTTTTTTTTCCTCTTTCAGTTTCTCCCTGTAGCGGTGTTAGTGAGGCTTTGGCGAGGTTAAAGCTCTTCAAATTTCATAATGGAGGGAGGAGTTTCTATCCAAACCCAGAGATGTTTTTTTCCTTAAGATACAGATGACTTGCAGTCTGCCATATACCCCTTTTTAATACTCCAGAGCCTTATTAGAAGCCTGTTATGGTAATATTCAAATCTTCCGGGTGTCCAAGTCGGCCCATATCCAGCTAAAGATGGATTAAGGTTGCAATACGTGTTTAAAAATAGTCGCCTAAGGTTCACCCCCCCCTCCACAGCAAAGCAGTGTTTTTCTCACACTGATAAGGTCTTATATAAAGAGTGGGTGTGCTGCAATTACCAATCCAAAGCAGCCTTGAGCAGATGCAGGACTGACTGAGTCGAAGAGGATTTCCAGCTCTGAAAAACAGGCCCTGGATTACATTCACGGACACTTCACTGCTACAAAAGCCCCGGCATTACCCGTTCTGCTCAAAGTGCACCCCGTGTAATTAGCAAAAGTTTTCTCTGCTGCTAAATTTAGACTGAAAAGGGGTAAAGCTTTCTTTCAGGCATGCCTCGAAAACCCAAATAAATGCTTCCCATGTGATGTGTTTCCGTCTGTGAGGAGAGAGAGTTCTTTTAATTTCTTTTCTGGTTACTTTCTTCTTTATCATGTGAATGCAGCCGAAGATGATTACTTTTGTAAATTTTCTTCACTTTTTATCCTCGAGAGTCTAATAGAAAACGTCACATAGAAAGCTGATGTCATGCCCTTTGTCGCAGATGCTTCACCCTCGTGATGAATCCAAGCATTTTCTATTCGCCTGCATGAATCAGCTCCATTTCCAAGCACTTCCCGGCTTTGTCTGGTGCTGCGTACAGTTCACAGACTGTTCCCGCGTCTCTGTGCTGCAGCAAGGATCTCGTGCACCTCATTGATATACAACAACAGTGTACACCGGAGAGCGGAGCGATGGAAGTACACACTGCACCTTTCTCTTGTGGGAGTACGGCTTCAGATGCTCAACTCTCGCAGCTCACGATCTTAACTTGGGCTTTTCATCCCCTGTCAGATCACACCACAGGGGACCGCATGGCATCGCATCTTTGAAGGCCAACAAGCACCTCTCTACATCAAAGCAAATACCACGCGCTTTCAACAAAAATATTCACATCTCCCCAGTGGAGCTGTGGTCTCAGAGACCGAGTGGAAGATGCAACAACAGCAGCTTCTAAAAATAAAAAAATATTTAAAAAATCGTATGTATATTAATAAGGTAATGGAGTAAAATGTAATTTGAACTGAAAGTGAGATTAGCTGGAGTATAGAGACGCCAGAGGCAATAATAACATCTGCCGCAATGAAGGAAATATCTAAAATGTGACAGTTTAATTTTGAATGAAATGGCAGGCTCATAATATTTGCTGCTTTTAGACCAGTTTACCGTTAACCATTCAAAAGAGGTCAAATTTGATCTTTACAAGCAAGTTTATACACATTAGCTGATTACTTTGCAGTTTCCCTGAGCTGGTAATTAACCCAGTTACCAGCTGCACTGGCAGGCATCTCTTTCTACCACAGACACGGCAAAAACCTGACTGTCCGCAACCCGGCCAGGACCGAACGACAGACAGTCAAAGTCAGTAACTAGCTGGTGAGCAAAGTGGAATTTTAAGCAGCTAAGGAGTCTCTAATCTACCCAAACCAAATCTACCCAACTGGGTCATGATTTCTGGAAAGAGATTTTTCTATTAAATCTGTCAAAAGTATTTTTTTTGCAGCTTTGAGCACCATAAGCGCAGTGCCATAGTTCCACTTTATTGGAGAGAAGGAAGACATCTCGGACGATACCTTAGATTAGACCTTAGATACCTAGATTTTGGGTTGAACGGTCCTTTAAATGGTGCTCCATGGATGTTTGATGCTTTTAAAAGGCAACTGTTTGCCAGCATTTTCCTCATGAAAGACTTTATAAGGTCATAACATGTCAATGTTAAGTTTCTAACTTATTAATGCAGAACAATAAGTTTTCATGGATCTTTACAGCCAATAGCAATAAATAAATCCCCCAAAATGACTAGTTAATGAATGGATTAAGCAGGAAATGAGTCCAGAACAGTTGCAATTAAGTAATCATTTAAAACTACCAACCAATCAAAAATGCCATATATTCTTTTGGTTTCAGCATCTAAAAAATAAGGATTTGTGGAGGCTGGAGATGTGGAGAAGCGAGGGTTGGATCTGTCTCATAAACTGCCCAGCCCTTAAATATGCATAACTTTGGGCCATATAAAATGTAAACGGGTGAAATATATAAAAAATCACCCCTCTATAGTTGTCATGAGTGTTGAAATTAGCTCTAGAGACCACAACCAGTTTTTGTATCAGGCCTTAAATATGTTTATTTCATTTTAACATGGGGATTAACTCTGTTTTGGAGCCGGCATCAAGTGGCCATTAGAGGAACTTCAGTTCATGGTACTTACTCATTGGCTACTTTTTTCAGCCTCAGGGGTTGCAGCTTGATTTTATAGAATACACAATTGAAAAAGATACTAATGAGATTAAGAAACAATAAAAGTAACAATTAGTTGCAGCCCAAGACCATGACATCTTTAATTATGTTATATCCAAGAGGAAATGTTTAACAGATGTAATGTGAAACAGCTGTATGCTGATAGCTGCAATTAGAAGAATAAACCAACAGTGTGAACAAATCTCATCATTGTGGCCAAAAAATAAATCCCTATCCACTCCTTTATTTTTTTTGCCTCTATGATTTGGCTTTTGGGAACATGAAAGTAGATTGTAGCTCCTGACCCACTGTTGCTTTAATGATGTGTGCCTCCTATTTAGATCCATTTATTTCAAGGCTACATGACTAAGCGGTGGTTAAATTTTGCCAACTGCCTCTCTTTGATTGGGCAGGATAATTCAGGTCAACTGTGCAGGCCCACACCAATATCAGAGCTATTTTATTTTTTTCGCCAGAGCATTTTATTCACAGTCAGGGAGAGAGAACATTTTTTGATTCTGACAGCGGCAGTTTCTCAATTACAATGGAGTCACTGTGGGGGCATACATGTGGATTTGGCCCATTTTTCGGGCTCACGGAGTAAATTGAAAACGGGAGAACATAGTTGTCCCTCCTGAGGACAATTAAGATAGCGATAGCACTCTATCTGGATGTGGTCAGAAAGAGAAATTAATTCTTTTGGAGGATGATTAGTCAGCCTCTTTTGATAAATTGGAGTGGGGATTATGTATGGTGCTTTGCTTTAGAGACTTGTCAGTACATTCTAGTAGCACTCTGTTTGTCCTGATTTCAAGCCAAGTGGGGATGATAATATATTTGTACTGGCTATACATATTCCACCTTTATAGCTGTTTATCTCACTGGAATTGATAAGCCATTCATAATATTTCTGGCCCATGCAGCACTAAGGCGTTCTGTAAATGGTTTGTGACAGAGTATAAAATCCACCCACTACAAATTGTGTCTGTATTTCATTACAACACAACAGAAACTTTTTATATCAAATAACGCACTCACCAGTCAGATGTTTTTTGTTCACCTTGGCCTTTTATCAACAAATAAAGCTTTCAGGGGAGACAGAGCATTTGCTGAAACTGTTTTGGCACCTTATTTAAGAGTGTGTTTGCCTCCTGCATGGCGGCAACATGTGTTTTTTGTTTGTTTTTCTTTTTCCAGGGAGCGTCTGCTGGAAAGCCCCTCTTTGTAGAGTAAGCAGATGGAGCGGGGACCTCAGGTGGATACTGAGGTTTTGCTATTCTATAAACAATAAGATCACATCCAGAGACAGAAAAAAAACACAGCTGGAGGCTCTCAATGATTCAAAGTATACCTCCAGTAAGACATTTTGTCTGGAAAAGCAGTGTGAAAAATAGCTGCTGTGAATGTCACTCTGCGGGGTTTTATAAATTGCATGCCCAGATGTAATCCATTGTAATACATGATTGCCAAGTACCCTTGTCCCCGTGGCATGGTTTCGATTCTGCGGATGTGTACTTGATTACAACTAACCATTTCCTGAAGCCCTGCGACTGCATTATACACGGAATGACACAAGCGATTTGCTGCCATCATTGGGGTTTTCCTTTTTGTTTATCCGACTGAAATATTTGTCTCAGACTGTCACGCTGGTGATTTTTGGCCCTGAGGCTCGGCCATTTGTTGCTGCTCTGACACTCCGGTAAATCACCGGGGCAGCATTTAGAAGAATTTGCAGTGGATTGATAAAGTTTGCTTACACTTCTGTGACTTAACAACAACTAATTGCCTGTAAGCTGAGAAGGGAAAGTCAATTAAATTCAAATTGGAATTTTTATTTCTCCTAACTTAAAAGTTGTTATTGTAAGAGACAAGTTGTGCATTATTTAGCAACAGCATTCAGCACATTATGTCTCATTACTCTTTCAAAACCAATTTATCTTTAATACTTTAATCTAAAATTCACAAAATAAATACTGTATTTCCCTGAACCCTATCACAAAGACTGAATATGACTCTTATATGACTATATAATGACGTATTTTAAGGTTTCTGATTGCAGCAGATTAGAGAGATTACAGATTCAACATATGATTTTCTGCAGATTTACTCCCTGCATCATCTCCATCTTAAGATTCATCTCCCGCTCTGCTCTTTTGTGTGCTAATCAGCCATGTGACACGAAGATGTGACAAGTCTAAAACTGTAGGTGACTTGGTTGTGGATGTTATTGCATATAAATGAAGGGATTGGGTCCCTCATGAAGAGTAAACAGGCAGAAAACAGGGGAGATGTGCAGTGTGTCTGAACGGGGGAATTAGCTGCTTAAAGATTTCCTGTAGTGATTGTGGCTGTGTGTTAGCGGGGGGGCATCCTCTGCTCTGTTTCTCTGTGCTCCGCAGAGTTCAAACTGTGTGTCCAGACCTGTGATGTCTTTCTGTTAGATTCTATTGTGCTAAAATTTGAGATTCAGTAGGCAGTTTTTGTGGTCTATTTGGGTTGTTTTGCCTCTGTTTATTTCAAACCAACTGCTTTTCCTGCTGACAGTAATGTGAATGTGAATGTTTTTTTATTATCAAGTTATGTATAAGTGGTACTCCAGTGGTTTAATATTACACTTCTGTGAAGTCTGGGGATTTGCAAGAGACCAATTCTAAATGGTCAAAATCAGTGCATCTGTTGTAAGCAGTTTTCTGATATGAAGTCCAAATGATGTCCAGAGGATCAGGTTCAACAAAAAGTTGCCCTTTCACACACGTAATACACAACAGGAGTGCAGAGTGTACTCTGGGCACAGACAGAGCCACAGAACACCATGCCCAGCTAAAGTGAAACTGAACAGCTGATTGTGCTGGTAATAGTTAGTTTGTGGTAGTGTGACTGCAGCATGAACTGGTGAGATTCAAAATGGATTCAACAGAGGATTATGGAGGTATACTAAAGCTGATCAGCCCACATCTAAAATCCATCTGTTGCTCTAAACCCACCAAGAACAGAATAATCTCACAGTAGAGGATTTTACAGATTTGTAGGCTTTCATAAATCACTATTATTACAGGTAACACAATACTGATTCCAAATCCATCAAAAGTACACCAAACATCATCCAAAAAATAAAGAAGAAAGAACCAGAACTCTTCCATGTGCACAACTTCAAACTACAGATATAAAGATTTTCCTCCTGGCTAGTATCATTGAAAAAAGGGGCCTTTATTATTACTTCACAAATAAAAAAGACCTATATTCAAACCTCAAATTTGAACACAGCTACATCACATCTATTGAGTGATTAAACAAATTATAGCAATGATTCTGGACTTACTAAAATGAAGCACTTTGAGATTCTCATATTCTCTGGTATTTACCAAAAAAATCACACATCATCTAGGTTAAGAATCTAATAAAAGATTTCATGAATACACACCTCAAACTCCCCCACAATTCCAACAAAGAGAACTACCTCAAAGTAGAGGAACAGGAAAGTGTATAGAATAGTATCTCTTTGTTAGACTCTCCCTGTCAATGTCTTTAAAGCTCTATGCCAGCAGTTTTTTTTTTAATGCAGACTCTGTTAAAAATGTCCAGTCTCCAGTAAGAACTGGAAAAACCCTCATGATATCATAAACTGTAACAAAAATGTTTTCACTGGCTGACTCAGTACTCGCCATAAATAGAAAGCCGATCTGTGGAGCATTCCTTCAACTTACAAAGTAAAGCAGCAAAACTGATATATTAACATGAAATTATTACAGATTACTTACCTAAAATACTGACTGCAATATGGACTCTTTGACTATTATATATTCTTAAACACCTATTTTTATGTATTTTAATTATGTATATTCTTCATCATCCATATAGTTACCATTATAGACCCTTCATGCATTGAAGCTATCTTAAAATCAGCTCGAAAGTAAATTGCAGGAATCATTTCACCTTTGATTTTAACGTCAGCTCTTACACATGGGGCATGAAGCAATCATTTTAAGTTGGCAACAATGGCTTCAAACAGTGGGCATCATATTCTAACCTTTTTGTTGTTGTTTTGTCTTCCTTTCTAGAAATTATAGTACGGATGGGACTGCCCCTAATTCAGGTGTTATCACTCTATTGAATGGACATTATCAGTAATTACCAGCGTCATAGACATGGGTTACACCTACTAGAAGGTTCAGAAGGCTGTCACAAGTTACAGTTTCACCTGGATGGGCATGGTTTTGCAGGAATAGCAATGCTCACTTTGGTGAGGTCTGTGAACCCTGTCTGAATACATTTTTGTTGTTGGACATAATTTAGTCCATCTAAATGTCATTTCTGCTTGAAGTTACAGGCAGGTGTGTGTCATAATCCTAGGACAAAGATTGATTAACTTACAGCTTTTGCGGTTATGGTTTTGATAGCTTTTCCAAGACGACCCAATGTGAGCTGACCTAAAGGACATAAAGGCACTGCCCCCTGGTTAGGTTTAGGAAAGAGGTCATGGTTGGGGCAAAAATAAGTATGTTTGTTATGTGACACAAACTTGCGTGTGTCAGTTTAAAATAAGTTGATTTTTGGTTTTATATTGGACAGAAACCCTAGTCTCCTTGGTCATGGAGACTGGGGTTTGTCATGTGTCAAAGTCATGTGTTTGTTTGACCCATCCTCCAAGCCTACTATCCCTGTACACATATTTCCTTGCTTTTCATACTAACATTTCATCACCTAACTTCCTCCTTTACTCCAATATTTACTACAGCCACAAGAAATGACCACCTAACAATAAGCACAACCATTTAATGGTCTGATAACGTCCTTCTGAACCCACTAGCAGGTGTAGCAGACCCCATCTAAGTCATATCTATGAGGCAAATGACCATTAATAGAGTGATAACGTTCAGAGATGACATCTAGGAAATGCAACCACAAGAATGCTAAATTTTTCCCACCTTATTTAACAGCAGAATGTGTTATTGTTATCTTATTTTTGGCATTAAAGCTTTTCAGATTTGGCAGCCTTGTAGGAGACTCAGACTTCATAGGTTTGACTTATCCCCATTATATTTTAAGTGCAAGGACAGCAAAGGGCACTGCCCTTTAAAATGCTGACAATATGTACCTATCTCAGCTCTTTGTTCAAGGGTATTTATCTTATTTTGACTCTTTTTCTGTCCTTTTACTGGTAGAATTTGTTCTCCTGAGCTGCCAACCCTCATATAACTATGACTCAAGCATTGATGCGGCATAACAAATGTGTGTTTGCTGCGTGGAACATTTCCCACTTTCATATCCTGCTCTGCCGTAAGATTAAGCTTGTGTGTATGTGTTTGTGTGTTCTCTGCAGAGATCCGCGAGGCCTTTAAAGTGTTTGACCGTGATGGGAATGGGTTCATCTCAAAGCAGGAGCTGGGGATGGCCATGCGCTCCCTGGGCTACATGCCAAATGAGGTGGAGCTGGAAGTCATCATTCAGAGACTGGACATGGATGGTGAGGCAAACACACAGCTTGGATTTTTATGATGTGGAGTCACAAAGGCACAGAGGCTTTTCTCTCTGTTTGCCTACAAAACTGGACTATATAGGCAGCTAAACCAGCAACAATAAACACCAACTGTTCCTCTTTTCTGCAGGCGATGGACAGGTGGACTTTGAGGAGTTTGTCACTCTTCTGGGCCCAAAGCTGACAGCAGCTGGGATGCCAGATAAGTTCAACGGCACTGACTTTGACTCCGTGTTCTGGAAGGTGCTCATTATTCAGTCACTCACTTTCTGCCTATTAGCAAGAAGATAGACAGCAGAGTTGCAGCAGTGGAAAACCTCTAAGCGCAGAAACATTAAGACTCAGTACGACTTTAAAGGAAAACCAGTTTTAATTGCTGCATCCACTGGGTTGTTAATGGGATGATTTTAATCTTGGAGAGGTTTGGATTCCCTTAAGAACTGTGTCCCTCATCAAGACTTCTCCGCCTCTTTGTGTGTGGCGACAGTCTTATTACTTAAAACATTAAAGTCAATTTTTATGTAAAATAGATATTAATTTATTTACAGACACCTCATTAGATAATCAACTACTCACTTTGACAGTGGGATGAAATTAATGGGATGGAGCTCGTGTCTAAGCCTCCTTTGTTGTGGTTATGTGATAACGGCACCAGAGTGGCTGTCAGAAAGTGAGGCTCCAAATCAAGTGTGAAAGAGAGGGGGATTTATGGGAATACTTGGTGCAGGCAGTGAAAAAAGAAGTACGAAAAAAGAATCACAACCAAAGACACCTGCTGGGAGAGTCAAGAAACCCAAGGGACTGCTGCAAGGGCTGCATAGCCTCACATAACATTATATAACAGAATCGTAGTATCAAGCATGTGCTGCCGGATTGATCACACAGAGCCTCTGGTCACACTGGTGAGCGCAGCTCAAGCTGAGCAGAAAATGACTAACATAGATGAGCTTTCCAAACAGGCACAGTTCCTGGATTGGCATTTTTGCAGGGACGTTTTGTTGTTAGTTTTGGGTTCTAGTCAATCACAGATTCTTTTTTTATGTAACTCATATTTTACAAATTGCCAGTGGTTGAATATATCTAAGTACAATTACTTAAAAACTGAATTACTTTAATATTATAATATTAATAATATATATTTTTAGGTAAACTGTATTTTTTACTCTACTGATTTTTATCCAACAGGTACAGTAACTTTCAGTATATGATTTTACGTGCAAAACAAATTTCAAGAAATTAGTAAAAGGTGACATGATACTGACCTCAAAATTTGTTGGAAAAAAATGGAGGGGAGTTAAAAATAAAAATAAAAAATAAGAAAAAAATTCCAGAAAGCCCTATTTTATTATAATTAATATAATTATTATATATATTTAAAATTATGTTACAGAAAAAATATTTTAAAATATTAAAATTACATATTTTCTTGTTTGTTTTGTTTTGTTTACTTTTCTTTTTTTTTTTTTGCAAATTTAGGTTATTTTCTTGGATTTTTTTTTTTTTTTTTACTAATTTCTTGCTAAATTTTAGTCCATGTCTTGTTAAGTTGCTCATTGCCTTCTCCCCAAGTTTTTGAAAGAAATCAAACCAATTGGCCCAGGTTCAAAGGGCAAACTACCTGCTGTCTACATGTATGCATGTATGTAAATGGCTGTCTTTGCATTTCCCGTGTATGTCATCCACTAGCCCGTGTCCATATTAACGTTCAGTTATGTCTGTCTATCTCCAGTGTGACATGCAGAAGCTAACAGTTGAAGAGCTGAAGAGGCTCCTCTATGACACCTTCTGTGATCACCTCTCCATGAAAGACATTGAGAACATCATCATGACTGAGGAGAACCACATAGAGAACCCTGAGGACTGCCAGGTGGATATAGACAGTAAGGAAGAACCTCCTATACTTTCACACATTTCTGCTGTTTATGTGCATCTGGGGATTTAACACAACAAGGGTCCTGGCTTGAATAAATTTGGGTGGGTTGATTGTGGTAAAGTTGCATGCGTCTTAATCACCAGGCAACCAGGACACACGTCCTGTTGAATTTTTCTAAATGCCATTTTATCCGGGCTTCAAGCATTTCCTTTCAATATTTTAAAACCTGAGAGGCTGACATATCAAGTGAATAAAACTAAAATGATTTGCATGGGTAGATACCACTGAGGCTACATCCACACTAACATGTTTTCGTTTTAAAACATTTAACTATTGCCATGTTGACCACAACTATCCATACTACTCTGGCGTTTTGGAGCTCCTAAAATGGACACTTTGGACAAAACGCTGCTGACCCAGTTTCATTTTGAAAACTCTGTGGTTGCATTTTGCTCTGGAAACTTTTGAAAATGATGACGCAGACGCCCACGTCCACTTCCCAGTTGGGTCTTATCAGTTACAACGTGTCAGGCCAAAACCTTATAGCCAGGTCTACATAGCTTCTGTGATTTCATCTATTTTGTGTGGATACCGCTTTCTACAGATGTCAGTTTTGGTTAATTTTGCGACGTGATGTGAAATACAAGAGTCCTTTCCTTTTAGTCCGTCACCCCACTGGCTCAGTGAGCTTTAGTGCCACATTTCAAAGCATTATCCAAATAGAGGTGGCGAAACTTTGATATTTTGTGATGTAAATGTCTTTCCTTTTATTTTATTTCAGCCGACTAGCTGCGTTAACATGCTCAAACAAACCCACTGCCGATTCTGTGATCTCCACTTTAGTTAAAGTTAGCCTGTGTGGCCATGCATTGCTCACCTGCTGGGTCACATGGAAACTAACAAGCAGTGGCACTTACTCGTGGGAAGCTGGCATTGCTGTACTGGTGACTAGCTGTCTTTTTCCCACCAGATCCAGATGGCATATAATACAGTATACTTAAGACTAGCCAAATTAACCTATAAAATGCATAACTGGTCAGAAATATTCTCATCTGTTAACCAATTAACGGTTAAGCCTTGACATCCTTATTGCCATGGCCTCCTCCAGTAATGGATAATGCTCCCATAATGCTGCCATATTTGCTTTGCAACGACTCCCAATCTGTTTTCCCCCATTCCCCATTATGTTGTCTTGGACCCCAGGAAGACTGGCTTGTCGCCTAGGCGTCAGCTAATGGGCATCCTTATAATAAATAAATCATGATTGCTTATACTGGTGTTGCAATCAGTACCAGTTCCATCTCACTGCCGGTCCAAACAAAGAAATCTCTGATCTCACTTTTCACCATTTCCGTAGTATTTTATCTAAGCAACTAACCCCAAAGTAGATAATCTGTTTACACTGACATGCACATGCCCAGCCTAGCTAAATGGTGATGTGATACTCATTTTTAGGGGTGTTAGTATGGATGGAGATTATTTCTGAAAGCATTAAAAAATAAAAGCTGTTTTAAAATGAAGTGATTGGATGTGGCATAAGGGAAGTGAGGGGTCTATGATTTGGCTGATATCATCCTATAAGAGGCAAATAGCATGTCATTTAAAACCATCAAAGATGATCTTGAGCCTCTAGAGGTGTGTTTGGAAGACTACATGACCATCACAAGCGACCATTTATCACTATATAGGCCTATATTATATATGGAAGTGATGCTCAAATTCCTCAGTTGCACTGCATTGAGTAGAGCATGTCTTATCATAGTGAAACAGACATCATTTGTACTCTTTCACCACACTCCAATGACAATTTATTAATATCAATGTCTTTTTCCAACTAACACATTTCAGAATACACCCTCGAAAATTCCTCACAGCCAGAGCATTTTTCTAGTCTTACCATTTTGCACCAAAATTTCAACAATCACACAGGGACAACTGTGTTGTTGAAACAGCAATGATGCCAATTTCTCCCATCAGCGGCTTTGATAGATCATAACGTACTCCAGCCACTCATCAGCAGCGTATGAAATGCTGTGCCCTCTTAGGCAGCTGTTCTGCAATTTGATCAACTGTGCACACCAAATGGCATTGCTCCCTCTCCTCTCCTCTGCATTCTCCTCAGCTGTAAAAATGACTACACTGTTTCTAAAGCTCCATCCGCCTACACAGACTCTGCGTGGAGAACCCCTCATTTGAAAGTCATTGTCAGGAATGCAGGAAATCCCTCACTGAAGTAGAGGCAGGTTTACAGAAAATGTCCACAGAGGAGAAAAGGAAATTACACGCCTTTATTACAAAATGACTGGAATTAAATGAAGATGGCAAATTGCTGAATCAAAGGGTTTCCTTTATTGGTTAATTTACACAATTGCTTTGCTTTTTATGTGGCCAATTATCTAAGGTGTAGCTTTAACGATTGTTGGAGCCATTGCAAACCCATTCTATGATTTACAAAGAGAAAATCTTCTCTCTTCTGTTGGAAAAACACTTTTTTTTTAAAGACGCAAGTTGTTTTTCTCAGACAGCAGCAATGACCTCTGGAGGAAACACAGATAAATCAAAGGCAAGATCAATTTTAAGCAGTTTGAAATATCCTCTATTTGGACAAAAATACAACAAAAGAAGGTACGACGGATTTAAGAGTTTCTATTTGAACATTTTGTTTCGCTCCAGCTGCCTTGGTTCTCACTTCAGATGACTCCGCAAGTATACTACACCTTTTCTTGGAGCGCTTTTAGCATCCTTTAATATGCCAGTCAGGTGCCATTTGTTTGTTGTTCCAAAACCGCAATCAACATTTCAATCTAGATGCAGTTACGTGGCGTACAGGTGTGAAAACAAATTTTCTTGGCGCGGTTCATCCCTTATAATTGTGTTCATGTAATTGTAAGGTTTTGTGATGAGCTCTTTCATTTGGAAATTACTATCGAGATATCTTTCAAGCATTAAATAACGCCTGATTCAATAGACCTGCAGGTAATGCGTTCCCTCTTCCCCTCCCGCCTCTTTCTTTTCCTTCTCTAGGTTCCAGCCCAACGCAGCAAGTAAAGCAAACTTGTGTGCGCAAGAGCCTGATATGCGCCTTTGCCATTGCTTTCATCATCAGCGTCATGCTCATCGCAGCCAATCAGGTGCTGCGGAGCGGCATGAAATAGGAGCGCCAACACTTTCAGCCTTGACCACCAACTAAAGGCTGCGTTACAGAGAAATGACTGTGGAGATAAAGCTCAAAAAACAAGTACAACAGACAATCACGCAGCTGTAAAACAGGCATGCCTGCAGAATAACTGGAGTCACCAAGGACACTACATGTGCAGGAATTTGTCTTGGCGAAAGGGACATTTCAAGGACAACAGGACCTCACATTCAAAGAGACAGCGCTGTGTTTTAAAGTGGACAGATGACTATACATATCACTCTTCGTAACACAACATTTAGTATTCATTAGCTATGTGCATTTGAGCAGTGTTGCATTCAGTATGGTGGCAGCTATAAAGAGACGTGTAGTGACTGTCCAGTTTTGTATTTGTCCAGTGTACCATGCGGTTTAATATAAATGAGTAGAAAGAAATGTGTGAAATATTGTGGGGACATTGGAGAAAATATATTCCTGAGGGCTGGAAGGTGTTGTTATGTGCAAGGTCTGGAGTGCAAAGCATTGTGGAGATATTGTATGCAGTGCAACATTGTTCAAAAACCACCTGGGAATAAGGATAGCTTGGTAACAAACAAATAATAGGGTTTGCAGGGAGGCACATGTGATTTTGTGGATGGTTTTGCTTGTTTGAGGCTGCAGGGATTCAGTCTGAGCAGGTCGGAGGAAGATGAAGCAGGTTAACAGCTCGCGGGAGAAAGGTGTTGAGGTCTGAATGGACAGGTAACTGGCTGGAAAGTGGCTGGACATGCAGTAAACACTCGACTCTCTCTGTCTCTGCTGCGGGGCTTTGCAGGCCGCAGAGGATGAGCATCATCTATGCATGAAGTGCATGGATTTAAACAGTCGTCTTGACACATTTGTAAAAGTTCTTATCAGTGTATTAATCATTATGACTGTGTAACAGCTGTTTTCAATTATTTAATGACAACTGTGAGCAACTGTGTGGTGAGAGGTTATCAGCTATCACGACAAAAAGTAAAGCAAACAACTGCATGAAAAAGAAGGGCTGCTTTAGTTCATGCTCGTAAAAATGATTATCCAGATTGCTAATCTGTGGAGCTTTTGCCTCGCGGGGCATCTGATGACCATCGGCCACTGTCACCGGAGAGCAAACAACTAGAAGATGTGCATCAATCAACCACTTAAAGAATATGCATCAAAACTGATCTGGTTGGTAGAGCAGATAGAAATGTGCAGGAATGTATTTTGTCTTCTTATTTTAGTTGTTTTCTGTCTGGATGCGTTGCTATAGAGCAATAAATGTATGTAAAATAGACATTTCACCATGCTTTGGACATACATGAATCTTCAAAAACGTTAGCACCAATGGACCTATTTACTGTAGAGGTGGGAAAAGTTTGCACCTTCAACATAAGGTTTTGGCAATACAATAGATGTGGCTCTGAGGAGACAAACCCTTGAGATTCAGTGAGATCCAGACAGATGACAGATGTGTGTCAGAAGTTGCCCTGTGCATTGAAGATTGAGAAGGCCCAAATGGTGTAAACTGTTGCAATAAAACATAAATATCTGTGAAGCACCACATGACTTTGACTGGGTGTAACTTAGATTGTTGTGCATGTATCTGGGTTAGGTCTGTCATTATTAATGTGTATTGTACATATAAACCAACTTCAACCAAAGCTTCAGAGGGATCTGTGACAGCAGAATTGGGCCACATAACAAGAGCAAGCTCAGTAAACAACTGGTGAAATTCACATTTGAATTACTGAGAAGAGACCAGAAATCCTGCAGAAGTCCCACACCCACTTGGGCGGATTCACAAAGAACAGATTGCGGATGCTGATATTGCACATAACTTGTAACCTTTATCCGCTCGTCTCAAGGACTGATTCACAAAAGATTTTGAGCTAATGATACAGCTCAGTTGCCAGAAGATAATGTTGACATTATGTGTTTCTGCAAACCACTCATATGTTACATTTTCATGTTTCGTATGCATCAAATGTCTAAGGTGATGCCATATATGATTTGATGACACATTGTCATCCCAACTTATCACATGGTGCTGCTGTCAGTGACCTTCCGTGTTTACTCATGACGTTTTAGGTATCCTTCTGCATCAGCTGTTTAGGCTCCAGAATGCCCTTACTTTGATATCAACAAATGCATCTGGTGGGATGACGCAGTATGGTCCTAATATTTACACAACATAAGCACGTGGCAAACAACGTGGACAGGCACGACGGTTAGGATTAGGAAACAAGGTCACATATGGTAAAGTTTAGGCAAAAGAGGCATGTGGAAGGTGTGGTAAACAAAACCTCACATCCACACAGGAAGCGAACTCCACCTTCCTTCCACCCTCCTCCATCCTATGAGCACATTTGCGCTCCTTATATTATGTCCTTACCGACGGCCAGCATTATTACCTGACGCCATTCTTGCATGTGCACACAACCGGCTCCTTCCGGCTGCGTTCTCAAGTGACACCCACTGTGCGCAATGCATGTGGATGCGTCTGGTGCCGTCCGCTGGCATATAACAACAACGCCTTCGGTTCTGTCCGGGTGTTTCCTCATCTGACAGGTGGACACAGAAGGTGGCTTTTGGCGTCACACTTGTAGAGCGAAAGCACTGACGGAACAGACGTATTTGATAAGTTCGGAATGAGAACAGGCTGGACTTGTGGCATCGTGAGGTGGAGGGGATGGTGAATGGCATCTAACTTAGGCAAGACACCTGCCGCGCTGCTGATCATTGTGAAAAGACATCACCATTTTTTTTTATGTGCAACCCTTCATTACATATGTGCTTTTAGTGCCGAATCTGGTTGTTTTTCAGCAACCTCTTCCTGCTTTTCTAGCAGCCCTTGCAACACCAAACATGTTTTAAGCCAAAACATGACCTCTTTCTCATTATAACCAAACGATTTTTGTTTTGAACTTAATTACACCTTCACCAGTGTTGTTGAGAAATGCAAAGTTACCACATATCCGCTATAAAATAATGCATGTAACATGTCTGTGGTTTGCAAAACCATACAATCTCAACATTTTTTGTGGTGATTGGGTTAAATGATATTACTGTGCAAACACAGCACTACAGGTTTGCAGCTGTATGCAATTTGCCCCCCTATTTTGCATCTGATTGTGAATTATCCATGTGGCATAACATATATTTTGCCAGTGCGCCAAGAACGCAGTGAGCAGAACAATAGCAGAGAGAAAAATAAAACAGAACATTTCAGACTGCGAGTCACAGCTTCTGACCGACGAGGTGGAGAGGCATTCCTCAAAACCTCAGTCAAGGAATTTAAATGTGACAGAGAAAATATTGGGTATGTCTGTCAGTGCTGTTGGTGTTTGCAATTGCACACCTTGAGACTGTATAAAAACATGGCATGATTTCAAATGGAGGACAAAAGAAAAAATGACATTACATGCCTCAGTAGCTTTTAAAACAGACTGATCCCCTCATAAATGCATGTCGACTACCACCAACTCTGCTAATAATTCCAAAGTAACTGCATATGGCTGACTAGTGCCACTCCACTATTTTCAGATCAACAGATCACCATCAGGAAAGATCATTTTTTCCTAAGACATCTACCAAAAACAATAGTTTTTGAATTCTTGACAGGACCAAGATGTATTTAAGAAAAGTCAAAAGAAAAAAAGAACAACCTTCAAATACCCTCAATAAATACACACTGCAATATAGAGATCTAAATAATTCACATCTTAAGAATATTCCTTTTTAGGATCTCTATTGGTAGCTCCCCAAACTTGGATCTCACACAAGAGCCAGAACCTCACAGATGAAACAAAATTAGACTACCCTATCGGCCAGAGCCAGGCGGGATAACGATTATCTGATGCACCCGGGCAATTTGTCAAAAGTGTCAACTCTGCGGGGAACACACCAGAAAAAATAAGAGAGAGAGAAAAAAAAGCCCATTTATTAACAGATACCTTGGTTTCCATTTTTGCACTTTAAGATGTGCTGCAGCGCACAGCAACAACTCACCGCCATGATTGTTCATCCAATTCCAGATATAGTTTAGGCACAAAGAATTACTTTACCATAGATGTATCTATTTTTGTGATAAGAATATGATGGAATAGAATATCAACTGAGTGACAAATGATACTGTCTCATTCGTTTTCTATTATATCATTACTGAGGGGACATTTTCATGGGGAATAAAGATATAACAATAATTTGATTTGTTGCCTTATTCTTTGAGACACTTTGGCAATGTGCACACACATACAAATGCATCAATCATGGGTTTATTATTTATTACCAGAACAAAATGTACAAACTATTATTTTCTTTTTACAAATGAAAAAAAACAAACTATGAACATGTTGATAGTCTACTGAATGTTCTATTTCCATTGTACTGTACTTTGATACTTGTCTTTGGATCTTGCAAAAATGTTTATTGACCATGTGATATCTGTTCATTGACTCCACCCGATGTTCTTCTATGTCCGTGGAATGGTATTTCACATGAATAAAATAACGATCATGCCATGTGTCTGTGAAATTATTTTTCCAGTTCTCAAATCCTCAATCAGCGAGCTCGAGATGACTATGAAATGCTGAGGATCAGCTTGGACGTATCGATCGTCGTTCTGACATCTTAGATTGAAATCCATGGACAGTGATGGATTTTTCAAGGTTAGCTGAATCCACTGATTGCTTTACTCCATTTTGAGATACCCTTTGGCTTAACAGAGCATTTTGGGACCCATCTGTCACATTTATCCCAACAAAATCGTCTTTTACATCTCTTGTGTCCACTAGTGATGGTGAGGCTGTTCTATTCTGGCAGTCTAAAAGAGACTGTTAAAAGACTTTTTTGCACCAATCATATACAACAAAAAATGCTGCTTTATATGAACTTCATCAGGTGCATTGTGTAATAAAGGAGTGAGGTATTCCCTTGAGTTGCAATGGCCAGCAAGAAATGTAAAATCAAAGAGAAACATCTTTTGAGGCACTAATCCATCTACATATACTGCAAAAAAATGATTCTACATTTGCTTTTTTGGCTCAAGAAGGAAACATTTCAGCTTTTTTAGCTGGTGAATGTGACACTGGTCTCTTGCTCACAGCACCATGTTCCATCTTTGAGCTGCTGGGAATGCACGTAGGTGGTGAGAGGAGATTAGGAGTGTCTTGAATTGCCAGGAGGCAGAGGGTCTGTGTCCCAAAACTGAGTCGAAACCAGCCAATGAGTACTGAATGCTGGAAATCTAAGCTCCCTTTGATGTAATTGTGGAATCATTTATACAGAGTTTAGGTCATTTTGTAGGACAGGATGAAGCTTACTATTTATTTTGGGTTGATGTAACATTTGACAAAAGCATTGGGGTGGTCATCACAGGTTTGAACAATTTTAATTCTTAAATCTTTATTTTCACATCAGTAAGACGGCTCATTCCCAGGGCATCAAAAACAGAATTTTGGTCAGTGTCCATCAGGATGTGATTCCTACATACAAGGCACCTTTTAGCATCTGTATGAGACACATTGGGCTTTCAGCTAACTCCAATGTGACTCCATCTGTGGCAATGATGAAGTTTAAAGAGCAAGAATGTCTGAAATGGTGGGTGTGAGGGGTAGTAGATGGGTCAAACGAACATTGGACTTTGACCCAGGGAACTGCTGTTTGTGTCTTATGTGGAAAAAGTTTTTGTAACTACATTATTATTATGTTATCACGTTACATACATGTCACTTGACATATGTGTCATACATACTTGACATTTGCCTTCCTTACATGCTTATTTTAACCTATATCATAATCTTTTTTTTTTTACCTAACCAAGTATTTTTGTTGCACATCTTGATGTAGTTTTTGTGACAAAACCTACGTTTTCCTGTGACCAGAACTTTTTTTTGAAAAGACACTATACATGTAAAAAGTGGAAATTGACACATCATTCCTGAGCATCCCAAACTGATACCAGAGGGGTACCATGGTTTGAAGTCTAGAGCTACTGAGCAAGCTGCTATATTGATAAGTTGGGAGTAATGATGTGTTGAGTGAAATGCATGAGCTTCTTTCAAAGTTTTGACATGTAAATTTATCTATTATACAGTAGAGGTTTATAATAAGTGGAAGGAGGTTTCTTGGTTGGCTAAACCAGTGGTACAAATGCTGTGTAGTTATAGGTCTGGGTCTGGATAGGACAGCGTTTGGGTCTGAACATGTGTGATAAAAAGACTCAGTAGGTTAATGAGGGGGTCAAAGGTCAAGGTCACTGACCTTGCGTCTGTCTCATTCTCATGATCTAAGAGAACACCACTTTGACTAAATGATTGACTCATAAGATTTTGGTGGTCAGAGATCACTGTGACTTGTGTCCATCTCCTTCTCTTGAATGCGATATCCTAAGAGGGCCTTGAAAGTATTTTTTCTAAATGTGGCACAAACGTTCATTCGGACTCAAGAATGAACTGATCAGAATTTGGTGGTCGAAGGCCAGGGTCACTGTGACCTCATGAAACATGTTTTTGGCAATAGCTCAGGAATTTATAGACTAATTATCTTAAAGGTCAGCTTAACTGTGTCATTATACCATAAGATGTGCGTGACTCATTTATGTTTTTTACAGAAATGGATTTAAACTGTAACTACAACTTGACTGGTGCACAGAAGTATACAATCGACAGGCGGTAATTCTAGTTTAACAAAATATCACAACTTATTTAGCTCTACCAAATGGAAAATCATTAAAATTTCCATCTAACGTGATTTCTAATTTACTACCTAATGCTATCGGCTATATTGCGCAGCTTCTGCATATCTGCATTGTGATGTATTTTCCATTTTCCCCACAGAAGCCATTCAAATCTCTCAAGTGTCAATTCTGCACAGTAAATTAAAAAAGGACTCACACTGTTGAGAGAGCCAGCAACTGTACCATCAGACAACCGTATAATGATTGATGTGGCTTATTATTGATGCCTAAAATAGAAAGAGCTAAAATTGAAAAAAAAAGTAAGCACTTATAAAATATGCTGACTGGGATACACACATTACACATGCAGCATATGAAAATAGAAAAAACTTAAGCATCCCTGTCCCTCTAAGGAAGTTACACATAAATGAATAAACTTGATGAGATTTTTTCTAGACAAAACCTTATGTAAGACGTTGAGAAAAACTCCTGGAGGGACAAATATATAGAGAGCTTTTTCAAGCATTTTGCCATTGTAAGGGAGGTCACTATTAGAAAACATCAGCGATAATGATTATTTTGCCTGTCCTTTACCACATTTTTCCAGCTCGATATGCTCCACAAGGTTCCAAATGGCAGCACGAGCGCTTGCCAGAATGAGTAACGGTTTTGTCATTCCCAGAGGGAGAGGAAATAGGAAAAGTATTTCATTTCTTTTGTCTCAACATTAATCAGTCGCTGAATGCCTCAAGGTGAACACTGGTAATCAAAAGGAAATAACTGGTGTGACATTCATCTTTTTTTGTGTGTGCCGCGTAGAAACCTTGGAGACAAAAAAAAATAGAAAAAACCCTCCACAAGCCGCCGCCAATGACCAGCAAACCATTACAATGACCTGATGATCAATGGAGGTCAGAAAATGAAGTTTCACATGAACAAATAAATCATAATGGAAGAAGAGGAGGCACCTGTCAGTTACTACATGGTGGTGCGCCAAAGTACGAGGCCAGATTTATCTCGTATTCCTCTGTGGGGATCAGTGACTCACGGTAACTTTATTACTCAGCTGCAGGGCTCAGATAGAGCTCTATTGCATCAGTCCATAAAGGGCTTTCACTGAAGTTCTGCATATCGCCCAGTGCCTCCATGCACCCAGGGACTATCCCCCCTCTTGGCTGAGCTTAAAGGCTTTTCATTAAAAAAAAAAAATCTTGATGCTGCTTCAAAAGAGCAACCCAAGTTTTGACATGGGTCTTAACATGACTTGCAATCCAGATATGGCAGAAGCCTGATGGGTGGCAGAGAGAGGACATGAGAGCAGAAATACTCAAGATAATACCTACGAGCTAAACCCTCAAAGGAACTTTTGTTAATCTCATCAGAGCTGCACAAACAAAATGGGCAATTGAACATGTTTTTCTCTCTACCATACCTAAATAAGCACTAGAGCTAAGCCGATATGCTGCAGCACTAGTGGTAATCAAATTTATTTATGGAAGAGAGCGAATTAGGCAGCAAATAAAAGTTTGTTCTGGGGATCTCTGGATCCATAAAAAACATATTTAGATGGATAAGCAAATGTTCACATGGGAGGACAATGATATTAATTCAGGAAAACACTGAATGTTAAATTCTTTTTGCTTGATTGTTTGCCAGTCAGGTGCATAATGTGTATTTGTGGGGAGATAGTGGATGTGCATGCAAATGTTTGCAAAGTAATTCCAAGATTGAGCTTCCCTTCACACCATTAAAGGGATATGTTTGCCAATTTTCAACCAGCTTTGTATTACATCAATGTGGGTGTCGATGAACTGCGGTAAACTTCTGTCTATCTAACCAGTGCCTTGATATGTTACTGCATTGCTTATTTCTCACTTAAAATGTTTTCAGAAACGCATTTCAATGTCCCATTTTGCCATAATAGGAAGAGTTTGTGAACAGGAATTTAGCGCCACGCTGCTTTCTGCACAGCGTAAACGGAGGCTAAAAAAAACGGAGATCAAACCTAAGCAGCGCTGGCCAAATATAATCAAGATCCGGTTACTGTATTGCATATTTCTTACAGTATGTCGCCCACCAGGGGAGCGTTTATTGGTCTATTGCAGATTGCCTTATACTCGCACTTTTGCTATTTTTGATGGTGATTTTTGTTCTACAATTTTTAAATAATTTAGCAATTAATTTTACCTATCATCTTAACTCTTTTATTGTAAATCTGTATCCTCTATTACATTTTATGTTTTATTGCTTTGAAAAGCACTTTGAATTGCCCTGTTGCACGAAATGTGCTGTACAAATAAAGCTGTCTTGCCATTCTAGTGGCAATAGATTTTCTACTGTTTGAGCAAATGCGTGCACATTCTTGTCTTTCAATCCTCCTCACTCTCCTGGGTGTCTGGAGCACAACAGATCATTATCATTTTCCAATAAGGTGCTGAACACATTTGCACTATCCAACTAAGTTAATCGTCATGGGAGCGTCTGTATTGTTTGCCAATCACCATCAATTTGGACTGCCCAGGCTGCATAAAGATTACTCATTTGTGATCTATACGTGCAGCAAGTGCTCAAGAAAAAACAAAAACATCAGCGGCGTGATTTGTATCTGTGCATATTGCAGCGTCAGATCACATTGTTTTCAACAGGGACATTAGCAGTCACATCAGGCCACGCTGTGATTTCCCACGGAGAGCAAGTGATTAAAAGGACTGGTTCTCACAGCAGCAGCAGAAAGATGGAGACATTTCTCATCCATCGCTGATGAGCCTGTTTAGCCTTCACAGATGAAACCAGGGATCTGAGCTTATTAATGATTTATTCTTTCAATCTTAAATTTCAGTGAAGGCAAAGTCTGAATTGTTTAAAGCTTTTTTAAAAAAACACATCCACAGTAATTAATGGCAAACAAAATGTGCAGCAAACTTAAAGCATTTAGGGGAGTTCAGAGTTATCAATTGCATTTGCCAAAGTTATTGTGGGCAACACATGAATACACAGCTCTGTCATACAGATCCGCTTCATTGTCTCAATACTAAAGACCAGACTTTGAATGTGCTTGCTCCACAAATCTAAAATGTCCAGTGGCTATTGCTCAGCCTCCCTCAAATATTTTTAGCATATTGTAACACCAAACCTTGTCTCTCAGCTTCTTAGACACAAATTGTTCAGCCAAAAGTTGGACAAAGAGAGAGAGGAGAGAAAAACACTTCCTCTGTGGGTTTGAATACAAAATGCAGCAGTGGTTTAGCACAATGCTGAAAAAAGAAGCTGGACTTCAGCAAAACCGTTTTTTGCACTATGGGCTGAACATGCTTTGTTGATGAGCAAACTAATTGTGACTGAAGAGAGAGAGAGAGAGAGAGAGAAAGAGAAACAAGAAAACATTTCCTATAACTCTAAACAAAAATATATCCAAAGCTAACTATTTTTATTCAGGAACAACTATAAAATGGCAATTACTAAAATACATCTACACGAGGCTTTGGCAGTATCTATTTTTTCATTCCTTCCTGACATTTCACCAAGGTATACAGTATATGATTGCATTTTTGTAAAAAATAAAACCAAACAAACTAAAAAACAAAAAGGAAAGTAGAAAAAATGTTGGTGATAAAAGTAATTGCAGCAAGAACAGCATCGTCTAAGCTTAAGCAATGTATCAAAAATATCCAACAAGTCCTCCAACTTATACAACCACATATATTGTCTCAGTATGACCCACAGGCGCATTTCCTAAATGAACGCACCTAGCTCATTTGGCCATTCATGTTTGCAGTTTTAAACGTTATTATTGTGAAATGGTAGCAGTTGCACCCAAACTACACGGTTAGATTTAGAGAAAAAAAAATCATGGTTTGACTGGAAATTAGTACACTGGCTTTAAAGGTAACATAGAATATCTCACATTATATTTCATGTTAAATCACTAAAACATTGACATACCACGAATCATCATTAGAATAAATATCACTGACTTTTGGTTTCACACAGAACATGAGCACCATCTCCTGAATGGAAGTCTGATGCTTGCTTGACCCATTTGCCTCACCTTCCTCTCTCCCACCTTAAGCATAGTGGTCAGACGAACTCCTCTCATTAAAAGGGAAAAAGCAACCCCATTTGAATGCAACAGTTTACTATGGACACTAGAAGTCACCACCTAACAAAAAACCTAAAAATAAAGGCAAATATAATTTCTGCTTATATAAACACCCTATGTGGTCGTATTTTGGAGACGGACAGTCATCCATTCAATTTTTAAACAGACACCATCAGCCTGTATTTTTGACTGTATTGAAAATCATACCGTTCGGAGTCCTTAATGCCCAGGTATACCGTTATACCATCCAAGCCTACTCTGCACACAGCACTGTCCAACTCTGTGTTCAGAATAAACACAAAGACTTTAGGGGAGAAGGGACTGCATACAAAGTCATTGACAAGACATGATTAAATGCAAATTGACATGAATGTGCATCCCTGCAAGTTTACAAAATGTTCTTGCTCAAGCTTCATAAACATGGACTGCACTAACGGTTCAGCTGTGAACTTTGCACAAATGACGTGAGGTGAGAATTTGCCTTGTTTAGGCGTAAAAATATGTAGAGATGGAGAACTGGACTGGAGTAAAATTGGGATGGATTTTAGCTTCTTTAGACACAATCCTATGCCACGGAAATTAAAACTTACCATTAGTACTTTACCTATAACTCCAATGTTAACCCTAATCTTGAAATTAATGCAAATCTGAACCCTAAAACAACAATTTTTTAGGACATATTTTCAAAACACTGTAAGTCTTGTGTGACCACTCTCTCAAGACACGTGAGATCAGCCTCTTTACCAACACAGCATGTTAACAAACAAGTCCCCCTGGGCCTCCACATGGCCAAACATGAAAGCAGCCTATCTCCAGCCACTTTCAGCTTAGAAATCATCAATCACTGGATCAACATGTCTGTCCAGCTCAGGCTGCCACTCCCGCCCACCCCGAGCCCCTTCCAGCACGTTCTCAGCTCTGGAGGTGAAGAGTAATCAACAGACTTCCAGGAAACCAAACATTGTTATATTTCCTGCCAAGAAGCGATGTCATTCAGGTTGACCTCTAGGTCAAGGCCAGTTTGCTTATGTGAGTGAGGATCTAGGGAGCCATTTGATGCCATCAGTGCTGAATTTGATGGAGCAGATGGTGCGCTCATTGCAGATGTCGGGCCAGCTCCAGCTGCCATAGGTTTTACCTTTTTATTTTCCCTTATCATTGGTTATTTATTTATGTTTTTATTTATTTTATGTGTATTCTTGTTTGACAGGACAGGGAGCTTTGGTGTTTTTGTTTTTCTGCTGTAATGTGACAGAGCCTCAGTGCAGAGTGTTATTTTACCCACTCTTCTGAGCAGTGCGGTTACTGAGGTCAGGGAGGCAAGAGGAACTCCAAGTCCAATTAACACTTTTCTTGTCTCTTTAAGCTGATGACTAAGACTCTTGCCGCATTTCAACATAATACCTCTGACTCTGTTTCCTGTAATTGTTAGGTTTAAGACTGCAAGACTACATACCCAAAAGTGGTGAGTTTTGAGGGCTTGTTGCCTTAAAATACAGTATTAAACCACGTTTAATGATGTTGGCAAACGCTAGTGCATTCTGGTGTTTTTTGTGCGGATTTTATCAACCTGATTTAGGGTTAATTTTCCGAATTCAAAGTCTACCAAATCTCTAATTTCAGTTAGTGAGCTAAAATACTAGGAATGGTACAGCTAAAGTGTTTTGTATGTCTAAAGTCTTTGTACTCTACCTAGTTGCCAGAGGAAAATCTTACCATTGTAATTTCTGTAAACTGCAAATATGTTACATATCATGCATATCAAACTTGCGTGGTATTAGAGCTGACTTTGTCACTGGGAGGCTGAGGAAATGGAGACAGGTGTATCATCTAGGGGGGCCACTGTGTTGCTATACTAGTGTTTAGCTTGAATATTTTTAATGGATTTTGGAAAGCAGTCTTTTTTTTTGGAAAGCATTCAGTAAATACCCAAGAATGTATTGAGAAAACTGAAAAGACTCTCCTGGCATGAGTAAATTAAGATCTCAAACACAGTACAAAAAGTACAAAAACACAATTAAAGGCATAACAAATTCACAAAGTAACGAATTAATAGGAGGGTGCAGGGCTGATCAAGAACAACCTGTAAACACCCACACAGTCCTACTGTACCAAAAAGAGTTTATATACCTGAAAAATATGATGTGGATGGTGATTTGTGCCTTATCTAATCTGAAAAGTTTGATTTGTTTTCAGATTAAGGTCGCTGTTTCACAAACAACTGGCCTTTTAAATATATGAATCTGTTAAAAGTCATTGTAAACCCTAGCAACAGTGCTTATGCATGAGCTACTGTAACTTTTCATTGGCACAAAAGGCAGAAAGTTGCTCTGGTGCCTTGTTGGAAAAATTCCTCATCATTTCACCTTTACAAAGATCGTAACTGAAAGCTTAAGGTCACAGCAAGCAAAAGGCCACGGTTAGTAAATTTCATGAGCAGTTGGTAATGCCACAAATATGGGGAGCCTGCAACATTTAAGAGACGTGACCCTCGGCTTGCCCGTGGCCATCAACCCAGTCAGGTCCCTCTGCAGGGATGGATAATATCCCGCAACTGCAGATTCAGGCTCAGCAGCTCTATGCTGCAGAGGTGTCAGGCTGCGGTGCTGCAGGAGGCGGTCACACAAGGCACTGACGGATTACAGAGTGACTATATATGCAAGTCTTTTTACTGTGTGTGCTTCCTCCACAAAGTCTAAATGTACAGCGGTTATTGCACAACCTTTCTCATATATATTCTTAATATTTTAACAGAAAACTCCTGTCTCTCAAACAATGGGAGCACACCGCTCCACATGACAGCCAGCAGCTGAGAAGATGATTTTCTTTCTGTGCTGGAGCACAAACTGCAGCAGCACTTTATATCAAGGTGCTGTGAGACAAAAAAATAGGCTTTTTCAATACGGCTGAAACTGCTCTGTTGATCAGAAAACTTGTGACCTCCACGTGAGGAAGCAAAATGAAAAACAATCATATTCCAGTAAATTCCAGTAGTTAGTCTAGTCCAAATACATTTTGTCAGGGTCAGTTATAATTCGGTAAGATTTTACACACCTCTGCACATCACTTTGTCATTCTCAAAAAACAGCACACATCTAATCCCAATGCTAACCTTAAGTTTCTAAAAGTATTACTGCCACAACATTCATCTTAAATCTCCTTAACACAGTCACTGTATAGTTGTGAGCAAAAAATGACACTTTGTCATGGTTGTATGAATATATAGGGTGAGTGAAATGTAAAGGATTTTGTGGCTGATGTAGACATTAAGTGTAAAGCATATTTACTTAGACAGAAGTGAGACAGACTAATGCAGGGGTGGCATAAAGTGAGAGCGCTGCTGCAGGCACACATGTCGGCATAGCTTTAATTTACCAGTTTTGTCTGCACTACCCAAACCTACTTTAATTACTAAGATTGCAGTATATTCCTGTTTATAGGTTAGTTTAATGTAAATAGACTCACAAATCAAAACACAATAGTGTGACACCACACAAATGTAAAATAAAGCTTTAGTACTTAAATAAGATAATTGTTCCTCCAAAAGTAAATACTACAACAGCAAGTATGAAGTGCCAACGAAACTAAAGTCCCCCAAAAAATAAGGCTAGACACTACCCTGGCACATTACTGCCTTTTAGGTTTGAACTGCACCTATAAACAAAAATTTCATTTACTTGTCAAACAGTTCAACCTGATGTGGCAGATAGTCATTGAAAAAAGTGAGAATTATTTGGAAATTATTAGAAAGTGATCCAATAAGATGTGTTTTTACATGCCCTAATCAGTTTATAACTTTTTTAAAACTTTGGACTGTGCTGTGAAGCATCTACTCTGCTGGAAATATAGGGCAAACAAGAAGAGGAAGGCCTTTGTTTTTCAGTTTTATTGAGAAAATTCAATTTATTTAAGACACATGAAATATAGAATTAGAGAAAGTAGAGAAGTCCTCTAAACACCTCCCATGCAGATCAGTAAATGGGTACATGTTACAATTTACGGGCCTTCCCTGAATGTATGCAAGCTGCAGCTACTGATAGCAATACAAATTTGGGAAAATGGCCTCCTCCAATGGCCACTCATATTGGTGCATTTAGCATTTAAACTCACTTAGATCCTACCATTACAGCGCAATACCACTGCCCCTAAACCCCCCTTCTAGCTACCATATCGGATTAGACAAGTTTTTTCTGCCTGTGGTGGTTACATTTTATTTCTATTTTTAGTGGAATATTAGGGTCCATATCAATGCACCTGCTTTGTTTCGCCTCCTCTGTTACTTTCTGTTTACATTTCTGTCTCTCAATGCAACATTTAAAGTCATTTTTCTTTTAGTCATCACTTAATATTACTTTTATCCCTCTCCAGCTTTCGTCTTCGAATATTCAAACATAATCATTGCAGTCTGTAGACATCTGGCAATCACGCTGCAATGACTTTCTAGACATATGCTTGGTGTCACCGTTCTTTTAATTCATGACAGTGCTACAAATTTCCATCAGCGCCTGCCAGATTCCAGTGTGTCATGTTTCTGTCGGTCTCCACTATTGTCTTCAGTGGCATTATTATCATTCACGTCATGGTCGTGGACCCCAGCCAAGAGCTTGATTGGATCAGGAGTCACCGAACTTCCAGTTTTAATTGAATTGAAGCCGCTCTCTCCCTGGGAGCCTACCAGCGGCCCATGGGTTGAAAATACTAAGCAGTGCATTAAGAATATGCATGAGATGGTTAGGGTGCATTAACTGGAGGCGGTAAAGAGGTTAATAGCCAGTGAACATCAATACATTATTTTTTTATTCATAGAGATTTTCGTGGTCAGAATACAAGTGGATTGATTTCAGACTAAGAGAATAAAAATAAACCATTACTATTTGGAAACTATATAGCCTGAATAAATATTTCATGAAAAATGTGGAGATAAATGTGGCTCTATGAGATGGAAGTTGTGCCCTCTTCCGATCATAAATTTTAATCTTTATATCTTTATCATCAAATACTGTCTGCTTTTTATCTCTTTGATGTGCTGGGCTTCACATGAAAAATCGTCTGGCTGGAAAATTGTGATTAGTTTTTTTTTTTACTCTCTTTTTCAAAAGGCTGGCATCGCTCTTCCGCCATGTTTTCCGACTGTTTGTCAGCTTGGAGGCAGCTCGATCATGCAGTGAACTATCACAGTTAAAACATGTTTTCCCATTTGCGCCTATGGAGGATTCTCAGAAGCTCAGTGGCTTCTGCTGTTACCGCCCCCAACAAAAACACAAGCACACCACTACATACAGAAAATAAAGTTCACATGAGAGAATCTTCCGCTGCATGCTTGCATCCCACCAATCAATTAGCGCAACTGCTGTTATCCTCCTGGAATCTCACAGACCAAAAGGCTTTAATACTGCTGTCAGAACGCACCTCAAAGGGATATCAGAGTCCCGGCTGAATCAAACGGTTGGCAGGCCTGCAACTGCTTCATCCCAGCTTGGATGTGGAACTCCGCTGTTTTATAGAAAGGCCCAAATGAGCCTTCATATTTATATTCATAGTCATTTCATCAAAATGTCTTTTTAGAACAAAGAAGGCATGAATCAAAAGCCACAAATAGCAGGAGATTAAGACTTTAAACTTCATACTGAATGTGCAGTGTAGGGTTTTAGAGCTTGGATTCACAATGAGATGAAAATAAAAATCCAAAACAGATTTTGACCTCTAAAACAAGTTGTCCTCAATCACAGGTTAACAGATGACACCCTTTTTTGACATTGACAAATTACATTATGTGATGCCATATCAGAGTACCTACACATCATGATGCTTATGACATTAGGCTTATTTATGACAGATTTTTGAATGTTTGCTCTTCCTTCAATTTAACACCTGCAAAATTAACAACTTGCAACCAACCAAAGGCGTCATTTCCGCACAACTGTTGAGTGACTCTTCAAGTATTGTGATTTTTGTGTATCTGTCAGAGATAAGAAAAATAAAAACACATTTTTTATTCTCATCACACTTAGCTGACACCCAAAGGAACATCCAAAAAATAAATTACAGATGGGCCATCATTTTTATTTTATAAAAACTGGCCTTTGTGTGTGTATTTTCTTTGTCTCTAAGCCAGAATTTGGACATTCAACCCTGCTTTACTTTTTAATTTAGTTTTGACCTATTATTAACTTCAATACAAATGACACAGTAACACCAATTTTAATGAAATATAACATTGTAAGATTAATAGTTTAAGTCTTTTTTTTTTTTCATAAAAAGAGCACCTGTCCCCTGGGGTCACTGCCATCCCCACCCCACTTTACAAAATATGAATTTGAGGATTTTTTTTTTTTTTTTTTAATTTAAATGCTTGTTTGTAGAGTTTTGTCACCACAAGTCATGATGATTTGATGTCATGATGTCATGTGATAGAAGAGCATGTGGCTAAAGGACAGTTAGCTCCATGGAGGGAACTGAAATAAATCAAGGTGAATTTTTGTTAAATAAAGAACTTTTTTACTTTTTTTTGTTAATGTTGTAAAATAAATAAAATGTAAAATTCCACAACATTTCCATCAGTTTGTTCATTATGGCAATGCCAGTGTTGTGTTACTAAAAACATTGTATCAATAGGCACATTATGTACATTTCTCTGCAAATGTGTTAGATTTTCTAATTTCTAATTGTGGTGAAAAAAACAAAAAACAACAAAAAAATTTAATAATCAATTCCTACTGAAATGTTTCCATTGAATATTTTTAGAATAAAACTATATTGCCACCCCCACAGTCTATAAGTTAGGTGTGGAGGTGGCTAGCCTGCGAAAGTGAAAGTGAAAATTTAAATAAAAAATGAAAAAATGAAAATAGCTCCGTGAGGTTTTACAAAGTAAAAGTTCCACCCATGCTGACACTTTCTTTACACTTTTTAATTAATTAATTTTATCAGCGATCATTAAAATAGAATGCCAATACAGATAAGATGAAAAATGCCAAATATCAGCCGCGATAATCAACCAAGCCGATAATCTGTCGACCCCTAGTATTTACGCTAAAACATCTTAAGAGTGGTGTAAATTTGTTAGGATTAGCCTCTCTTTGCTGAACAAAAATGTGTATGTATCAAAAACCTCTACAATAGTCCAAAAGCCAATGGAAAAAAAAAAATCACATTAGCACTTTGTCGAGGGAACCAGTTCAATGGTATCTTTTGTATTGGCCTAGACATAAACTTCATCCCTGTAACACTCTATACAAGTTGCCCAGCCATATCTATATTATCTCAACTGTTAGCTCACCATGAATCACCATAGCCCCCACTTTAAAACGTGCTCTTCCTTTGGGGCTTAATCCCTATGAGAAAACTACATACGAAGCTACATTAGAAGAAACCCACCACCCTTTAAAGCAGGCCTCAGCTGAGTGTTTGCCTGAAGCCAGACTTATGATGTATTTCTGAAGTGATGAAAGAAAGATGGTTGATGAACTCAGCTTGCAACAGCCAAGGTTACTGTAGATCCATCAAGTGTCAGGCTCAAGTGTCCTTGGGAGAGATGGTTAACCCCCACCTGCTCACTCAATGACAGACCCTTTGATCATCAGATACTAAAAATGGCTTAACTAATTCACGCCCGCTCAAGTACGATGTTTTCATCATCTGTGGGTTTATAGGTTGACCTATAGCATAGTGGTTGTTATCTCAAAACCTCCAGCTACTGGCATGTCTGTAAATGAAAATCAGTCCTTGCAAAAGAAGCAATAAATTAGGTTAAACTACAATATAGGCAACATCACAGTGGTTGCTCTGTAGGTATCAGAGAGGTTACTTGAGAACTGGAATTCAGCATCACGAAATCATGTAATGTAATGTGAGTAAATCCACCGCAGTGTGTTTGTGTTTACCATCCTGGGTAATCCGGGATCATTTCATGTCTAAGAAAGCCAAAAGGGACAAAAGCCTAGGTTTCTTTGGATGAAATGCTTAGTTGCAGATTTTCAGGCAGTATTTTGCCTTTCATCCTTCAATTGTGCTGCCAGTGAGCATGAACAATACAAGAATATCATCAATAAGCAAACAGAAACTCCAGTGGATTTCATTCAGCATGGGATATTGGATGCTTTTTTCTTTTGCACTTCATGAAGTTGCTTTGTGCAACTTTTGTTAACGCATTAGGTCCTTTTTCAACTACAGGAACTTACCCCAGGATCTAGGAATGTTTTGAGAAACTCATTGCATTTCAAATGCAGGGAGCAGGGTCCTTGGGACATATTTTACCCTCCAAAAAGTCCCTGATTGAGGGGAAGTACCTCCTGAAACCTGGCATTGGTCCAATTGTCTCAGCAAAGATTTACGGGACAGCATCAACTGCACTAAAAAAAAAATCTGCAGCAGAAAACATTTTTTTTGCTTTTTGTTCATTGCACTTTGACAGATCGAATAATGATGGAGTTACAGGAAAAATAATACAACAGACGGACAGACGACAAAGTCCAGGCCATTTATGCAGTGGACGAAATTCATCAGTATTTGGAAAAGGAGACTCACAAATTTAAGTGACAGTCTCCTGCAGGCAAAGTCAACTGAAGATTGTTCACATTGGGAAACAGTGCAGTGCTTTAAAAATTAAAAACAAGATTACAAGAAAATTCAGGACCACAATAACAGAAGACAGTCAGACCAGCCGAATCTGTCTCACACAGCAACAAACTTTATGTTGAGCATTTTGATTCCACTTTTGCTACTACTGCTCATCTCCTTTCCAGCACTGACTCAATGACTCCACGTGTAAAGCAGTCAATCATCATCACAGAAGCACAATTTTAATCTCCTCCATGTTTGTTTCAGTTTCGCACAAATAATGAGGCCTGTTCGTCTCTTCATATGGAGTCGTTGTTGTAACTGTGTGCAAAAAATACACTTTAAACAGCTACTGCCTTTTCATACATCAGTGAACTACTTTACCTAATCTTCTTAAGACTACTTTTTAGTCCCTTGAAAAGTAGTTCCTGGGACTAAAGGTCCTGCAAACTTTTAGTATTGTTGTACTTGCCCTTTAACTGTAATGTCTTGGACTTAGTGTAATATCCACCACAGCTAAAGGATCCATCATACTTTCTATTGTATTCAGTGTCCTTGACCACTACTCTCTGATTTGGCTGCGTCTCCTACACGTTAAGTGTTACAGTAATAACTCCTACTTGTAGTTTTCACCAAGGACAAGGGATTTGACAGGCAGATGGATGGCTTTAATGGTGCAGTTAAATTTTATCTATAATAGCAGGAGATTTACAACTTCTCATGCTGGATAGAGGCATGGATGGATGGGACTATGTTTGCTGGCAAGAATCTTGGCTTAGTATATTAAAAGATGGCTGTACAGTAGCCAGACTGGAGTAAGATTTTTCTGTTTTATGGAAACTACGGGAAGCATGTGCAACCCTCCAAATAATTGCTGCATTTTATTTCTAAATTCATACACTCCAACTAGGGTTGGGCGATAAATCATATATCATATATTATTATATATAATATATTTGATTTATCGTGGCTTGTTCCAAATGCAATGTATAAAATGACATTATCGCAAACATCATTATAAATGGTCTCATTTAGTCACCAGCATGACTCGCTCCTGCAGTTTTGTTTTCTACCTCTCTCCTACAGTTCTCTGCCTCCCACAGATGCACACCAAAAGCAGGGCTTTTACAAGGCACCTGGCCGTGACTATTTAGTCACATTTTGCAACCATGGAGCACCACTATGACTTGCAAATACTATTAATATATAAACTGGATAGCTGTAAGTTTGTTAACAGCTTACAGAGAATAAATCATCATGTTAAACGGCACTGCAGTAACAGTCTAACTTTATGAGTGGTAGTGGTGTGAGGAGGTGAGGCGTGTGTTCGTACCTACGGAGCTACGATCACGACTATTTAATCACATTTTGCGACCACTTGGAAATCTTTGCAATATATGAACTGATAAACTGATAGTTTAAATGTCTGCTAACGCTAACATCCAGCGGTTGGCCGGAAGCTTCGAGTCCTTAGCAAAAACATCAACACCTCTGACCCGAGACGAGCTGGGTCCTTCAAAATAAAGGCACCATGGGTTCCGCTTTGATTTACTCAATCATAACAATACTTTAATTTTACTCTAACAGTAATTCATTGAACTTTATACTTTACTTCATTTAAATTATAACAGTATCTTATAAACTTTATTACAACACTTTATGTAACTCTATTTTATGGCAGTGGCTACTTTATTTGTAACTGATAAAACTGTATTTTAGTAGTTTACAGCAGTTTAGAGGTTTTAAAATATTGAAATATTTATCAGGCATCGCTATTTAGCCTAAAAATATTGTGATATTATCTTACAGCCATAACCCCCAGCCCTAACTCAAACATGTAATGTCTTAAAGATTGACAAAGTAATGGAAGCTCAGTTGGGTCCAATAGTGCAAAGACATTTGTAAACAGGAAATTCCTTATCAAGATGTACTATGGTGGTTTCCCCACTCACTTGGATGTGTGGAACAATTTTTATTCAGTTTGTTTCATTTAAATCCTCATCATTTAAAACATCAATACTTATTTCTAGGGAGTCCTGGATTCATTAAATACAATAAAACTATTCATCTTTCAAAAGACCAACAGCCTAGAGCTCCCAGCAACAGCAGAGTGACAAAACAGTGTTAGCCCTGAACTAAGTATTGATCAGCAGAGCCGCTCCTCTGACAGGCCAGTCTTTAAAAGGCCATATAAAAACTGACACAAGTGAAGAGAAATGAAATAACTGTATCGACAGTGGCCTTAACTCCTTCCTTAATGACAGAGGAGTCATGTGGCTGTTTTGGTGACAACTGAAAGAATCTTCCTGATCCATATTTTACCTTCTCTCCATAATGTCAATGTGCCTTTGTTATGGCTGTTTATCCCATAAATATAGCTATTGCACGTCTTCCTTTTCTCCCCCTCATTAAAGAGCTTGTTTGAATTTGTAGTGCTTTTCCTTATTCAAACCGAAGGACGAATGATGTTGTATGCTGTACAGACTGCAAAGCCCTGTGAGGCCAATTTATCATTTTTCAGCAATATGAATGCAGGTAAAATTGTGGCCAACCCCTCTCATCCTGGACACAGAGTTTTTGAGACCCTCCCCCCTGCGGTCCATCAGGACCAAAACCTCACACCTCAAGAACAGTTTCTTCCCCACTGCTGTCACCATCATGAACAATACTTTTTTTTATTCTTCCTTTATGTTAATTGTTTTACACCAAAACACCAAGTCAAATTCCTTGTATATGTAAATGTACTTGGCAATAAAACTGGATTCTGATTCTGATTCTGAAAAATGGCTGTGGCAGTAAGGATTCATCGGATTAAAACTGGTCGGGAAGAAGCTGAGAACCAGTGTCTATCCACATAATATAAAAAAATATTCACTTGGAGAAATGCCTCTTCAACAATAATATTTATTTATTTATTTATTTATTTTATTTTTATTCATTTTTCATCACTCTACCATCATAAATGACCTATTACTTGTTTTTCAGTATATGTATTATTGTCATTTATTATTTTATTTGTTATTATTTTTATTTATCTATTTTTTATTCTCTTGCATATTTTACATTTTACATTAATTTAAGTGATAGTATCAACAAAATTGTATCAGAAGAATTATCCTTTTTTCTTAAATTTACCTCATCAAGCCTGTCTGACTGTCCTTGTATGTGTGTTTTTTCTGTTCATATGTTTTTTCTGTACCTGTAAACTCACCATTAATTTTGCATCAATAAAAAAGAAAGATTTCTTTTGTACAAGTCACCGCATTACATGCATATATTAATTTTTTAAAAAATTAACAAAAATTCGGGATCATTAAAACCTTGTCCTTTCAGGTCAACACTTACATAAAGTTTAAAGTTTGCTAAAGATAGCAACAAACAAAGATGGGGTCTCTGTTATTCTTTTCCTTTCCCTGCATATATATACTGAAACAGCAAACCCAGGCTCAGCTTTTATAAGATTATAATTCCAGCTCTCAGCATGGAACAAACCTCCCTCTCATGTAGAAAGCAAAATCAGGTAACATGGAAATGGCTCCATTCAGAAACCTCTCAAATTATAGCAAAATGAAAAAACACCCATAAAATGAACAGAACAGCCTTTATGCGGTTTGCTCTGAAGGCAGTACTTTCCCCTGTGTCATCAAGCTCTGCAGATTTAATACTGTCGCTCCTTGATAAAATATTCATCTGTACTGTATGGTGAGTGGCCATTTAAAGCAGCAGGAGAAGTGAATTGGCCTGCCATTCCCGCTCACTCAGGTAATCAGACCCAAATTGAAAATATCCAGCCACCAATTTCAGCCTGGGTTTCAATATTCCCTTCCTGCCAGTGTGATGTCACATTTTCCACAGAGCCTGCTGGCTGTAAGGTGGAGACAATGTAAGTGGCTTAGGAATGAGATTTGAATTTCATCACCCAATTTCATTTAGTCAGTAATTGGGCAATATGTATTCTGTAGCCCTAAAAGGCGCTTCCACACATTGTGATTTGAGTGGGAAAGCAGTTGGGTCAGAGGAATGGTATCAAAAAATGGAGCCATACATATGTTCCCACCGAAAATCGTATTGCCATTTCCTTACATGCCAGGTTCTTTTCTATCAGTGATATCTGGGGAAAATGAGTAAAAAGAAATTTTTAAAAAATTGAACAATGTCCTGGAGGATTTAGCGGTAAGCTCACAGCTTGACACTCCCTGCAGGCCTGCAGAACAGAGGCTCACAGGATGTTCTTGAACGTATTTTGCTTCAGTTGCCAATGGTAGCAGGTTATGGAGGAACAGCAGGGGGCTGCAGAGGTGGGTCAGTTGTGGATGTGCAACTGGTTTAATGAGTCTTTTACTAGCTTGGCAGATTCAGTTAAAAGGGACTGGTTCAGTCAAATTACAATATGCTCTTTTTCTCACCTTGAGTTAGCTCGCATAATTAAAACATCATGATAATCGACAATTAACAATAGAATAAAATTTGAGGTGTAGAAGCAGCGAAGTATTGGAACTACGGCTATTCTGGATCATTCTTCCCCTCATGATTTTGGCCAACTTTTAGACGGACCTGCAATTAACATATTAGTTTTTATCATGCGGTAACCTCTGACGCCAACATGGAAGTAGAGTTCTCAGTCTCAAACTGAGCCTGACGGGTCCCAACGGGTCCCAAAAAGTTTCGGGCTGAAAATATGCAGGTCGAGTAAGGCCTCAAATGGCCACTTGCAGCTGACTCAAAGAGGCAGAAATAAGTAAGTTAGTTATGCATTACAAAAGGCATGTCCAATGGTAACTTCTGTCTCTAAAACTCCAATAATATTAATATTAATATTAAAATAATTATGCCAAATTCCAACCCAAACCAATGGGTGATGTCATGGTGGCTACATTCATATTTGTACAGTCTGGTTTTTAATTGACTGTAATCATCTTTCCCTAAACTATGCTGACACCATGCTCAGATGCTGTAGAAATCAAAAGGTTTAACAACGTATCAAAACAGCAAATGGAATTAATGTAATCTGGGGTGTCTTGGAGAGGAATGGCAAGAGTAGAATCCAAGAGGTTTATGCAAAGTCCTGATGCTAAAAAAAAAAAAAAAAACATACACAAAACCGAGTTAAAGAAACATTAACCCTCAGCGCCTGCTTTATTACACGCTCATACCGCTCTGCATATGTGCCACTCAGCAACATTCATAAGAAAGTATGGAGCCCAGCCTCCAAGACTGTATCCATCTCCTCATACATCAATAGATAAGTTGGGTCAGACTTCCCTAAGCTGTCTGTGGCACTCAGCCCCAACTCTGATGTCACTGAAGAACAAAAAAACAGGTCACAAACACTTTCTTTTTTTAAAAGTTAAATTGCAGCTGGCCACTGTAGCTTTTGGCAAGCATGACTCAGACAAGAGTAAATAGTGCATTTGTGGGGATTATTTTCAGCTGCAAATTTAATACACAAGCGAGAGTTCACAGCAGCATGACGGACCAACCCGATAAACAACAGAGCCCATGTTCATCATAATGAAGAAATGTGTCACCCAGTGCAACAGTGTCATTCACTGATGTGTTATAAAAGTTTCTGGATACAATGACAGTCTTCAGCATAGAGAAATAAACTATGATACACTTTGGCATTTTATAAAGGCAATATTACAGGATCAATTAATTGTTGGCTTTGGGCATCCAGGCTTCTTCATACTGACCTTGCCATCTAAAACACTGTCCCTGAATCAAGCTGGCTCTAAATTATGTGACAAACTCTTTCTCCTTGCTAAGAGATGTCTTTAAAAGCAGTGGAGAAGTGACAAACACCCCTCAGTCATGCAGTGGCAGCGTAAAACTTGTCTTACCTTTAGAAAGACTAACTACAACTGCAACTAACTGAAGGGGGATGATGGTCTATTTGCTTGTGTATTCTGTCTAATTCACTGTTGTTGAACTTTTATGTCTTTTTTTACTTTTTTCTCTTTCCTTTCTTCACTTATATTATTTACTTCGTTTGATGACATTTATGATATGTGTTTTTATGCTGTTTTATTGCTGTTGTTTTTTGTAAAGTGCCCTTGAGTGGCCTGAAAGGTGCCCATAAATGAAATGTGTTATTATTATTATTATTATTTAAGATAACTTGGTAACCTTTCTTAATTTATATACTTTTATATGGTATAGATGGTACTTTTTTCCCTCTCTCATTTATTTTCTCTTTATTTTAATTATCGTCATTTTTCAATTTTTAATTTGATTTCATTTTTATTTTATTTTATTTCTGTCTGTTTTTCATCTGAAATGTCTTTGTGAATGCAGAGAGCACCAGTTGTTATGTTAAAAACCAATTAAAAAAATATATCTATAAATATATTTGGTTTTGATCTTTTGCTGGAATATGTTGATAAGAAAAATATAAAATTCTACCTTATTCTTCACTTGAGAAGTTTTCTTGTAAATTGAGGGAACTAACCCAAATACACAATAATCATGGTGTGTATTATCAACTTGTCATCACTGTTTATGAATGAAATTGAATTACACTACTGTGTAAGCGTTAAAGCTCATTGTTTGACCCTGAGATTAACAGGATGGAAACATTTCCAGACTCTTGGCAGAACCTTCCACCATGAGAGATTACTGACTTAAGCAATGAGAATGTCGCTGTGATGTCTTCGATATTTCTTTTCACCGGTGCTTAGCACAGCCTCGTCAGTCACATTTTGTGATTACCTCTGAGCTGCACCCCAATCATAATTACGGTGATGACAGACTCGCCGAAGCCCACAAGTTGACGACGTGCTTCACTGCTGCACTGTGCAAAAGACGTGAAGAAGAAAATTTGATCAAAAGTCGCAGGAGCACATCCTCAAAAAGCATGCTAAGAAAGAGGGAAACAATATGTTTAGGGAGATAGAGAACATTATGTCTCCAGACTCTCCGAGGCTATTATTCACCACACTCTGCCAAAGAAAGGCAATTTGATGAGGCGAAAGGTGCGAGGAGCTGCTTCAGATGCGACCACGGTGTCTCCAGAGGGAATTTCTATTCTGTTTTTTCACCACCAGCTGGTTAATCTTCTTCCTCTTCAACACCTAATAGAGTTCATAAAACTGGATGCAGGGGAAGCTGAATGGGTCACAGCATCCCGGTGAACGTACAGTACTCTCAGGAGAGTGGGGGGCGTGAAAGCAATGCTCGAGCACCGAGCACATGTCAGACTTGTGTCACTTTGAGATAGAAACTCGACAGCCAGGACTGCCATTTCTCTCTTGATATATGATCACCTTTTTATGTTGACTGTGAACAATATTAATTGGAAAGAAGAGGCGGAATATTGAACAATGCTCTCAGTAGCATTTAAAGCAAATCAATACATGACAATGAGATTAATTAGGATCCCTTGGTATAATTACTGCCAACTAATGAGTACAAGGTTGAGAGGATCATAGCTTTGTGTCTACCTAATGCCTGCAGCTTTAGTAGAGAGTTTCTTGCACTTGCCTCCTTTTTGTCTGCATGTGTTTGTTTTCTTTTTGGCTTTACTGAAGAGGATAAATGTTGAAAGTGGCTTTTCCATGAGCACTTCACTTTTCACAACATCTGCCAGTATGGGACGGCTTTAGCTCTGTTTGCACTAAAGACAAACAGTCACTTTCTGCTGTGTGCTGTAAATCCCACTTTATGAAGTGTAAAGTAATCTTTAAAATTTGATTTGATTCAAAAAGAAGCATTTTCTCAAACTTCAGTAAGATCTGCACTGCGCTCGCTCAACCAAACCGCCCAGTAAATGCATTCACTATTGTTTCATGATGGTGATTATTAGTGTTTGATAGGAAGTCAACACATGATAAGCAGTCTGAGCTGCCACAGAAAGCAGCAATAATCAGACATCACAGGTACAGACGTATAACAAAGTAAGTAATCAGCAACTGAAAACCGCCATCTATGTATAAACTGGCAGCAGCTAATGAGGGCCAGGGTGCAGCTGGGCACACAGGTGAGCACAATCAGGGGATTAACTGAAGAAGAAACATCAAAGGAAAAAAGAGATTATAATTAAACACAAAGGGGGCGTTCACACGGCAACAGTTCTTGCATTAAACTTTAACCTTTTGTTGCAGTTTGGCCTTTCGTTAACATGAAAACATTATTTTGGGGGCCTAAAAAACGCAAACTTTTGAAAGCAATTTTTTTTGGCAATGCTACCCCTTCTGTCGCCATGTAAACTGGCAATTCTGTGAGAACGGTAAAGTCACAGCCTCACTAAACCCACCCATTTGGTGTTCTTCTGTGGTGTGTCATTACAAAGATACACCGCCAACTGCTGGCCTGGCATGGCCTTTGAAAAACCTAAGTGACATTAACAAAAAGTATTTATGATTACTACATCCATAGAACTAAAAACATTACACGTATCACCCTCTTAATAGTATTTTCCCGTTACTTCTGTCTGGACAAGGCAAGATGTAAACATTATTGGTGTCCTCCTTTGCTGAGCTTCAGCGTTAGCTGGCTCAGTGGTGCTAGCAGTAGGTGCTATTTTTTGTCTGTGGTGATCAGTTCAGCAGTAGTCATTAAGCAGAAAAAAAATGTCCCTATAGAAAACTGCTCAAAACTAAGTCTGTGGATTATCTTGATTAAATGGGTCATAATTTCTGGAAAGAGATATTGCTTCTGAATTTTTCAAATGTATTTTTATATCACTTTGAGCACCACAAGCTGAGCAGTTTGGGTGTCAGATATCGGCCATCTATACGGCCAATATCTGACACCAAAACAATACAGATTGATAAAACAGCACAACAGGTAAGGGAAAAAATATGTCTTTTTAATTTGGGGTAGACTATCCCTTTAAAAAATAAAAGTAAACTGCTCTTTGTCTCCTGTTGTCAGTATTAGTTTCATCTTATCTCTCTGCTTGAAGCAGCAAACCAAGCTACATCATCATCAGTATTAGCGGCAGCCTCTTCCCCTCCACAAGGTCACACAGGTAAAATGTGGAGCCGTCTTGAATTGAGGTTAAAGGGTAATAAAATCACGTAAGACTTTGCGTGTGCTAGGTGCCATTATTAAGTCAAGTGGCAACTGTTTCAATGGTTTCAGTCTTCAGTTTTTACTCTAAGCACAATGAAAAAATAGATATAGGAAAAGTAAATAGCTTTTTTTTTTCATTGCAGCACCTTTTGAGCACCCACTTCTACATAAAGTGGTAAACATACATTACATCCTCCTCTCTGAGTGTTTCCTTTCTCCATTTTCTGTCCTCCATGAACAATGCAGCAGCCACTGCAGCTCGTTGTTTCCTGAATGTAAAGTAGAGCGGAATAAGCATGTTGTATCACACAAACTGTGACTCTCACATAACCAGCTTGTTGACAACTTAGTGCATCACACACTAAATAATTTCTCGCCAGTGAGGAAATAATAGAGCCCCAAAAACGAGCTGTAAGCTTGCTGTGAAAACAAGTGTGACATCTGTAGTGGCTACATTTTCCATCCAAACAGAGGAGAAAAACAAGTGCAGAGAACAAAATGTGCAATCGATTTGGATGTTGGCACGATCTGGAGTTATAGATTATTAGATGATACATCATCATATTCAAGTGTTGACAGGCATAACCTTTATTCTACTGCCAGAGGGTTTCCTGATCGGGACATGTGTAGCATGATGATCTGTTCTCACTGGACTTTGCAGCAACTGTCAAACGCTCCCCATGCCTCTTTTGGTCGCTGACTGCCACTGTGTGGTCATAAATATTTAACACAAGTCTGCTGCAGTCAGCTCTAAACCCTTTCACTTTACAAGCCTTAGGAAATATGACTCCCACAGCCCACTCATCAAACAGAAACGGTGATATTTTAAACTGTAGGAATGACTTAAAGATAAATTGCAAAGATTTAAAGTAAGTCTTACATTATTGCTTCCAGAAACAAAAGAACAGATTGCTCTCTACCTGGGAAACACTAATCTCGTCTCCTGGGCTAAACGGAATTGAATCTACTTCCGTAAAAACGAATCTGTTCTCCCAACACTCCAGCCTCTGTCATCCATCATCATTTATGAAGAGTAAAAAAATGAACAGTTTTGAAAAAAGCAACTGGATTTGTATTTCTGAGACCATTTTGTTGTTTGATGGTGTATTTTGCTGTGTTACCACTTCTCTTCATGACACTTTGGCTGACATGCCGTCAGGTTTTGACATTTTGAGTAGGATCAAATGATGTTCTTCAACTTTTTAAAGCATCAACAGCAAATGCCAGGGTGTCTTTTTAAATCAAATGATATAGGTTTCTTTCTTGAGCTGTCATTTTACCCCAAAAATGAGAAGTCATACAGCCAGGGCCAAAGCTTCCACATTTGCCACTCTAGGCAAACAATTATGCTGCTCCTCTATTTGCAATGAACCAAAGCAGCGACTGCACACAAAAGCCAATATACCATACACATAAAGCATGCAACTTAAGAACAATGCTAATATTCCATACACTCAAAGCACAAAACAGTAACAGCAATTGCAAACACGCCACACACATAAAGCACAAAAGAGTGACAACAAACATCAATATGCCGTACATATGTAAAAATGATCAGTTCAACTAGTATGTGCTGAAGGTGGACAAAATCTCATTATGCATGACTCATCCAGGCAGTTTTACATATAAACATACAAAAAACACACCAGACTAAAAACATCTGCAGAGTGGTGTCAGCACACACCTTTTTTCCCCCAAAATAATACAGTTTCAGCCATTCAAACGAAAAACTACCAGTGCAAATCTCTCTGTATGTATATGACTTTCTCCTGTGCAATTGCGCATCAAACACATGACAAATGCATTGCAACTTAAGGAATAGAGAGCAAGTAAAGCTTACCTTTCAGAGGTGCGCACAGCGTTTTGCGAGGCCAAACTTTTGTCCAACTCTTTCCAGCCATGAAAACTTTCTGTTCAGCCGATCTTTCATTGGTGCTAAGGATGCTTGACATATTTTCCTGTTGTCAACAACGTCCACTTCCAAAAAAAAAGTTTACAACTTCAGCAAAGTAGTAGTATCCATCTCCAGTTGTTAATATCCGACTACAATGACATACAGAAAACTTTCAGGCAGTAACGTGCGCACTTCATCCTCGCATCATCTTTGTTTGTTTGTTTTTCGAAGACAATCAAACATGGTGTCAGTGAACCAGGTTGCTTTTGGCGCGTGCAGGTGAAGCGTTTCACAACAATTGATTATGCTTACAAAAAGCGCAGTAAGGTCTGCGAGGAGCCTGCAGTTAAAGCTATTGGTTACTGCGCGATTTTACGCATGAATAGTAACAGCAACAGTAATGTGTCGCACCGCCCTTACCAAACTGCTGCCCTCATGGGGCTGCCCCAGGCAACTGCCTAGTTTGCATACTGCAAAATCCAACATCCTGGTATTTTTTTAATTTTGCATCTGACATACTATGTAGTAGGAAATACTAAATATTTTTCTGGCATACTATATAGTACTGTAGTACGTGTTTTGGAAGGCACTGTATATGACTTACCCAATATTGGTTAATCAAGCAAAATCATTTTTCATATATTTTCATTCACTTCACAATGGCAGGACAATCATACAGTTTTTAGAACTACACCAAATAGGAACTACCTAGGTGAAAGTAATATATTAAAAAGTAATTAGTAAGTGAAAGTAATATAGTAAACATATTGTAAAAACGGTAACAAAGCATTACCCAACACCAGATATTCCTTGCAACGTATCTGGCATAACATTTTTTAAATTTTATTTTAAATAACGCATATGACTTGAGAAGCAGCTGGCCCTCAGCTATTTTCACATAATCTAATCCGACCCCCATTCAAAAAAGTCTGGACACTCCTGATCTATATGGATCATAGACTTTTTGACTTTTGCCTTGTGGCCTCAAAAGACCAGAATGCAATGCAGTTATGATATATATAGACTGACACAACCCAGTTTTTATCAAACAGTTGGATTTCTGTATTTAAATGTCAAAAAACAAACAGTTGCAGAAAGGCATTCTAGGAAACTTAAAGCACAAATACAGTTTTAGTAACAGTAAGTTAACAAACAGTACTGGGAATTAGGATGCTTTAGACTTCCAAAATAGACAGTATCTGCAAGTCTGGCATTGATGGAAAACATTTTTTACTTGAAAGGGTTACTATTCACTGTTTCAGATCTGAGAAGATGACATGTGATTATTTGGGTATAAAAGAGAAAACAAACATTCTGTGGTCCAAGAAAATAAATCTCCCATTCAGCAGGCAGGTTTCCATTGCAGATTTGTGCAAAACTTAAGTGTTTTTTTTTTAAATGTGAGTAAAACACAATTGTGAAATGACTGCATTTCCACTGAGTGATGTTAAGTGACTTCTCCCCTGACGATAACTTTCCAAGAAGCATGGCGATGGATGTTCTAAACATTAGCAGGTTTATTTCTATTGCAGCCACCGCACTAGCCATCATTATTTCCAATCGTAGGCAATGCAGGTGTGTTATGCAAGCAATAATGGAAAGGCAAGCCCCTTTTATGTGGGAGCGGCCACATATGAAGGATTTCTGGGAGGTGATAGTCTACAATTTCACAGAGGAATTGTGGATTCAAAACATCCAGATGATCAGCATAACTTTTGAAGTGTTATACGATGCATTAACACCTCCATAGCATCATGTGACTTATAAAAGCAAAAAACCTCATGCACTCAGAAAAACTTTTTTCTACGCCTATTGTCTATGCAGCACTTCCAGACTTTATATCCTATGACATCACAAGTCTGAGACTTCTTTGGTTTCTGGTGTTGAAACAGAGTAGCTCATATTCCCAGATATTGACTGAACTTTCTGAGGACATGGAAATAATATATTGGAATTCTTAATTTAGGTGGCGTTCACCTTTAATGGTACACGTCATGGTTGTGTGACACAGGCAGTACACTGCGGTTGTAGGGCAGTCCATAGACAGGGCTCATCTCTGTGTGGCGGAAGCTCTCCACCTTGCCCAACTGGCGCAGATAGAAGAGCAAGGTGAGCTTTCGGGTCATGGTCCTGAGCGCCAGGAAGGCTGCCAGGATCTGGGCGAGCAGGAAGAGGAGGTAGAGGGAGTGGACGGCTCTCTCTAGAGGCAGGATGATAATTCCTTCATCGGTCAGGAAGAACAGCAACACTGGCAGCTGGAACATGAAAGACAGGAGCCAGAAGGCTGCCAGCTCTGGCACCTGATGACAGGGAGGGAGGGAGAATTTGGGTTGGTGGATGGAGGCGATGCAAAGATCGAGCAGTCAGGCATCAAGTGCTTCACTTGTATCCACATGAAAGCACAAACACACACACACGCGCGTACCTGCACACACACACAAACTCAATAGACAGTTGTAGCCAAGAGCTGATTGTTTACACACGCAGGCAGAATACTTAAGCAGCCACTTCCTCTGCTGTGTTATTCTGGAGGAGTCTATGAAAGAGCTCTGCGTTGCGGTTCAAAGGGGATGTTGGTTTGAATCACCTTTTCTTTGAGGTTGCCAATGTAGCCCAGATAAAGTCGGACCACTTCAATGACTGTGAGGAGGATCATCCCGGTTATGAGCAGAGCCTGGTAGTACCCGGGAAGATAATAGAACTGGAAATAAAGCAGAGCCAGGATGTCAGGAAGGTATGAAAACATCTTTACTTGTTGCTCAGAGGGCTCAGACAGCATACTATTTACTGGCCAAACATATCTGGTTACACAACAAAGAGAATGATGTGACTATAACATGTTTATGTTATTTTAGTATAACAGAAAGATCAGAAAATCCCAGGGGTGGTGCAGTCCTCTGTATTTGTTGCTTTTACCACATTAATTTCCTGATTTGAGGATCTCAGGAATTGTCATGGAGTACCACTAGATGACGCCAAAGTCAAAGTTTTCCAATTTGACGGTGATTTACTAAAATAATTTCATTTTACGCAACTTTTGAATACATTAAAGTATCCCCACTAAATCTATTCATACACTTTCCTGAGTATACTTTTTCTTTTCACATGAGTGAAGCATTTAAGGGCTGTGAAGTACAGACTAAATTGATCTCAGTCACCTGAATAAAAACTATTCTAATTTGACTGTTTGTCAATATGACACCAAAGATGCAATAGGTCATCAAAACTGTCCAGTGAATTACAATTCATGGTTTCTGTATAATGGTTCAGTGTAAACCCAGAACAGAGCAGAACCACTGACCTTGTTAGTTTAATGTAGGAACTATTTTCTGTCTGCCAAACTACACCAAATAAACACGACAGCCAGCTCACCTGGCAAAAGTAGGCCAGCTAACATTACAGCTCAGCTGAGGAAGAAGGCATTAATGTGTACATCTTGCATGAGCATGAGCCTCTCATCCATGAGAAAAAGGAAAATCGAAAAGTCAAACATCTCTATGGTCAATATCTCCGACACGCAGCAACTCACACCAAAATAATCTAGATTCATAAACAGCACTGCAGGTAAGAGAAAAGATTTTGATTTTGGGATGAACCGTGCCTTTTAGAGGACCTTAATAAGGTTCATGTTATGCATGGTATGGATTCCCTTCTACCACACGTACCTTTACTTCCAACATGAAAACAGCAGAAAACCACCAACAGGGAAAGTAAAACATGTTGAAGTAGAGCAGCATCTGCAGGGGAAGGTGAGAGACCAGCTCGTTCACCACTGGAAGACAAATAACAGAATATAAACACTCAGATTCATTACATCCACCATTAGTTTTTATGGACTTCATAGCAGACAGTTGCATGGGATTCGATTTTCCACATCAGAGGTATGCTTTGCCTGGCAGACTCCACAAAAAATAGGTGTTAGGCAGGTAGACAAAATAATACACACAGCTCATGAAAAGGGACATAACCTCTAGTGTAACTTAATCACAATTAGCAGCACTGCAAAGACTGCAGTAAGCAGCTGATGCTATCAAAACATGATCCCATAAAAATATCATTATTATGTCTAGAGAGACTTTAAATTTACAATGATGAAAACATATAACAAACAAGGGTTTACAACAACCCACTCTCTGCAAGAAAACATCAGTATTGCATGATTTCGCAAAAACCAGCATCTTGTGCGAAGCCAACTGTTTATTATGGTGTTCTGCATCAGAGTTAAAGTAGTTTCTGTGTAGCGTTCACATCATAGATGGATTACTGAATCGGCCAAACAAGCACAGGCCCAAGACCCCAAGGTGCTCTTGGCCTTCAACTGCAAAATTTCACTCACAAAGACACCACAAAGAGATGCAAAGGAACTGCAAAGAAAAGTGGGCAAAAATCCCACAAGGAGACACAGAATGTCTAAGAAAGACATAGCATGACTGTAATATGACACAAAGTTACTTCAAAGGGACACAAAACGACTACAGAGGGATGAAAACCAACCACAAGGAGAAAAAAAATGACCAAAAAAGAAGCAAAATTACCTAAATTCGACACAATATTACTTAGAAAACACTCAAACGACAACAAAAAGACAAAAAACAAACAAGCAAATACAAAGAAACACAAAATGACCACAAGATGACAAGATGTCCTAATTGCGACACAAAAATACTTTAAAAGACCCAAACATCTACAAAATGACACAAATAAAAACCACAAGGAGTCACAAAATGACTACAAAGAGACACAATATGACCACAAGAACACAAAATGACTTCTATGCGATACTAAATTACTTTAAAGAGACCTAAATGACCACAAAACCCCCCTATAAATAAAACCACATGGACACACAAAATGATGCAAAGCACCACAAAATCTTTGTGTCTTGCTTCTACGTAGGAGAGTAGGAAGGGCCCTGAATATTTTTTTGCCCAGGGGCACATTGTCTCCCTATCTGCCCATGGTCCATATAATTTTTTGTACTCCTCAAAATTAGTTATATATCAGAATTTGTTTCAGTTAAACACACATATTTGCCATGTATGTTATCATGATACTATATTATAACATATTCTAAAACATTTTGTACAGCAATAAACTAATAATATTCTATGGTCGTAAAGTCTGTGGAAGCAGTCACCAACCAGAGGCGTCCTCTTGCTCCCTGCTGAGGTCGCTGTCCGCTGTCCTGTTGTTGGTGAACACAGAGCCTCCCATATAGGCCAGACCCATCTGCAAGTTCTCGGGAACAGGTGAGTAAAACACAGGCATTGTGGGTAGAGCTGGTGACCATGACCGGAGCCAAGGAGTCAGGAAGCGTAACGGTCCAACACTGTGTTTGTCTTTCCAGCAACTACTGCCAAACCCCACTGTCTTAAGTAACACAAGTACACAAATGCATGAAGGCACGGATACAAATGGACACACACACACTGAGACGCACGCTGGCAGACACTACCGCTAATCAGATTAGAGTGAGGGAGGCAGTCTGAGGATTAGGCTGAGACAGCAGCATGGCAGTTTGTTAAGTAAGTAAGTGGCCGGTTATGATGCTCAGTAAATTTGTTGATCTAATTAGAGAATTTAACAGAAAATGAAAACCAGAACAATGCCTAAAGAAAAAATAATCTTTTCCTGATTTTACACACAAGCAGATAAAACTCCAGGTGACTAATAGCCCACATCAAGTGGCGGCATCAGGCATAATAAAGGCATTGATCCCCTCAGTCATTATTGTAGTTTTTACAGGCTTTTTTTTATTTAAAGCACATAAACAGAGTGACACAGACATGACTAACACACTGCACCGGGGCCAGCGAGTCCTCGGAGTGGTGCCTGGCCTATCGTTTTGGCCTTGGGGCCCCACTCGTCATTAATGCGGCCGGGGTTGCAGCGGCAGAGTTCGGCCACAAGGTGTCGTCATAGTTCATCCCTCGGGGTGCGCAGGGGGAAATGCTGGAACTCCTCTGGCACCTCTTCCCCTTTCTGGGACCTCTTGTAGAAACCAAGTGAGTCCAACAGGCTGCTGATCTCGTCCGCCTTCATTTTCTTCACGGCAACAGTCTGACGTATCGGTAGAGGAGACACATTAGGACACAAGGCTTAAAGGCAGTGAGGCAGCGTGCAGGGAGACGTGTTTGCAGACAAACACATTAGTTTATTCTGATGCATTAATTTGGTTTACCAAAATTAGATTTTTATTAAAACAAGCTCAGTCACTGCTGATTCAGAGGTCCCTCCTGCACATTTGTTTTCATTTATTTGTTCAATAATTCACTTTCTGAATTAAATCTTCATATAAAGTCAGATTACAGTCTCAAAGGGCGCCCGCCTTATGAAACAATAAAGAGAAACAAAAAACATTAGACTCTGAAAGTGACAAAAGGAAAACTCCCATGTAAGCTATTATGAGGGAAAGTAAAAGATGAAAACCTCAAGAAAGCAGTCAAGTATGAGAGGAGTTTTGTGCACAAAGACGCAGGGTCATGATTTTACATAATCACACCAAACTAATTTATGGCATAACCTGATGAATTATAGCAACCTAAACTGAAAAAAACTAACATTTCGAGAAACTGCATCATACGATCTTGTCATCCCACACTTGATGAAATCAGTGTGGGAATATATATATATATAACACTTTGACCGACATGAATTTGCTTGTACTGCAATTTTACTTGCATTTCAATCTCTGAAACCTGATAAAGTTGATTTGATTTCGATCAACAACAAACAGAAAAAATGTCCAAGAAACTTTTTCAAATTCTTTTAATTATATATTTAAAACTATGCTGCAGAAAAAAATATATATAATTCTTTGCCACTTTCTCAAGGTCATTTTCTTGGATGTGTTCATAGTTGTTTTTTGTCTTATTTTGGGGTATTTTTCCTCAAAGTTTTTACTACTTTCTTATTAATTTTTAGGCCAAATTTTGTTAAATTGCTCGTTACCCTCTTCCCCTTATTGTCTCATGCTGGCCTAAATGCACAATGATGATTGACATAAAGTTACTGGGAAATGCTGAACAGTTGCGATATCAAGGCATAAAAATGTTCAAATTCATATCAGAGTTCTCTTTCACCCAAAAAAAAAATATATATATATTGCTCAGCTGTCACTAATTTATATATTTTCTTCCTCCTTTCTTGCCATCTGTTTTTTGTAACTTGTGTCGCACACTTTCAAACACACTCAGTCTGTGTGACTTGGTATCTGACGAAGAATCTGATATCAGATGCAAACTTCCCTACATGAATCTGTCTCGACATTCTGGAGCTCCCCAGATAAGCCCCATCACAAGGTGGATGCGCAAAGTCACATCTCACCTTTACAACCTCGTCCTTTTCATTATAGAATATCAGACGGGGATTCTTCTCCTCCGATGAATCGTACTCCAAGTTGTGGCTACACGGGGGAAAAAAAACAGATCAAGGGGAAACAACAGGTGAAGAATAAAGCACATCCATCTGTTTTGCTATTTTTAGGCTCAACTCAATGTGATCTCAGCTTGGAAGAGTTTTTGTAAAGCTGGCACTGGACTTGGTGACATTGCTAGAACATTGTTTGTTTATGAAAGAGGTCATGAGACAATCTGTGCTTTTTCTTTGGAAAGGTCAGGTCCTAACAAACAGCCTGAAGAGGATACTATAAAGCCCAGCGCTCCAGAAGAAAATGATGGAGCTCAGGCATTTTCTTTATGCCTCATCCGACCACACTGGGAGCCTGCGGGGATGACAACAGACAGTTGTTAAAACAGCATGACAAATGGCATCGTGCACGCTTGCTTCTTTGTGTGATCAAAGGTGCCAGGAATAGGTATCTCAGCAGAATGGAGACTGACATGACGGAACATGGCTTACCCCTTATCTGACTCATGTTCCCATTTACTGTGTCCCCCCCCCGTGCTTTTGCCATATGTGTATTTCATGTCAAACTGTCTTGTTTCTGCTCTTTGTAAAGGTATCCGTATAAAATAATTTACTCACCAGCAGTTTCCCTCTTGCTATTTGAAGCTTTTCCTCAACTGCTGTGTCATTGTCTGATGCCCCAACAGCAAGGACAAGGGTGAGCACCAAGAAGGCCCACATTTTCTTTTTATGACAAATTAGTATCCCTGAATGCTTTTGCCTAAGTTATCACCAACAATAAGTAACCCTTAAATCCACTTGGACAGTTTCTCAGGATGGATAAGACCATGACACATTCCTGTAGGGGAGCACTGCCCTCCTGTGTTCAAGCTTTCTTACTGTTTCTTAGTGTTTTTCAATCACAAAGTCTTTATATTAAATGAAGTAGGTCAGTGGTTAGCTATATTGTTCTTTGGCTGCAGTTTTAGTTACTAGGCAGTTTTTGATTTCCCAAGTGTCACTCCCAGAGGCCCCTGACTTTATAGTTTATAGTTTCTTCCATATCAGATGTCACAGAAACCACAGAACATCTGTGCTCTTATCACTTTTTCCCATACTGTTAACGTGCAGGTGGTTGATGGCCACTCGGAGCCGGCCACACTCTCACAGCACCTCAAAAGCTAATTTTAGACTGGTCTTATACAAGTGTCCTGAAAGAAAATGAAATATCAGACTTGCACTTCTCCTCATTTGTCCCTTTTCTTTAATATAATTTTTTTGACACTCATTTGACTTGTGCACTGTAGAATGGTACACTGGATCTCAGGGGATATTCTCAGGTATGACAGTATCTGTGTTAACTAGAGGAGCATTTCTACTCTCCAACTTAAACTTGCGGACTTCTCACTGGCCTCACATAACATGCATATATTTTAAGAAACTGTGATATTCACAAATGTACAATAATTGTTTTTGTTTTGAGAGTTGTGAAGATTAACAAAATAAATAGATTGATACATAAAAACATCTATAAACCTAAAACCTTTAAAAAAAAATATTGAATTCCAATCTCTAGAGAAAAATGTTGGCAGTGTACGTTTCATCAAACGTGTTTATATAGCCAATATGTTGGAACTTTACGTTACGTCAACAATGCTACATGGTTAACGTGTGGTTTGGTTTAAGCACAAAAAACACTTGGTTAGACTAAGGAAGACATCATGTTTTGGCTTAAAATACTCAGTGTTGGTTGCAAAACACCCACTGGAAAAGAAGCAATATTTCTGTAAAAATAAGTGTGTACACAAAATAATTTTGTGCAACTATCCTGGCAGGAAATGCAGCGATGTCTCAGTAAAGCAACAGTGAAAAGTTGCAACAAAACAACAATGTCTGGTGCCTAAAAAGCTGCTGAAAATGCAGTAATTACTCACTAAATCACAATTTGTTTTGGTCTCAAACAGTCGTCTGCAGTTTGTCTCCACTTGGTGACACATCATTCAGCCTCCTGATGACAAACTTGGCTCATATGCTACATTACTTTAGAAACATTGATATGATACGTATGCAACATGCAAATGTATTGTATTTGTTGTTTGCTGAAACGTACAATGCCGACATTTTCTTTTACCGACTGTTAATTTATATTAAAAAAGCTATGAAAAAAAAAGTTTTAATGGAGAGTTACATGTTGTTACTATTTTTTGCAGATTGCAGCCAGAAAGCAAACAAGCATATTTCCCAACAACTCTAAATTCTTTAAGCAGAACTTAATAATGACATGTTTTTTTGTCCAAAAAGAGCATTTTGGATGTTTGTTGAGTTTTCACCATTGTGTTCTATATAACCTGAAGCAGTTTTTAACCCCAAAACATCAGCATCAGATTCAATCAAACAACATGGCAAAGCTCCAGTGCATTTCTGTCTCACTGCTGTTGTACTTGCATGAGAAGTGATGTTTAATTCCATTGTGTACTCGTGTATGAAATCAGACCTCATGACAGCACAGCACATTTGCACTGTGTTAACACCCTGGAAGAGGAAAAACATCCCTCCCTTCCAAGTTTACGTTCTCCTGTGTGTTGTGAGAAAGCAAGTACATCAGGTCACCACAAGAGGGCGCCAACACCCACGTGTACACTTCCTGGCAGTTTGGCGGGTAAAATGTACTTCCAAATCCTAGCCACAGACAATTATGTTTCCAACGAAAATAAACCATTCCTGCCTGGAATGCTGAAGCAAAACCATCTCTGTGTCTCTGTCTTTTCCAGACGCAGAGCTCTGCAGCTCTGAGCTGTGCGCCCTGCGTGTACTGTTTGAGATTATGTGTCAAACGGCAGTAAAACAGTCCCTTTTTTTTAATAGGGTTTCCTCCCCTTGGCAGCTGTCGTAAAATCTGCAGGCCTACGCACTACTGTTGTTTGCATGTTTGTGTTTTAAAGTTTTCTCACAATGCAAGTTTGAATTTGAAAGAACTGATTTAGAGAGGGAAAGTTGATTTGAGAGGGGAGAAAGGACAATGAGTGGTGGGGGTTGGGTGATCTTGCTGTGGCTGACTCTATATGAGTGGATGCATACCATATGTGTTCACATTCAGCATGTTTCAGCTTACATCATGTGGCGCACGCCAAAAAAGGGGATGTTGTTATTATTAATTTGCTGACAAAGGGGAAAACGCAGTCATTTATAAGCAGGGAGTTACAAAACGTATAGGGTGAAGACAAAATTCGCACTGAGCAACTTTTTCCAGTAGGAGTTTTTGCAAATTGCAACACTTGCATCTGGCAAAAGATCAAACGCTAAAACACCTCACTGTAATCCTGCCTCCCTCAGAGAGCTTGTTATAAAGACACACACACTTCCTGTTTCTCCAAAGCACCGGATGCTGCCTACCAGCCAGCGGGACATTAATTTTGTGTGTCTGCTCTCTTATGATGTGCACGGTCATTTGCGAGAAATATTCTGGTGTCTGTTTCTCCGTGTTTTAGCGGGGGCATTTGTTTATATGTCTAAGGATGACCAAGGGAGATGAATAAAAATATAACTCCGAGTATAAACAGTTAGTTATCTGTGTGTGTGCTTATCTGTCTGGAGCCTCGGGGCAAATGGGGGGAAGCCTGCTGCCTGTCTGCCTGCTGCGCTCCAGTCTGCTTAGGAAGAAGAGAGGCAGTGTTGAGAGAAGTGAGGGCCATGTGGAGGGCTTCATTCAATAAGAATACAATGCTAATGAGTGCTGTGCTGTATACTCAACAGTAAGTGGACATAACCTCACGAAGCTTCAGGATCAAGGCACAAAACATTATTTCCTGTACTTGGAAAGTTTGTTCGTCAAGCACAATGCATCATTTAACATCACCTCTAGTGAAGAAAAAAAAATTCTCTCGTGAAGAGCTTAAACACAAAAAAATTAGATTATTTTTAAATTGTTAATCTGCATCATTTAATTGCCACGATGCTTTTTCCTTGGCTGTGACTCTCTTCTTAAATGTTAAATTACAAATAATCACAGTGAATTAAGCAATAAAAACAGGGGGCTGGAGAGAAATGTCTGTGCATGACACTTAACCGTAAGCCAATTTACAGCTCGCGGAGTCAACGAGAACGTCACCGAGGTTTGATTTAGCCTGTGGTTGGCTTGAACCTACGACCTAAAATAAGTGGCTCCAATTTTCCCCACACAGGGAGGCCGCAGCAGGCTGCGAGACGCTGCCGGCCTTGGCAGAGAATCTGTGTTGTACAGGGAGGGATGACGAAGATTGTTTGCTGCCATCGACCTTGTTTGCAGGCTTTGTTATGTTGATGGTGAAGGTGAGAAAAGGCTGCTGCTTTTTACGGTGTTTACGGACAATTTAGTCAAATTTGTTACACAGTATTTGACAGTGTTACACATTTGTTCATTTCACACATTTGTTCAAGAACAGTAGTAAGGTACAATTTGGAGTTTTTGAATTTTACTACATTTATTTGACTGCTGGAGTTATACATTACTTTGCAGATAAATATTTTACATACAAAAACAAAAATATCATGATCTTGTAATGCTTTATTATAGAACCACTGCCTATAAAGTAGCTTAATTTGGCTCCATATCGATGCAAATTGCATCCAGAGAAAGAAAAATGTCCTGTGACTCCTGTGACATGCTGACTTCACAGACTGTATAAATAATGGACATAGCTACCGAGACATCACCAGTTGGTTTGTCTGTTAAAAAGTCTTGAGTTCAGGATTTCCGCCAATTCAATCTTAGTTTTTTTAAGCCAGAGATGACCATACTTGATGAGAAGCTTGGTGCAGGAGTGAGGGGTGGCTCTGGACTGAAGTCGAGTACACTATTGGCAGATAGCCTGTCACCTCCAGTGGCCCCGCCCCGAATTATGTGGGCCTTAGTGAAAAAAAAAAAAAAATCACCCACTGTAAAGTTGTCATTAATATCGAAATTAGATATATATGTTTATTTCGGCTGTAAAGTTGGACATTTTCGCATGCAGCTCCATTGAGATTTGCTCCATGCTGGAGCCAGCCTCGGGTGGCCATTTTAGGTCCTGCCGGTTTTGGTACTTTGTACTGGCTTCATTCTTCAGCCTTGCAGCCGTCGCTGCTTGGTTGATCTTTGCTACAATGAATTTCTTTTAGTCTTGTTTTTTTGCCTTAGCAAGGAAGCAAATAAGCATATTTCCCAAAATGTGCCTATTCATTTAGGTCAAAGAGTGGAATTCTTCTTAAATTTCACACCATGGTCCAACAGTTGGCACTTAAAGCAATGACTGTGATATTTTTGTCTGACTGATTATCTGCCTTCTACTGTTGACTGAAACACTATAGAAGCTCAACTTTCAGAAATCCATGAGGCTGAAGGGATAAAGCTTTTACATTGTTATCTTAAACACCATCTGGCTCATTAGAAAGGATGATGAAAAACTGACTGCAGTGATAATGATAATGACCACTTCTGAAAAGACCACAAAAACCCCCATCAGAAACTCCAACAGAAAATGCAAATTTAAAGACCTCAAATTATTTGTATGTAACTGACACATTATCTATCAAAAGTAGGATTTCATATATTGTCCTCTTTGATGTTTGGGATGTAATATATTAAAAAAAAATATTTGTAAGTGAGGGTTGGCGTGTTTTGACAGTTCGAGGACACTGATGAATGATGTGAAGGAATTGCTTGTGCTTTCTTGGGTGGCCTGGTGAAGTGTCCCTTCAGTCTAATGCTTGGTTTATGCTTCACGCAACTGCAAATGTCCGCGCAACCAAAGTGACATCCCACCATCTGACATGGCTCTTTGTTGGGGTCTCATGTGCACATTCTCATCTCCTAGGATGGCAAAGGCATACCCCCATCTACCTCCTGGCAGACTGGCAGGGTAAGGCAATCAGAGGCAGAGTAATGCAGAACAGGGTGCAAGCACATCTGACATTTTTTAAACTTTGCAGATGTGGATGGTGAAGAAAACTGAGAAACCATGCTGTAGACGTGACTGTTTGATACACTGCCTCATAAAGTTTGGGAGAATATCAATTTGCAGCAAAGAGAAACCTGCACGGAGTTTAAAAGATCCAAATGTTTCCTTGTCACAATTTGTTTTTTATGAACTTTGTCAGTTCATATCCGTGCAACCGTCCGTGCGGAAAACCCAGCTTTATAATCCTTGCAGGAGCTTTGCTGACATATGGTCATCCTGCTGAAGCATCCTGAGACTCATTGATTCCTCACTCTCTGTGACACTGTTCTGTCGCTGACCCTGACCTCTGACCCCCCTAGAGAGGGGCAAATAAAAAAATAATTCCCCTGTGGAGATTGCATAAGTATAACATTGCTGAAGCAACAACAAACACAATACTTGTCCTCTGCGGTCACACGCCGGAGCCACAACAGTGTTTACGATTTAGCAACGAGAGCTCATTTTCAAGAATACAACAATGACGGCTTGGTGCTTTTGGCACGATATGTAGGTCAAGTGATTTTACTGACGATGACTCCAGTGTTTGCATATTTAAATGGGGAGCATGGTAAGGCAATAGATAGGCCTGGTAGTGACATCATGGCGGATGTGAAGGTTTGACGTGGAGGTGGGAATAGTGCAAGGGCGGTGGAGGGATTTGCACTGATGGATGTCCAGTTGCTGGCCACATCAGAGGAGCCGGGGGGCAAGCAGACAGCAACCGCTGCTCCCCTCCCTCTAATCTGTGTCTGGGTAATCAGAAACACATGGCTCCCCATAATGGCTCCAGTGTTGTCCTGTGAAGTAGAACAGGGCTGTGAGGGTCGGGTACACACCAGCACACAGCGGCGGTGACGGTAAATATACAGCTCACACTTCCCTTCACATGCCAGTGCACTGCAACCACACACAGTAAAATAGAACACAAGTAAAAGCAACTACTCTAACTTTTTTTTTTTTAATCAAAGTGTGTCTAACCGAATCGTCCGTGGATGAGAAGGGTGTGAATAATCCTGACCTCTGAGTCACAAAAATGTGATAAAGCAAATCTGATGCGGTTTGAAAAACAGGGGAATGTTCCTGCAGGCTGACTCGTAACTTTTGCATCGACATGTGTTTCTGTGACTGGTTTTGGCAAAAAATTTGGAGTGAAAGTTTACGTCTCGAACAACAAAGCTGTTGTAAGCTACAGTTCGTCGGTCGCAGACAGGACTGATTGTCGGGACAGTTGGGGTTCAGTGCATAAAAACATAAGCCATCTGCTTATTTTCCTTGGGTTTGGGCAGACACATTCGGTCTTGTGATCATTTTCCGTCCCAATATCTGGAAGAAGGCAGCACCTCTCTCTCTCTCTCTCTCTGCTGCTCCAGGTTGGAGTGAGAAGCAGAAAGGAAAAAAAAAACTTTGGGTCAGCCTGTGGAATTATGTGAAAGCTGAAACCTCAAGCCACATTATGGAGTCTGAAGTCCCACTTTACTGCACAGATAGCGGATGGATGGGTGTGTGAGGGAATAAAGGAAAGGGGGGGGATGAGGGAGAAGGAAAACAGGCTACAGAGAAAAACATGAGAGAGGGTTTAGAAGAAAGAAAAGAAAAGAGAGGAAAAGAAAGAAAGAGCATCTGACTGATCTGTTTTCTATTAGCCGTCCAAATCTTCTCCGCTAATACACTCATTCCATAGAATTATGCTGACAAAGGGGGAAAAATCCAGGGCAATTTGAAGCCCAAGACAACTTTTTGCACGCCCCCTCCATGTGAAAGAAAAGGGGGAAAAAAGAGAAACTCCATCTGGGTAAAAAGCAACTGTGGCTTAATTACATTTCTGGCTTTTCATATTCATTTGTATTTCCACATTCACAGAACTTGCCAAGTTGAAAAATGTGTGCAAGTGTATTCCAGAAGCTCTAACAGAATAATGATGCATGGGTCAAGCTCAAAGTAGTTTGAGATGTCACAGATGAGCCACAGCGGGCTGAACTGCAGTTTTCAGTCTCATATATTGACTTTAAGTGCAACACTGACAAGTTTATCCATCCCAAACTGAGACTCCTTCAGCCTCGGCTCTTCTGACCTAGTTTCAGAACTTCACCAGCTCGTCCGAGCATCTATTTGGGAGGTCGGCTTGTTGTGTGGTTGCTCTTAATTTGTGCATTAGGAGCGGCCTCTTTTCGCTCACTGCAAGGGAGTTTCGGGTCTATTATAATGACGGTCTTAAATCGCAGAGTGAGTCGATGTCACTGGGAATCTATAAACACACACTGGATGCTGGTGCTGTTTCTCCTCCCCGATTCTGGTTGCGCGCTGACCTCAGTTCTCAGTGGTTTTGGCTCCAGAAAAGCACCAGCTCCATTTCCAGTAAATGTCATTTCATAGTTACTGCATTTCCACAGGGCTGAGAAACAACGTTTAACGTGTGAGGAGGACTGCAATTAGACAGCGTTTCTCGCAGACAGTGCGTCGACAGGGATAAGAGACGAAAACAGCATTCTCAAATCTCCTCTGGCCGTGTCTGATGCAACGAATCAGCCGGGGATGTGACTGCATTTGAGGAAATCGGGCTGCAACAGACACACATTTGTGTCAAGGCAGTGAAACAGCTGATGGTTTGAACACTAGAACAAAAAGCTACTTTTTAATTGTAAATGTCAGTACCTCAGAATATCTGTTACACTGAAGTTTTGAGGAATTTCAGCAATTAAAAAAAATAAAGTGACCTGCACAATGGCTTTCTACGACACATGAAATCTTGCCTTTGTTTCATGCATGTTAATGGAATAAAGCTTAATCTATTATCCTGAACTTACATGGTCACCGAAAAACTTCTCTTGACCGAGTCCACGATTGAATTAATATTTTCATCCTCTTTCAAGTGTAACTCGACTCCACTTTCTTTCTGCTTTGCATTGCAGAAAATATTTGTCTTTTTCCCCCTCACTCATAAATTTCTTTCTTCCTCTCCTTGCAGGGACTGAAATGGCTACCAGATGTGGTTCCAATCTGTTCCCGTTACCATGGCAACACAGGGACTGGAATAGGTTTTCTGAGTCCAGGGCTTTTGGCTGACTCATACGGCCTGAGTTTTAAAGCCTCGCTGTTTCTATAGACTTGGCACAGTGAGTGCGCCCCCTCTCCAAGTCATGTTTAGACTGGCAGCCAACATGTCACTGAACCCCCTTCCCACACTCCTCACCCTGACTTTTTGACCAAGCTTTGCATTATCCTGTATAGTCGCTCCTTTGTGTTCCTCTGTGTTGCAGTGCCAAAGTGAATTTATGTTTCACACGTCAATCTTCAATACCAAATCAATAAAATGAGCAAAATACGACTCTTAGCAGACTGCAGAGAGAAAAGGCCAAGTTCCATAATCACACACAGGCCTTTCTCATTTAGATCCATTCAAAAGCAGCAGGCGCAGAAATCCATCACAAGTCGTACACATGCTCAATCAACACAGTTTATCCTGAAATGCTGTGCAGTGGTGACACGCAATGCACATTTCCAAGCTGTGACTTTCCCAAAACATGTCAAGGATAAAAAGCCAGAGACCATGTGTTGGTATGCTCAGCTGAGAATCTTCTCCATCTGCGAGCTGAGGACGGGCAGATGGAGGCAGTTGTGTCAACATTCCTCTCCATCCTGGCAATGAATCACACTAAAAGCCATTGTCACATGAAAAATGGGATGATTTTGGGAGGGAAGGAGTATAGATTCCAATATGGAATTTGGCTGATTGTCTGTAAATAAAGTTTAAAGGAAGACTGATTTGAAGACATTAAGGTTGTTGGTACTTAAGTCTGACTGAAGACCAGGTTCCAAAACAGGAAATAATAAAAAAAAGACCAAGTTGTGACCTATTAAAGACGAGCCTGTAGGCTGGCAAAGTCATTATTTGAGTCGAATCCCCCAGTACAAAATCTGTCTGATTAAGCCAACGTGTGAATAGAGGATTAATTGTCTGGAGTATTCACATCGAGTGAGCCGTCGTATCGATGAAGTTTCTAGGGCTGTACCTGACTCAGAATTATGCGAGTTGAATCTGATTTGGCAGTTCAATAAGAATACTCAATGAGTTGTTTCGTTTTCCATACAAAGTTTTAAATTGTGTCAGTGTGACAGCCGCAGCCACGTCGTATAGTAAACAAAGCCAGTGATGCTAACGACAGATCACAAATGTGCAACAACATTTTTTATGTTGACACTAGATATCAACAAAAGACAGTCTGTATTGTATGAACTGTTTCTCTCTCTCTGCCACTGACTGCATGTCTACAGCCTGTGGGGACCATGAAGGTCTGAACCAAATTTGATGATAATCAAATGAACAAAGCAGAAAAGTCAGGTGATCACTAAAGCTGAAGGATACATATTCGGGGGACCACTAATGTCTGTGCACAAATTGGTACCAATCCATCGAATACTTGTTTAAACAAATAATAAAAAAAACACTAAAAAGTCAAACTTATGCTGACAATAGAGGACTAGACAAGGGATCACCAAAGTTATCAAGGTTCATCCTCCAGGGACCATGAAGCATTCATTGTGATCCATCCAACAGTTTTTTCAGTCTGGACCAAAAAGTCATTTTAATAGGCTTTCAAAAGGCTTTCATTATATGGAAAAAGTTGATTTGTTTGATCTGCTTTAGAGAAAACAAGGAAAGGGAGTCCATGTTGAGCAAATTGTCCAACAGTTTTTATCTTTCTAGAATGGTTTATAAAAGCCAGTCAACATCCATTTGTTGTCAGCATCAAGACAAGGCTTAATCAAAAGAGGCAAGTCCCTGACGAGTCCAAAAGTGGATCGTAAATCTGACTCAGGTTCTACAGCTTGGAAAAAATTCTATCTCAGCTCAACATTTTTGCACAAATTACACACATGTACACAGTAAGTAGAGCACTATGTCAATAGAGTGAAGTCAAAAACAAAGCCGCTTCGTCTTCTGGTTCCAATTACCCATCACATGACCATCCATCCATCCTTATATCCATCTATTCATGCTCCTTCATTGCCTTGTGGCCCAGCCCTGCTTCATCCCTTCTCGACCCGCCAAAAGAGGACACATATGCAGCGCGTGATTAACTCCTTAGCACAGAGTTTCCACTGTTTTTCCCCTCATGAAAGGAGCTCTTGTCCCCCTGTGCTGAAGGAGCCAAATGAACAGTTCCCTGGTTCCCTCAGGCTCTTTGAAGAGCCGCTATGACCGAGTGACTCTGGAGAACTCCTGCCTCGTCCCTGGGACTCTGCAGCCCGGTAGCCCGGAGTCACAGGAAAGGGTCAAATATCAATCAGAATTTAAATGAATCATTTTGAAGAATACAAGAGAAGATTTATGTGCTGTATTACCCAATACATCCCTTTCCATAATATTGTTGTTGTACTGAGGTTCATTAGAACCTCATGGGGTCTTACTGAATGATGACTGTCATTGAAAAGAAATTAAATGAGGACAGATTTTTAAGTTCTGTTCAACTAGAGCTACATGTATTGCTTTTTTATTCCAAAAAAGTAAATGAGGAAACACCAATTTAATTACCATACACAAATGGAAATCAGAGTTGCTTAAAACATACCACAAAAGACAAAATATACCTTACAGTTGGTAACGTTTTTGCAGCTTTTCAGGCCCTTAATTTTTTTTACAAAAATGCACTGTACGCCTATAGAAACAGGCATGGGCCAGTCAGATTTAAAAAATTGCCACCTCATAATAAAACAATGTTATGGTTTTAAGTATATGCAATTGTTTCAACAGTGGTATCATAGTAGTATTATACAATCCTTTCCGTATGAGTTCTTGTTTTATGGGAGGCGATGATAACAACTGGATGGAACAAGAAGATTACAGATTTCCGGTGCAGCTATTAATGCCATATAATTACACTCTGCGTCATGCAGTTAAGTGTTACACAAACAATAACATCAACAGAGAACAATTACAAAGCCAATGTAAACTTTACAAGATGGAAAGTACTCATACTGCAGGTTTGCTTCAGAGCTCAAAATAAGCAACATACCAAAAAAAGCAAATACAACATGAAAGCCAGTTCATTGACACCAAGGAAAACAGACAAACTAAAAAGGTCATATAAGCACAGCTTACAAAGATAATAAAAAGTACACAATGTATACAAGTAGAAAATGTTGAAAAAATAACCAAAGAAATGTGTTGTACCTTGATAAAAACATGTAAAACGAGACAAATTTTAAAAGTAGCTGTCATTGTAAAATATTCTTAAGCCCAACAGATATGGATGATAGGTTAATGTACATACCTATCATCCACTGTTCATAGCTCATGTTTTGAATGCTACTCTCAAAATAGCTATCCACCAATAACTGAAATAAAAAAGCCTCTTGACAAACTGAATTAGTCCAGTTTACATATCCCACCCCAACCCCTTTTTTGGTTCACTTTTTTTTAGGACCTTGACATAAAAGTTGGCAACAACACTGAGGCAAACATGGGCTTCTTTTGCTTAAACTGATCCACAGTTGAGGCACATTTTAACACTCGAGGCACGGTACCATTTAGCCCTACAGTCTTTAAGTCCTAAAACAATGCAATTAAAGCACCTTGTTACTTCAGCATGAGTCTACTAGCTTAAAATAATATGATCCTTGAGGGACAAAACCTCTTTGGCGAGATTTCTGTTCCACACAATACCCCAATGGCATAAACAAATTCACGTGGTGTGAGAGTGACGATGTTGACCTAGTTTTCTGACTAAACCGAAGGAGCAGATAAAGACACATGGCAGTCTCTTTTCTGTAGTCAGATCTGTAGAGGATACCTCTGACAGCCATTACTTAAACTAGACTATCAATTGCATCTGATTTACTGCGGGTATTGTCCTGCAGTGTGTTTTCTTACATGCTGCATTGGGAAACTGCAGATGTTGCTGTATTCCAGAGAAAGTAAGTGAGTTTAAAGTGATTTATAAGCATGACATAAAGTGAGGACATAGGATAGCTTGGGATTTCATTTTTGGTTTAGTGGTTTAGCTGACTGAATGAAACGTACAGTAAGAGCACATTCTGGTGATTTGGTGTTAGCCGAAGTATGAAAGAGGTTTAAAAACAGCCCTTTTTTTGCAGAAAGATCAAAGAGCTAGTTTGGGTTTCAACAAACCATGTCTGACAGAGTTGGACAAAAGAGAGCTAAGACTTTAAACCCAAAAATGTAGTATTTCTGTAGGGAAGAGCCTTGACAGCAACACTAAAGCTCAGTGAGGAATAAAAGGTGACTCACCAGCACAGAGGACGATTAAATCCTAAATGTAGCATGGCTTGTGTACTTTGGGGTGTCAAAGGCTATGTTCGCATTACAGGAAAATATGGCCCAGAGCTGATTTTTTTGCTGTCATGTGACACAGATCTGATTTTTTCAGAGTAGCAGTAGTTTTCCAATTATATCTGGGCCACTTTCATGCATGGTCCCAAATTCGATATATATCCTATCCTATCACTGACTATGAGAGCAACTACATTAGAATTTACGTGTGTTTTTCCCACACATCCATGTTTTTTCTACGTCATACTTAACTGTGCAGGCAGAGATCACTCACTTCACAGTGTCAGAGTGGTCTATTGATACTACAGAAGGCTGCCGTTGTCGTACTGTAACTGTGGTAGGTTGCTCCAGTCACCAGCCGATAGACCTCCACAGAACTACAAACAATAGCTGCTAATAGAGCTAGTAGACCAAAAGCTTGTGTGTTCAACAGTCTGTTATCCCGTAAACAAATGGCCATTGCTCCAAAGGACTATGCCTCCAAAAATACGCCACACACTCTCCCAAAAAGAAGCACATGGCTAATTATTATGCAGGGTGAGGTCATTGAGCCTTCTTACTGTGGCGATCATTTGGAGGATGAAACTTGATGAATTGTTGCTGTTCCAATGTGCATGTGCATAATGTTATTATTTGCAAGTTAAGAGTTTCAGGGCAGACATATGTTAACACTGATGTCACGTATGGGTCATTTTGTACATGGTTTGTAACCAAATTTACTTGTTTAAAGAAAAGCATTCCTTATAGCATGGCATATAAACCTAAAACTTCATCTTTTAGCAAAAAAGAAAAGGGCAATAAAAAGGTGCTTTCTTTGCTTAAGGAGCTCTCTATGTGTTGTTTTAATTGACAATAATTAAGCAGACCCTCATCTGCAAAGAATAGCCTAAAAAATGAATAAAGAATGAGGAAGGTGGCTGAAGGTATATAACTGTATTAATGCATGTTGGTCCACAAACAAAACAAACAAAACATAATAGCTTGCAATCCTCAGAGGATCTAATTTCCTTGTTATTTTTAGTACCCTTAGTACCTTTGGAGAGCATACATAAAATATAGCTATTCCTCCGACACCTGCATTGCAAATTACAGTTATGCAACCTCAAGCAATCCATATATAAATATAGTGGTGGACGTACTGCAGAGGAAGAGAGATGAATGAACTATGGATTATGTCTGTGCACCACCGTTCTCACAGTTGTGTCCGGCTAAGCCACAGGTTGTGGTGTGAGATTGATACATAGTCGTTACACAAAAAAAAAAGGATTCTTGAAATGAAATACAATGGTGTATAGAGGTCATTATAATACAACTCACCAATACGACTCAACCGTCCTTGATTTAAAAGCATTTCTCACTCTTGACTGGTCCTGGAGTCACGGCACGCTCACACAGAAAATGTCAAAATTCCTTGATTGAAAAACTATGTGGTTCAACTTCCTTCAAATCCATTTTAGTCTTTTTGAAATCCATCTCAGACTTGTCTTCAAAAAACACTTATTTCACTACCTGTGGTGGCATTATGGCTGTCTTTTGCTGGGGTGTTTTACTTTCCGATGTCTCCAAAGTACCCTCCTTGCCTTTCTTCCTTGGCGGCTTTTTAATTGGAGTCTTCTTTGGTGTAGCATCCAACATCGGGTCCCCTGCCCTTGAGCCGTTCAAGTCCTGCTTCTCCGGGCTCTTGGCTTCAGGGGCCCCGAGGTCGGTGGCGACGGGTGCCACCATCTTCTGGAGGCTGCTGGAGGTGGGCAGCAGGGGCTTGGTGGAGCCCTGCTGGCCCATTCCACTGGAGGGGGTCCTCTTGGCTTTTTGAGGAGGTGTTGGCTTCTCCCGGTTTCCCTTGGGTGTGGATAGACCATTGGTCTTTGTCAGACCTGTCCCCTCATTCCTGTTGATACTTTGAGTTTTCTCCTTGAGCTGAGCGGCCAGGAGCGTGGCAGCCTCAGAGTTCATATGGGGGTGGATGACCTTGGGGCTCTTGGGTGGCTCCTTGGGGGTCTCCTTTGGAGTGTCAGCACTCTTCTTCTCAGATGAAGAGCTGTGGAAGCTGCTTATCTTTTTGAGGGCATTCTGAACCACGCCGTTGATGTGCTCCATGTGACTGGGACTGCTGTGCTCATCCCCAGACTTCTTACCTCGCAGAGGTTTGTGTTTGCTGGGGGAGCCATTGGCGTCTGCCTCCTTTCCCTCTTGTTTCTTCTGTTGCTCACGGCTCCTCTCCTTCATTTTCTGTCGCTCCTCGCTCCTGGCTGAGCCATCGCTGGAGCTCCTCTTTTTCTCCTTTGGCACAGCGAGTGCCTTCATTCCTCCAAGCCCCTGCTGCTCTGGTTGAGGAGACCCTGTAGTATTTCCATGTATCCACGACACTTTAGGCTTAGTGGAGGGGTCTGGTGGACGTGGTTTGGGCTTGCCAGGTGAAGGTGGTGGCTTTCCATTGCGCTTAGCTTCTGGTGTAGGAGTGCCATCTCCATCCTTGCCGCTGCCATCGTCCTCCTTTGACTGCTTGGAGAGGCGTGCGATGCGGGCGTACAGGGCTGCAGTGGTGGACTCAGAGCCACTGGTGGAGCCTTCACTGTCAGAGGACTTGAGCAGGGGCTGCTCGCTGCCTTCTGCTTTGGTGATGCTAGTGTCTTTCAGTGAGGTGTACTCCCCTGCATCATCCTCATTGGGCACAGCGTCTGGCTTCTCTGTTGCTGGGCTCGGGCTGCGCTTCTCTTTGCTCTCGTTCACAGATTCTGTGGATCATTGGAGGTATTAGGAAGATATCCAATATTCAAAATGAAAGAACATTTTAATTGTACTTTTTTTTTTATACAAATAACTTATTAAACAGACCAGATATCATAAATTCCCATACAGATTATTGATTTTAGTGAGATTATGGAATTTCTGACAGATGAAGTAAGACATCTTTCCTCTTGTAAATGCCAAGTTGAATTAAAAACAATAAAATAAAACAATGGCTTAAATCAATATACTTAGGCTTTTTATACGACAGCCTTTCATGGCCTGTAGCGTGAATTAAGTGTTGACATCGTACTTTTATTTTTGACACTGACAAATACTTTACATTTGTACTTCTCAAAGGTATAGACTTTACTTCAGTAACATAGTATATTATTTGACTTTGTCATAGGGAGATGGAGGGGATGGTGGATAGCATAACACCCAAGTGAGGTGCCTGCCAAGCTCTAGACCATGGTTTAAGATCACCAAACAACAAAAGCCGTTGTTTCTAGTGAGTCATTATAGTGTTTCAAGTGTCTTTTTAGCCACCGAACATGCTGTTTTTCCACTGGGCAAAGTACCATGAAAGCATTTGTTTGTAACTGAGACATTGTTGCATCTCCAGCCAGGATTGTACCAACAAAACCAGATTTTTAAGTATGACACAATCTTTTCCTCACCATAATCAAGTTTTAAGTGCCTAAAGCCACACGTTAACCAGAGCATTGTTGAAATGTAAAGTAACATAAAGTTTCAGTGTACATAATACTGTAAGAATGTATTTTATCCACAGTTTACTAAAATGTGTCTATCTATTGGGTTGGGCCTCTAGTTTATGGCGGCTAGTTCATTCATTATATTTGATGTTGCTTGAGTCATTGACATTACAAAGTCTCTACTTGTACCACTATTGCACTGAAGTGTATAATTTGCCATTATCCTATAATTAGCACACTGTATGAGACTGCTGTACATTATGTTTAATTTTGTGGATTTTTTTTTTTCTCATATGAATCAAAGGCCTAAGGATAAAGGGTGTTGTATGCTATAGAGATTGTAAATCCCTTTGTTATTTTAGACTATGAGGATAAAAGGGACTGAGGAACAGAAGATGAACAATCAAAAATGTAGCATTGTCTTTTCAGAAGACAGACTTTACATCTTTTGAATGTGAAACTTGTAAACAATGTGACTTATCTGTGACCTTCGCAAAAACAAGGGTTTTTAGGGTGTTTTCATCTGTAAGGAGACATTTTGTTTTCTTTCCACCGACAAAGCACTAACACACATCGTATTTAAAGACGGATATCTGTACCACTTCATTTGCTAATTTGTACACACATACTTGAGACTGGAGTGGCTCCAATGCAACAGATCCTATCGGCACGACTCTAATTCAAAACCCTTTTGGGATGTTTACAGCAATTATTTTATGCCTGAGGCTTTTAGTCAAAAATCAGTTGTTTCAAAGCCCTTGAACCATTCGTGAGAAGAATGAGAAGTAAACTAAACTATGAAGAGAGCAGCACTAAAAACCCATCAATCACTCAACGCACGCAAAAATCCCCTGACTTGCAGTGTCAGACCTCCAGAATAGAAACTGATGGAACGGGTGTTTTCCATCAGACTTCAAGGAGTTAGTCACTGTTTGGATTTGTGCCATGTGCTGACTTGACCATTCCATTTCCTGTTTATAGTCTCCGACTTCTTGGAGCAAAACCTGCACCTAGATGGCATATGATAAAGAAACTATCTACCTAATGAGATTTACAGAAGTGGTGAGTCACTAAACGGTCACACCAGAGAACTCTCAAAAACCTGTGTCTGTCAGCATGCTTGTGTACGTGTAAAGGCTCCTACATACCAACAACAAATTAGAGATTTATGTGCGTCATTCCAGATAACTAAATTGTTTATTTATTCTCATGACTCACCTTCGTGGGGCACACAGTAAACTGGCCCCTCGTCTCCGCTCTCAAAGGAAGAGAAAGACTCCTGGGATGACCAGGAGGACGGGGAGGGCTGCTCGGCCACAGAGGGGGGCTCGATGAAGCTGCAGTTGAAGGTGTTCTCTGGGTCGTGGTGGGCTACTGAGAACAGAAAACAAACGCAGAAGCCAAAAGGTCAGCCAGAGGGTATTGTACCGTGTTACAAGAACAACAGTCTGTTCTCACTCACTCTCACAACTGCTGCAGAGAATGGAGAAAGTGTTGGTTTAAGTGAGTCTGCGGAAAAAGTGGAGTTTTAGTTGTATCATAGCAGGTTTAAAGGTTTAAAGAATTCTGACCGATCATAATACAGAGAAATTCATAAACACACAAAAAAACTAAGGCTACCATTTGTTTTTTTGGTGGGTCTGTAACTTCTTGTTGACCCAAACAACTAAATAACTCATTAATTTATGAATTTCTACAAGATGCTAAAGTTCAAATTCTCATTCTAATTCAACTAAATGACATGAAAGTAAAAATAAAGCAAAAACACTAAAAAATCTACTTTTTTTTAGGTGGCAACATTAACGTCATGCGTCCTAGGTGTAGTTTGTATATAGCCAAACGTTAGCTTTTCACCTCATGTGATTGCATTTATGTCTCAAAACCCATAACAATTGTGTTCATAGAAGATTATCATGCTAAACAAAGCATGTATCATAACCTTTTTTTTTTTTTGCCACAGAGCTTATTTCTGAAATAATCCAAAATGTAATGGAAATATCATAGTTTTTTTTTCAGCAGGACTGGGGCAATGCTAACTTCAGGGTCAGCCTACAAAAAAACCAAACCAAAAATCATCCCTGCAGCACTCTTTAGGGACATGCAATTACGTAGCTTAGCATGATGACTGGAAACAAGGAGAACCAGACAGCCTGTAGGCTATTTACTGACAATACAAAATTGCCCCAACCAGCCCCGCTCTCCCCTTTAGTCTGTACACAACAAGCATAGTTCCCAAAATGTCAACTATTCCTTTTAAAATGTATGGGGTTGTAATTATTAAGAATCTGTATAAACAAGAGAAATATACAGAGCATTGTCTGATATCCAGTTAAACTGTTGTAAAATGTTAAAATGTCTTTTCCAGTATTTAGGTGTTGAGCAAAATGAGCCACAAACTGCTTCTTTCGTCATTTTCCACAGAATCCTCTCCCTTAACAATATGTAGGTCAAGTCATGTTTCTCTCTTCCTTCCTCCCCCTCAGACACTGCAGAATTGTGCTGACCCTTCAGTCTCAGGACAGCTGTGGTTTCTGAGGGATACTTGCGGCTGATCTTCCCATCTGGCGTGAGTTTTGGCTTAAACTGTACTGGGCGTTAACTCGACATGACCGACCACATCAGATGCTCCTGTTTACATGCCCGTTGACACATGGGTCCATCCACTTGTTTAGACCTTAGATAAACCCTCGAGTGGAAGAAATCCCCTTACTGTACCAGGACCCGGGCCAGGAACAAATCCAAGCTCCTTAGCCGTTGTTTGACTGTAACTAAAAAGATGAGCTACTTTAAGTGATGTATGATTGGACTGTTGCAGACTTGATGACTTGTAAAAGCACTTCCAGATAAGAAACTGCACTAACTTAGTATTTCATTTGTGATATCAGTATGAAAAGCAGTAAAAAAGCCTTTTTAACACAGCTTTATCAACATTCTCACTGCATCTCCCCTAGTTAGTGTTAGATATATGCATTTGCTTTCAAAATGCTATAGCCTTGATCTTGATAACATTCAAATACATATTAAGTTAGCAGATGATCTGTTTAGAGGTTCCTCTCACCGCAGTGTATAAATTACACGTCTGGTTTATTTTTCATCATAAACTGGTCTGGTTTTATTTATTCTCTTGCTTTCTGTGTCCAATCCATCTGTCACACACCTTACCATCTTCTGTTGTGCTTTGCTTGCTTTCAACGTTTTTGTAAAACAACAATCAGATTAAGTCATGGTCAGAGAACTAGCTCATGTGTATGTGTGTGCACAGCCTGTTGTCATACACACACACACTGTTCGTAGGTATACCAACGAAAAGTAAAGCATCAGAATTTTTATATAATCCACAATTTTTTGCAGGCTGCAATCATGTGATGAATGTGCTGAGTAGAGAAGGAAGTAGTTTAAAAAAAGCAAACGTTTGCATAAGAAGGTAGGTTCAGGTGGTGGACGGGTCAAGTGAGCACATGACTTTCCCCCAGAAGACCAGTGTTTGTGTCCCGTTTGAAACCAAACAAACACTGGGATATTTTAAGGCACATTGTCATGTTACAGTACATACATAACTTTTCGGTAATAATGTAATGTGGCAACGCCCACCCATATTTCTTTTCCCAAACCTAACCTACATTACTTTGCTTTCCTAAACCTAACCTCCGTAACTTAAAGTTAAGAATGTAACTTTACATTAAGTAGGCTACATAACATTACGTACATAATGTGACTTCACTAAACCTAACCAAACCAATAGGGGCACTAATTTGTTTGTAAATTTGTAAACAACTTTATGAGGATATTTTGGTGTGTGCCACAGAAGTAGTTTTTGTACCAATCAATTTTCAGGGACCCTAATTGTTGTTGTTTTTTTTTTTTTATCTCCTGAGGGTGCTGAGGTTTTTTTTGTTTTCCACAAGATCGATTTAAAAAAGTTACTACCTCAGATAGAATATCTGTTTGGCAATTTTGTTGACCTGCAAATAAACTTAACGCATTAGACTAAGTTTTATTGCTTCACTGATCTAAATTATTGCTTGCTAAAATTAGTATTTCATATTTATCAAAAACAAGTCATCTAAAGCTTTGAACTATATGTTGGACTTTGGGTGTCTAAGGTTAGATAATGTCAACACAGGGACAACATGTCTACAATAAGCAAGTGCAGATGTGTGTAAAAGGGTTAGAACAAAGACCAAAAATAGCTGGCGTTTAGATATGAATGTAGAGGGGACTTCCATTCAAGGCCAACCATTTATGTGATTATTTAAGGACATCCTGTTTACCAGAATAATGCCACCCTGCTTTCTCTACTTTAGAGTTGGACTTTTATGACTACTATAATGACTCCAAAGTCTTATGCAGCACTGCTACTCTGGTTGGATTAACTTTCGAAAATAAATCAGATTTGTGTGAATGTGGTGGATTAATAATAATATACTGTATACAGAACCCAGCAAAATATTTATTCAGAGGTGTGGATGACAAATAATATTTTACCCCAATTCAATGAGAGAAATAAATAAATGAGTAAGACGGAGTATGTGCTCTGTCTTCATTTCTGCCTGTGTGCAGGGACTTTCACTGTGCTACAGCAGCCAGATAAGCAGAGACTCTGAGTGACTGAGGAATATAAAGAAGCTCACCTATGCAAAGACTTCAGTTAAGTAAGTCAACAAGCTAACACATGGGCATTTTAAGACATAACTTGTATGCAGTGATGAACAACTGCTGCCCTTGAAAGCTGCTCCTTACAGCCTGTGGGTTGAGCGGGGCGGATTGTTCTGCAGACTGGACGCCACTGTGATCCCTCCCTACATGGAGGCCAACGCACAACAGGACATTATTGACACATCCCAGCTGCAGAGCTCCTCCACCACAGTTGCTCGGTGGGGGAATGCATTACCAGACCTGAGGCAGAGGTAGTCTAAAGGCTGAGGGAGCTATAGGGGAATGAAAGTTGCTGGTTCAAATGCCTGGTCCAGCTGTGGAAATCTGGGCAAAGACCTGTGATATTTCTTGGCAATAATAAGAAGAAACAATATGTTTGATCCTGAAATAATGTAAGGTTTACAGGATTGTCTGCAGAGTCAAAAACAAATAAGTGTCACTCGACATCCATCATGGTCAATGCAAAGCCTATTAACAGAGGTGTGGGATCAAGTCACATGACATGGACTCGAGACATAAATTGGATGATTTTAGACTCGACTAAGCAAAATAAAAAAATGCTTGACTTGGACTTTACCTCCAATGACTTCTTACTTGGCTTCAGCCTTTTGACTTAAATCGTATTTTATTTAAAAAGTGTGCCATGAATCAATCAATTCCCCTTTATTTCCTGAAACAACTATATGTTAAAATTGATTTGATTTCTTTCAAAAAACACAAAATCAATAAACAATGAGCAATATGCTAAGAAACCTCCCATAAACTGCAAAAACATAAGTAAAAGGTGACAAGGAAATAAACTGAAAATGGGCTTGGGGGCATAGTCAGATTAAGGAAAAAGTGTCCAAAAAAGCTGCATATGTAGTTCTCTCAATTAAATTATGTAACAGAAAAAAATTCTTAGCACTTTCTTGAGGTTTCTTGTAACTTTTTACAAGTTCTTAATACAAGTTTTTGACCAATTTCTTCAAGATATCAAATCAATTTGCTAAATTTCAAAATTGTAACTAATAAAGAAACATTTTAAAAATCATAAATGATTTTTGTAAATTTTATATATCGTCACTCTGTTGCAGCATTAAACATGGTGTAGAGTGCATAATTACTTGTTTAGGTCTTGAAACTCAGTTTAAAACTTGGGACTTGGCCTGGGATTTGAGCGCAAAGACTCGAGACATACTTGTGACTTGTAAAACAATGACTTGGTCCCAACTGTGCTACTGACCAATCACTGATCTTTTTACCAGTACTCCTAAAAACTCAAGCTGCCCTTTTCCACTTTGTTTCATCTTAATAAATGAACTTAAGAGTGACTTTTGGGTGTGTGAAAGTTTTCTTTAGGCAGCTCACAAATGCATCAATGTGAAGTTGAGTGTTTCTGCAAACACACTTACAATCCCAGCCAACTTTCCCAGGATAAATAAAGATGAAAAAAGCAGGTGGTGGTGGTTCAGTGAGCCCTCACCCATGGGGAAGCGTTTGGACACAGAGGATGCGAGGAATGCTGGACAGACGTGAATCTGTTGGGCGTGGAGTAAATATACTCAGAATGGAATGCCAAACTACAAGCAAACAGCTAAGAGGTGAATTGGTGACCCAGTGTTCATGTAGCTGTTTCTCCGAGGCTAAATATGCTAATAAATGTTGTCTTCCTTCCCCACTTCCCCCCTTGTTCCTTTTTCATTTTGCCACATCTGTTGCCACTGACCCTGGTGTGGATAAATCACAGTTCTGACACGGGCTGGGGTAAATTTGACCACTTCCTGTTTCCAGCCCCATCGGGCCCCCTCTGGAATGTGTGTGTGCAGGACTGTGTAGCCCCAGTCAGAGTTTGAGTTTCTAAATGTTGGCAGACCACGCTTCTGTGGGTAGCCCAACAGAAAGCAGAGCAGCAAACATTTGGATAGCACAAACCAGGCAAGACAGGAAAGACAAGAAACATGCAAACTAATTGTGATAGATTTGTCTGGGTATTGTGGTCTATTTATTTGGTCTTGGAAATGTAGAAATATTGACAGTAGAAGACTAAAATCGTATATTGTCTCTTTGCTTACAGTGCAAACACATCCTCATATCTTAACATAAAGTTGTAAATTCAACAGCAGTTTTGTTGTGCTGCATTTTAATGCTTTCCATCAGCATTTAAACCTCTGAAACCTAAGGATATTGATTATATTTCTTTTAAAAACGCAGAAAAAACAAAACAGAATGAGCAACAGGACAAGAAAAGGACAAGGAAATGATCTGAGGATTATTAGATCAAAAAAACAAGGTAGAAATGTCTACAGTATTATATATGACTCTCTCAATTATATATTTAAAGCTATGTTACAGAAAAAAGAAATTAGTTCAACACTTTCTTGAGGTCATTTCCTTTTTTTCTTCAACTATTCTTCGACTTTTTTTGCGTATTTTCTGGTAATTCTCCTGTAACTTTTCACTAATTTCTTGCTAAAAGCCCAAAAATGCATATTGTCTCTTTGTTTACAATATAAAAACATCATAGTATCTTATCATAGAGTTGTATTTCAATTACTTGTTTAAGAGGGCATTTGGCTGAGATGATGGTGCTTTTTATGCCTCTGTCACATTGCTTCACATGGTTAATTTCTCCACAAACAAGCCTATTAATGTCCCCCACTGTGATGACAAAGGTAACTCTGTCCCAGTGTTGTATTTTGACTAAGGCATAAAAGAAACAGATCCTAGCTTATAAAAAATCAGCTGGGCAACTGCAAAGGCACATGCTGCTCAGACACGGAGAAGAAACCAGGTCATCAGCTCCCTCCACAGCACACTGACTCCAGTCGAGCCCTTTTAAAGAATCAAATTACAGTGTTTCGTAATGATGCTTAAGCTGAAGCAAAGTTGAAACTGCTGTGCAACCCTTAGAGTACCGTATATTTTTCAACTCAAATCAATCATCAGATCCATAAATGTCAAAAAAATTGTGAGAGAATCCCATCACAAGTGCCAAGAGCCTCCCATGGCTTGCTTTTTAAGACCAACGGTCAAAAGATCCACAATGACAAATGAACAAAAGCAGCAACTTTGACAAGCTGGAGCCGCAGAATGTTTGGCTCTTATTTCTTGATAAATGGCATTTAAAAATAAATTGATGTTGACAATTGTTGTACATTAACCTTCTGCCAGTGGACTAGTTCATTAACTGACTAATTGCTTTAGCTCTGACGCAAATGTCATCTCGATGTTCTGTCAGTGTTGTTTGCTAAATGTTATTTATCTTCTACTTCAAAATAAAATATTTGCATAATTAATACAAATGGGCTGCTGTGTAGATCTGTAGAGTAAGAGAAAAAATATTTCCATGTCTTGAAAACATGAAATGAAAACATTCCTCATAGGAATTTGTGAAGTGCAGGAAAATATTGCTGGTCGTGACAAGACAGGACATTGCATCTTCATGTATTCTTACATGAGGGCAAATCTTTTCATTGTCTGTTAATCTGTTGATTATTTTTTTTATTAATTGAATGGAAGCTCAGGAAAATGACCTTTGAATGGTGGCCTGAGTGGCTCAAATTCAAGCAGTACAAATCCCCCAGTATTGAGTATAACAGTGGGCTGCTGGCCAGCAGGACCACCACGCCTAACCTATGTAAAGGCAGCAACAGAAAGTTTGCTGACTGATCTCCAGTAGCTGGGGTTTGCACTGGCTGGATTCAGGTTGCTGTGGCTGCTGACTGGAGTCTATCCCCGAAGTTGCCCACTCTCTTCCCACTTGGAGAGTGGGGAGTTGGAAGATTCACTGTGATCCAATGCTCTCACTAGACGCTACATAATGTAAACTTAAAGCCACAGATTTAAGTCTTTGGCTCTAGTTAGCAGATGTTTTTTTTTGGTTGTTTAACCAGCTGTTACTCATGCTGGATTAGCAAATTTCTCTGCTGGATTCAATCAGGCTTTCACCTGAGAGATGTGGATGTGCATCTAATTTTTTTTCTCACACTCTGAAATGACCTGTGACTGGTGATTTGCCAAAGTCTCCCATCAGAGGCTAGGCACTCTAAAGCCGGAAATGTAGCCAAGAGGTCCAGAACTCGTGTTCTCTTAGGCCACCCTTAGATGAGAGCGACCCTACTAAAAACCGAAAAGTCTTTCCTTAGTGTTTTTAAAGAGTCCACTTGAATTACAACACGCTCAGAGTTTTTTCTTTCTCCAATAACGCCAAAAAGAAACTGCCTACTATAGATTTAAGTGCTGGAGTCAGAGAATTCTGACCTTTTTTTCTAATCACTCAAACTGACAAATCAACTATCAAAACAGTTGATTAATTTAATAGTTTAGATGTGATTATCATTGTATAGTGATGCATCTACTTATACAAACACTGGAATCTCTAAAGAAATTCAGATAACAGAGTGTTCTATTTTTAAACTGTTTTGAAGCCTGAACAAAACCAGCCATTTTGAGCTGTGTGTGGCAAGGGTTTAAAAGATCATCATATCGCCTCTGTCTGCTGTAAAAAAAGACTGGGGTCACAGACAGATCTGTCACAGACCACGAGACCTCCACATGGAGCAGCAGAGCCACAGCGTCCACCCAAACAGTGCAGCCTTTGATAGCACGTCACTCACCACCACCCGGGCCCCCTGACAACCACTGGCCTTCTTTTAATAACACAGCCTCCTCCTCAGCTAAAGAAAAATTTTCTTGGGGAAGAAGACGATGGAAACGAGTAAAGAAAAATGGGACGAAAAAAAGCCCCAGTTTAGGGTTGTAATAATATGAACACATGGCATTTGAGGGTGCCAAGAATAATAAGGGGCTCTAAAACCAGTGCATTCCTTTCAAATGAAACCCCATACTCGCCTGGCAGTCACCATACACTTTTCAACCCTATTCATCATCGAAGAGGAAGACTAAGGTAGCACTGAAGGAAAATGCTCACTTGGACTGCCATTCACTGCTTTTATCAGTTGAGTTTACCATCCGAATGCGATGCAAATTTTAGTCAAATTTTCAGAAAATAGGAAAAAGAAAAGGGAATTAATGTGCTTTTCCTTCCACTACTGTTATGTGAATACTGAAAGCTGGTATACTCAGTTAGGTGGCAATAATTTTCCAGTCATAAGGTCATTTTCTTGTATATGTGTATGTGTATATGTTTCTTGACATAGTGGCCAAAGGTGGAATTACACCAGCAAGGTTCATCACCTGATTGGGCCCAAAAAGACTTTTCCCTTAGACATGCATTGTGAAAAAGATGTTTAGACATCAATAGATACATATTTTTGAGGATCACAAACCCCACATAATGATTCATTTCACTTCAGGGATTTGATTCATATAGTCTAATAACACTTCTAGAAGAGCTGCAAGATGAACCCTTTGAAACTTTGATCAACATCAGCTGAAACCTGAAGAAATTGGTTTTCAGTTTTTGACATGGGGGGAAAAAAGCAATGACCAATTTTGCGAGAAAATGTTCCACAATTTGCAAGACATTAGTTAAAGGTGACAAGAAAGTCACCTAAAAAATAGTTTTATTAAAAATAAATTATTCCCCCTCAAAAACAGAGACATAATTTAATACATACAAAAATAAATAAAACATAGAATACATAATTTTCAGTACTGATATGTCTTTTTCTTGTTTATTTTTACTTTTTACTTTTCAGACTAATTTTCTTGTAACTTTTTTACAATTTTGTGGCCATGTCTTGTTAAATTGCTTATTGTTTCTCCCCATGTTTGCTTGTTTGTTACTTGTTTGCTTTTTTTGTTTTTGATGTTACATGTCATTGTTGGGGTCCCCTCCCAAAACCTTTGGGTAGCTTATTTTGGGTTGCCCTTTCACATGTTTCTTCTGTTGTATGGTATTTTAGTCTGTACCACTATTTTCTTTGATGCGTCAATAAATGATGATGATGTTTTTGAAAGAAATCAAAACAATTTGCCCAGGTTTCAAAGGGTTAAGTCATTTTTGTCATGTGGTGTAGAGCAGGTGGACCTAAATGCAGGAGGCTGTGGCTACAGGAACTCTGCTAGATCTCGCTTTATACAAGTTGGTGCAAGACAAGTGCAAACTGGTGCTCACACAACATGAATCAAGGTTCAAACAGAGACTGAACTGAAAACCAGGACTTAAATACAAGCTAGTCTGACGAGGGGATGAAGTGCAGGTGGAGAAAAAGTGCGTATTAGGCAGAAAACCAGGCAGGGAGCTGACTGACTGGAAGAAAGCAGGGAGGGACTAACGGGACTGATGCTGGGCAGGTGTGTAGCAGCGAGAATGAGGGAGGACTGGAGGTAAGAGAGGTAAAACAGTGATCAGAAACCCCAAAACACAATCCTCTTGATAATAAACCCACAAACAAAGTCCAACTAACTTATATGCAACTTAATTGTGCCGATTACAAATACTCAGTCCATTCTTACATCCCTGTTGAAGTTGGCAGAGCAATAAACCAAAAGTTTAGTACTCTTAAGTCTCTAGCATTTCTGCTTTGTGGAAGCAGAGCAGAAGATCTGTGTACTTTAACACACCAAAGTCAAACTTTTTTGGCTTCATACACCACTTTGCAATTTCATAGCAATGCACAGGGCCTCGTCTTCATAACAGTATCCCTTTCTCCTTATGCATCCATGATAATAATGGAGAGCACACTGGGAAATGGAAATAGAGAGTTTGAACAACTAATTTACACCTTTGTGCTTTTGGGTCCTGATAACAGCCATGTGTGTTTAAATAAGCATAAATTAGCCTCCAGAAATGACTATAAGAGCTTCTGGTAGCCTGTGAAATGACAGTAGGTCACAACTATATTTATTTACAGAATCTGTTTCCACTTCTGCACTTAGTTGCATTAACAGTTATCGATACCCCAGATTCCATCTCCCCTTTGCATGAAAACCTTTTTGCAATATTTCAAAATATTTCCACACCATTTCCACTCTGATTTTTTTTTAATGTAAATTGAAATTGTTAATTAATGTACAAATGCCAACAAAAAAACTGTGACAGCCAGTGAAATCACAGTTTTCATAATATCTGACTACTTAAAGTCAGAATCTGAATATCATTACTTTTTTGTCCTTTGCATTGGTTATTAATGAAGCTGTGAGTGATGCCACTTCAGCAGACCGTGTTGTACAAGCTGCAGCAGAGAGGATGATTACATAAAACACAGCAGCTTCTGGCAGCGCTGCGGTGGGATATGAGAAAGAGTTTTGGGGCTTACCGACTACTTTGGGCAGTTTCTGTCGCCTCAGTGGAATACGGGGAAGTTTAGTGCTGATTCGGCTGAATCGTCCACACAGGATCCGCTTGGCTTTTTTGCTGTTGGTAGAGTTGTCTTGGTTAAGATTGAAAAGGGATGACGCCATGGAAATCCAAATGAATCATTCAAAAGAGGCATATTAAAGCTGGCCCTGTGCCTCTATTGAGGGCTTGGGGGCTGCTCACATTGCTACACACACTCTAGTGTCAATATATAAATGTACTTGAAATACAATTTATATACATTTATTCATTTAACAACCTGGTACATGTGAAAGAAAATATTTTTCTCTATTTATATAACCAGGGTAAGCCTCCTAGGAACTACAACTCCCCACCATGGACCACCGAGGTGAAGACACCAATCTGTCACTCACTTGTGGTCGTCTTTGTGTCGACACAGGCAGCAGCAGCACAGCAGCGAGAGCAGGACGATCAGTAAAAAGGAGACCAGGGTTCCAGCCGCAATCACACCCATCCGCTGGTTGGGCTCTGAAAGACGAGAAGCAGGGAATTCTGGGTGTGCCACATTGGCGAGCAAAGCTCTGAATGCCAGTTTCAACAAATCTCTCACTCCGTCATCACTAACACTAAAGACCTCGGCATATAGCAAATTATTATGATTTACCGTACAAGTGAGTACAAGTGACTTGAGTTAAAGGTTTAGCTAACTGTATATAATCTTTATCAATGTGGCTTTGATAATAAAGATATAGCATCATGCTGCATTAACAATCGATTTTCACTAGCTGCTTGACATGAAGAATCTCTGAGGAATATTGCAACAGGCTGCAATTCACTATTAATCTTATCCCCCTCAAGACCACTTTCATTGCTGATTTCCTGCAACTTCCTCCCCTCACCCCCTCTTTACCACATGCCCCTGACCATAACTCATCGATGATTTATTAGCACCCCTCCCTTTTCAAGTGGGATACACCCCAACCATAATAAGTGCTGTATTGCATAAGCACGGACAGCAATTGGCGCTAGCAAGGACAGATGACACCAGAAAAGAAGCAAACCACCAGTTAAAGAAGTTTTTCACTGCTTTAATAAAACTAGGCTGTCTATGCAGTAGAAAGACGCAATTATACTTTTGAAATTGGTGCTGCATGACCAGAGAAAACAGTTGCTTTTGCTTAAGAGGTGGAAAGCCTACAACTACCAGAATGCACTGCGCCACACCAGACAAACTCTCCGCAATATTGTTAAACATGGCACTTAAATGTGTTTCCAAAAGCATTTTAGGCAAAAAATAGACATAAACTTGATTTATATTAAATTAGCATTTACAAGTTTTACCATTTGATCAGATTTTGGTTTGAGTTTGAGAGAGAGAGAGAGAGAGAGAGCGAGAGAGAGAGAAAGAGAGAGAGAGAGAGGGGGACAGGTCTGTCTCTTGATCTGTATTTACACTCTTTGTTTCCATGGTGACAATGTGGATGGAGGCGAATACAAAAATGCTCAAGTACAGCCTGAGAAAATCGGCTTGATCTCGCTCAAAAATATGGCAAGAGGCAAAAAGTAAGTTATTAAGAAATGGCACAAAAATGAACAAGAACTTGTTAAAAAGTTAGAAAAAATTTTACCTGAAAATAAGAAAAAAAGGTAAAAAAACAAACAAGATGATGAGAAAGCGAGAATGACCTTAACAAAGTGCTAAATAAATAAATAAATTTTTTTTTTGATAATATCTAATAGGAGGAGGAGAGATATATAGGGACTGTTTAGATGGAGGGAAGTTTACAACAGTTCATCTACATATACGGACCACACTGTTTTAAAACAAAGTGGTTTGAAAATCGGCAAAGTATCCCTTTAAGAGGTAAGTAGCGGCGGCCATCAGGCCTTTACACTGTCACATAAGGCTGAGATGGATTGTTTGGCGGTTTGGGCGTTTGGTTAAACCCAGCTGGAAGAAGAATAGAAAACTGTTTGGGTGGGGGCAAGTTAAAAGGTCTTATGATATCACTGCCCAATCTGCCACCGCTCAACATGCCAAAATGCCACCTTTATGTCCTACAATATTCTCCTCGCCTGCCTCTAATGATCTCTTCTTTCCAAACAGTTTTCCTCTGCTCTCTGTCTCCCTTCCAAGTTCTCTTTTTCTCTCAGATTTTCTGCGTCCCCCTCTTTATTTCTTCTTACTTCCTCTTCCTCTCTCTCTCTCTCTCCCTGGCTGGACAGGAAGAGAGCCAAAAAACACAGCCATAAAAAGGACACCGGTCTGGGTCTGGAAACGCTATCAAGGCCTTGCAACGTTAACTCTCCCACTACACACACTGACCTGAATATATGTGTTTGTTGGGACTTGGTGTGTACAGCCAACTGTTAGACATTTAATACACAGGCAGCACTAGTGGCATCTGGCTTTTTGGACAAACACTTTAGAGGGTTATAATTCTTTCGTTATGTGTAGGAAATAGCTGTTTTTTTTGTCTCTGAAAAGGTACATTATTTAGAAAAACACTCCTGGCTACTGCTGTTCACAGAAACCCTTTCAAAAACATCATCATCATCAAACAACATCAACCACAAAGCATGTGCTCTTAAAAAAAGAGATGTTCTTACGGAGATAGCATGCACCAGAGACTGGGTCGCAGTTCTTGTCGTTGCAAGAGCAGGTTTGGTTGCAGTTCACTCCATACTGGCCAGGTTGACAGGTCATATTGCAGCTTGAGTACAGACAAAAACAACATCTGTTTAATGTTCATTCCAAGTGACAGACGCAGAAAATAGGACACAGAAAAAGAGAAAAAGCCATAAATGGGATCAGTTTTTATGTTCCAGGCAAAATCTTTTCCTGTGATGGAAGTTGGTAGGAATTAAACTTTTCTACTTCAAGAGTGTTCTTTATCAGTATCTGTAAAAAAAAATGCCTCAAAACATAAGCTCGCTCATTCAATTCCCAAGATGTATAAGTGTGTGACAAAAGTAAAATGAAAGCCGTGAACTATTTTCTCTCTGTATTGTAAAGCATAGACGTGAGTTTTTGGGGGGTATGAGGTGTCTTGTGACTTACTAGGTGCCATAAAATCCCGGGTCACACAGGCATTCTCCGGTGACAACATGACAGATGCCGTTGTAACAGTGACTGCAGTTGTTCTCACAGTTCTCACCATATGTGCCGTTGGGGCAGCGCACCTCGCACCTACATTACACACAAAAGGAATGCTGTGATTACTGTCATTTCCAATGAGTCACAGACATTATCACAGTATAGAGAATGGTACGACAGTAGCTACTAGTTAAAGGCACTGCCATTATGTTTTAAACTTAGAAAATGACAAAGCTCTACAGGTACAAAGGTCTGACTGAACAACATAATGTGTTTTTTCTTTGACACATTTCTAAAGTGTACTGTGTGAAGTGGCGAATGTTCCTTTAGGTCAGCGGTTCCAAACTGGTATATCGCGGTTTCACAAATATGTGCAAACCATATATTTTATTCTTTTAGAAAATAGATTATTACTGTTTGTTATTGCTCCTAATAAATACATTTATATATATACAAACTTGCTCGGTTCAGCACTGACTATGTGTGTTTTCTTACCTGTCCCCAATCCAGCCAGGGTTACAGTGGGAGCACTTGCCGTGGATGGGGTCACAGTGGTGACCATCTTTACAGGTGGGACACACTTCCTGGCAATTTTCGCCAAAGAAGCCTTTGGAGCAAAGCTGGTCGCAGCGTGTACCGTTCCAGCCTCTGTCACAGGTGATGCAGCGACCCTCTGTCACCTTACACGGCTGCTGGCCTTTGCAGTGACCACACCTGTTGTCAGCCACGGAAAACAGAAAAAGAATTCTTATTTATCTCATTTGCACAAAATTTCCTCCAACTCATCCAGGGTTTTTTGTGGGTTTTTAAAAAGTCTTTAAAGGCACTGGATTTATTAATCAAAAAATAACGCCTTAAATGGTATTAAAATGTCTTAAATCAATCTTTCTAAAGTCAGAAAGATGCTAAGATGTGATGCCTAGAGAAAAGGATCCACAGTTTGCAAGCAAGCTGTCACTGTACCCTAGACCACACGGGAAAGTGCAAATTCAACAAAAAACTGCTATTTAACAAAGATTTTGCTGCATGGCCAAAAATGTCAGGCAATGCATATGAGCTTCTGAGTATTTTATGGACAAAGCTTTTCAAACTTGGCACAATGGTAATCAAGACAGTGAAATCCCACATGCAGAATAAAAGTAGCAAATTCACTAAGAAACCTCACCAACAAATGTCAGACATTTCCCAGCTCTGTTCTAATTACTCTCTGCCACAAGACAAAAAAAATCATGTTTTATGTTACAATAAACTTTTGGGCAAAATTGTACTCAGTCCTAAGTAACTGATGATGGTTCGTGTGCTTTTTTCTCTTTCTTCAATTTTGGTTTTAAATTTTATACTTAGTTTAAATTTAAAAAAAGTCTTTGAAAGACTAAAACTGAACTTTCCTTAACCCGTAGGAACCCTGATCTCATCTAAATGTAGCAAAACTGTTTAAGGATCCGTATTTGTCTGCTTTAAATTGTTGCTCTAATGGTCATTTAAAGAGGAAGATAAACACTGAACTCTGTTTTGTTTTAAGTTTATAGCAACCATATCTTGTGAGAATGTCACAGTCCATGGAAGGTAAAGCACTTAACCTGAATTGCTTTTACATGTTGGCTGATGATGATGGGATAATGTGAATACCAACTCCCAAATCTCACTTTAATTTTGCTCCATTAGGTTACACGGTAAGATATTTTAAGGGTTATCAGCTGCAGCATATGACAAATCTTATTTCCTGTTAAAACCACAAAACCGCACCATAATATGGATCAGACGAGGGGATTGAGCATTAGGCATCTGTAGAACTGCATGTTTCCTTTGTTTTTTATATGCTACATCTGCTCTCTGCCAAGATTTTTTCCCCACCTGTTTCTGCAGTTTTGACCGTAGAACCCAGCAGGACATGGTTCCCTGCAGAACTTCCCACGGTACCCTGGTGTGCAGGTACAGGAGCCGTCTGCTTGGTTACACTTGCCGTGGATGCACTGGCAGTAGCGTTCACACCTTGGGCCCCACAGTCTCTCCCGGCACTGGCAGCGCCCCGTGAACTGGTCGCATGGTGAATTGTTACAGTTACACTGGATTGCACAGTTCCTCCCCGTCCAGCCAGGATTGCACATGCATCGTCCTGTCATTGCATCACAGATGGAGTTGATGCTGCAGTAGCAGTTGTTGTTGCACTGGGGACCCCAGACGCCAGGATGGCATGTGCATTTGCCCGTGTCTTGGTCACATTTGCCCTTTTGGCACATGCAAGCATTCTCGCAGTTAGGTCCCCAACGATTGTGGTTGCAGGTACACTGGCCGGTCAAGTCATCGCACTGGCCATTTGGGTAACAATTACATTTCCCCTTGCAGTCAGGGCCCCAGAACTGGGCAGGGCACTCTGTTAAAAGACAAGTGCAGTAATCAGGAAACTGGAAAATTTCTTCTGTATTATCCAACAAGAGCAAAAGTCTACAGCCATGCTAGTGGATCTGTGAGGCTGTACTTAAGCACAGCAGTGCTTTGAGCTTAACACCAGCATTATAACTCTCACAACAGCAATCCTAACATGCTTACTTTTGCAGGTATGTTTACATTGATCACCATCTTTGTTTAGCGTATGTTAATTTAAAACTAAACATCACTGGACTAAAGCTGATGGGAATGTGATTAATTACGTCCGCCAAAGAGTTCAAGTCTTCGGCTTGGTTTGTGTTTGTCTCTTTGTGTATTTGTAACTTGTCATCAGGATTACGGGAAATAATATTGGCCGATTTTCATGAAACCTGGTGGAATGGTGAAGTATGGGCCAAGGAAGAACCCATGAAATTTTGGAGTTGATCCAAATCACAGGGCGCATTCCTGATTTTTATGTCACTTTACAATATATGACATTCATAGTCTGGGCCAAGATTACACATAGCTCAGATGTTACAAGCAAACATAGAGGCGGCTGTGCCAAAATAGAGGTGGCAAGCAATGCTGCACTAACAATAGCAATGGTGCTGAAAGAGCTAACAGTGTCAATGGGGGTTAGCTTATAGTCACCACAGCGACCTGCTAGAGCTAAAAGTGTGATAAAATGGCGGTGCTCGCCATATGATCACTGTTTTTCTGTGAATGTCTGAGTAGTGTGCATTAGCTTGGGGACATGACAAATAGTTGTTTTCTGCTAAATTAATGATCTGTATGTTGTATATTGCACCTTTAACATTGCACGATAGGGCATTTGGCCATGACCGAGGTGTGCGCTCTTCGAGCCCCCCTCTAGTTTTGTAGTTGTTTGGTCTGTAATGCAAGTGTTAGGCAAAAAACATTTTTTGCTTGCTAATGCTACTATATTAAAAATCACCAGTCATTACAATTTATCGTGAGGGTAATTTGAATTAGTGCGCCAAATTTTTTCGGTAATCCAGCTGACAGATGTCCAGGGTTTCCCTTACATTCGTTTATGGCGGCCCATTATGATTACAACATCTGCTAAATGCTGGCTCATGCTGTAGTTTCAGAGATTTTAAGAGTGCTAAAATGGCATTTAACAGGTGAAACATTTTTCATTTGGCTTTTGAAAGAGCATAGAAAATCGACAAAGGTAGAAATTATGATAGAAAATGTAAGAAATCCCTTACTAGTGTCACAGCTAGCTCCAAAGTATCCATGGCGACAGCGACATTCATTTGGCCTGACACACACCTCATTTTCTTTGCAGGTGAAGTTGCCTTCGCAGAGAGCTTGGGTGAACAAAAATAGGTGGTATTATTCAAATGACTGGCACAATGAGCTATATGACATGTGCTGATAAATGACCTCTGTGTGGTACATACGTGTCAGGCATTCATCCCCTAGCTGCCCCCATCCACTGCAGCACACAAATCCTGATGATCTGGAAAATAAGTTTGAGAATAAGAGGTGAATTTTGAAGAACCTGGCTGAAATAAAATGAAACAAACACATATAAAAGAGGCAGCATACACACACAACTCAGGCCTCTCTGATTTCACAGTTCTTATTGATCTGGCTGTCGCCAAATTCTGCAAATGTATGCAGGGCATTGTATATGACGCATATGGTTAGAACATGTTTGTATAATTATCTGATTATGGGTCATTCCCAATGTAAAAAAAAAAAAAAAAGCCTTAAAACTCTGAATCATTGAAGTTAATCAGTTTTTTTTAGGTTTCCTCGGCTGTTGGGGAAATGTGAATATTCAGAGACAATGTTTTGCAGCCAAGTTTTAGGCTAGGCCTGTCAGGAAAGGACGGATGCGTCTCCTCTTCCTCCTACGCTTGTAACCTCTGTGGGGCCCCTGCAACACGTCAGCTTCCCCTTAAGTGTTTGAAGATGGCAGTTTGCTTTCAGTCAATGAGCAGGGAGCAACTGTGTTTTTTTATGCTGCCAAAACAGGCACGTGGTAGAGATCACAGGTCTGAGCTCTGAATGCTTTCACTTGTTATGGGAAGAAGATGATTTCTAAATAAGCTCTTTTTTTTTTACCAGTATTTTGTTCATAGCATGACACTGGATTTAACTTTTTGCAACTGTGCTGCTCCAACTTTGAACAAATCTGGTCAACACATATGCAGTTGACCCTTGTTGACCTTTAACACATGGGCAAACAGTGTCAGCACTGGAAAGAAAGACTGCATTTACTGTTTTGCAGAATTAATTAGGTGTTTTAAAGCATTGCTGTGCTCCTGTTTGCTTTTCATTATTACATAAAGAAGGTATCAACCACCTTTGCCAAGAAATTCAATAGCGGCTCTTTAACTGATTCAAAAGCCCATTTTCCTGCATTGGTACTGAAAGCATCTCATTCAACACAAATAGGCATATTGGGAAGAACAAGTGAGTGGTGAGTGGAGAGTTCACTGCAATGACTGTTGAATATTGGAAGGGGGCAAAATCTCAAACTTGTCAAGCAGTGAAGGACATTGCTATATATATTTATATATATATCAAACTGAAAAATTCAAATACTAAAATAGGATGTAAATTTCTGTTAATTGACTGTTGGCCAGCGAAACATCTATGAGATGACAGCACTCAACTTTTGATGCTCTTAATACCTTAACAATTCATTCTGACTGCATGAAAAGATAAAGTGTGAGGTTTTTTGGATAAGCTATTTTTGATTTTCCTCCAAAATATTTGATTGCTTGTGTTACAGGATACAATAGATACCAAGCACATGATTTCTTATCACATATCTTTTATGGCAAGACAGTAATCATAAGTTATATCCCCCAGTTGTCCAATATTCAAAATATAGATAAAACAAAAATGCTATTCTACGACTGGAAGCAACAACACACCACTGTCCTTAATAATTATTAAGAAATGTCATTATAAGGAATCGTAAAAATTTGCCAATAATGAGCTACACTTTGTGGAGAATCACACTTTAGTCTATGCATTGACAAAATGTGTATTTCTTTAGTACTTCCTCGTTTTGCAGTGGTTTATATGTTGAGTGTGTCTTGTTTTAAATATGTGTGAATAGGACAAACAGGTAGAGGAGGGGGGATTATGTATATTTTGTGATGTGTTTTGCGACCCATTCTATGTTGTATTCTGCTTAACAGAAAAAAAACCTCATCTATATTATTAATCGGAAAAATAAAACTGACATTAATATTTGGACCCAGTGTTATGGTGCTCTTTATGTCTGTGGTTTGTCCAAGTGGTGTTGCTGAACCCCAGCAGAGCTCGGCTTTAGGGTGTATTCAACCAACATTAATGCCTTTATTACATATTACACATTACGTATTACACTTTATATTTGTCACATAGTCAGTGTAAAGTCTGAGTAAAGTTTCAATCATTTGCAATACACTGCATGTGTAATTTATGTGGACAGTAGTAGCTTTCATTTATTGCATATTCACATAGTATATTGTATACCTGTTAAAAATCTATTAATTCAGTAATGAGTTTTCAGAGGTTGAAATTTATCCTGAGGTGGGTAGATTTAGTCCCCCCAAATACTGACCACATGGCTACAGCCTTGTTTTATAACATCTGAGTATGATCCCTGGATTACCTTTGCTGTTTCTTGCCTGCCACAATTCATAGACATCAGTCCAACAAGCTTGGATGCTGCAGTCAGCAATTGCGGACTTGGATGTTTTTCCTTTACACTAGACATCCACAGGCTCAGTTATACTCCTAGAGGTCATCAAATATGTTTTTGGGCGCTTTAACCTTTGAGACAGAGCTGTCTGAATGTGCTGATCCCCAGAATATTATACTATTCATTTCCTGTAATTGATCTGTATTTCGAAATATCAAGTTTCTACCAAAATGTGTTCCTTTAAACATGTTATAAACTTCACAAAACTCTCCAAAAATGTTATTTGTAAAAGTGCATTATTAGCCATAATGTCTTATTAAATGGTGCCACGAATACTATGCAGGTCAATGAAAACGCCCCCTACAGAGCAATGAAAGCACTCCTGTTCCAGATGTACACATCTGTATGGCTGCTTTCTTCAGTGGACTCCTCCTCCAGCTATACAGCGGACTGGGAACACGTTATATGTTTGATAGAAAGAAGTCAACGTGAAATAATATACTGAATATGACAGTGTTACTAAGTTTTGTGATATAAAAGTAAAAGAAAAGTTTGGAGGGTGAATTCAGCGTTTGATTTCAAATGTGAACACTTTTTCCACTTTAGTGAAAACCGCTATTCGTGACCAACGCTGTTTTAAAACCAAATTATTCTTCAGTGTCATAATAAAACTTGAGGAGTTAAGTTATGATTGGACTATTTTAAAGATAGTCACATCCTCAGGCAGACAATGCCACAAGGAAAACGTATACAAACAAGATGATTTGCATGAATAAGCAGTAGAAGAAATCCTATTTTTCTCTGGACTGATGCTTACCCAGGTACTTTGCATACATTCCTGCCTTTGGGGTTAAGTTCTTGGCTGAAACTGGAGCAAAAGAAGAGACAAACCACCGCAACAACAGCAAAAGAGTTCTTCACTTCCATTGTACAAGCAGCAGCATCCTTCTAGACGTCGTTTTCGCTCCGCATTTCCCCTCTCTCAAAGTGATGACGATGACTTTTCACTGGGTTTTTAGTACTCCGATTTGTTTTACGCAAATATTCCAGATGAATCTGCTTGAAAAATAACAAATCCGTGTCCAGAAAGGTGATTTACAAACTCTTGCAGCCACCTACGCCATCGAGAAACTCAGCAGCAAAAAAGTGACCAGCGACAGCAATCCCAACCGAGCAGCTGAAAAAAAGTCATAAAACTTGCAAATCACAGTATTCTTGGTAAGCGTTGCTCTCCTGCAGTGCGCCGTTTATTCCATCAAAGTTTCTAAAAGAGGTCATCGTGCAAAGCCCGTGGGTCCACACTCATAATGAAATAAAAACAACTTTTTTGTTGTCCCAAAATAATGTCCCCAATGCGCATGGAAAGTCTTTCATATGATGATAGTCCTGACAAAAAGTTAGCTGCCTTTCGCCTTTTTCCTCTCTGAGGAGAAGAGCTAAATCCGTAACTTTTGTCTTCTCTTGCGCTCTCAGGAGTGGCAGGAGGGAAATTCCTGATTTGTTACTCTATCTTTGGCTTTGTACGCCATGCGTGCGCCACCAAATTTACATAGGCCTGTGTGCAACAGGGTCTGTGTCAGTGGCCTTGGTTAAAACAATGTCTTGTGGCCTAATTTGTCATGTTAAGAAACAAAAGGTTTATGTGGAAGATTAGGAGGAGAAATAATTAGTCTTTTGTATAATTCAAATGATCACTATTGTTTTTATATTTATTGATAGCTTTGTTGCGTATTTACGCATTTGCTAATCGTCAAATTTGAATTGACTGATTTGTAGAAATCATTTGTATTTGCAGTAACGTTCTTTTAAAAACACTCAACTCAGTTAGTTTTTAATTGAGACAGTGAGACTCTCACAGTGAGAGTCTGTGGGTGCCTTTGAATGTGTGTGTGTGTGTGTGTGTGTGTGGGTGTGTGGGTGCGTGGGGGGTGTTGAAGGGGCAGCAGTGTATTAACTACATTAGACAATAGCTCCCCCATCTGTTAACACTAGCGAAGTGATTTTGGCATTACATTAACAAATTCAAGTGCAAGGCCTTGTAACCACTGAGAGCCAAACAAGAGAGATATCAAGTTTTAATGCATTACCTCAGATACACTAAAACATTCAGTCCAGTGCCTTTGCACATTAGTGTTGCTGACGAATGTGCACGGGGTCTCTTGTTTTCCCACAGGAGCTCATCACTTTGTGGATCTTCAGGGGTTCAGGACAAAGTTATGCATTAAATGTGACATGTTATGATATCTTTGTAATTTAGTCCTACTGGCCTCATTTTAACAATGCTGCCAAAATTCAAAACAGAACACAGCCATGACCCCAAATTGATTGATGGGTATTTAATGAATTGTTAAACATTAGACAGCTACTAAGTTAAAATGAATGAGGTTTTGTGATGTTTTGACTGGAATTCAAAACATACAACAGAACCAAAAGGAAACGAAGCGAAACGAAACGAAACGAAACAAGAAACAAAGAAAGAAACAGACAAAAAACAGCAGGACTGTAAATTATGTAATATGCAGTATGTGCACTGTAAGAGATGATAAAAGTGTTCCAGAGGTGAACTATAAGTCATGCAATTACTTAGACTGCATCAGTTTATTTGACATGCAAATGATGCTGAACTGTAAACTCTTCCGAGTTACCTGCTGCTTATGTGGCCACCATGTGAGGGCAAATAATATGGCTTATTTACATGAAGAGATATGGTGAGATATTTTTCCAACAGAAGGTTAGGGGCTTAAAGTAAAAGTAGCAATAGCTAAATTACAAGTAAAAGATGACATCAAGTAATAGTAGATAACATAACTATAATCGGACAAACACACTTCAAAATGTATGTGTTTATGTGTCTTCACTGTTGTAATAATGCAGTTTCAACATCTATCCATCTATCCATCCATCCATCCATCCATCCAGCCGATCAAGGCAGAGCAAAGATACCCTTGACTTATTCAATCAATATCAATGCATCATATTTTAAGATGGCTAATATGAATCTGCAAGCTAACTGGTAACTAGGCTACAAGTGTTTAGTGGATTAAAAACTATATTGTAAGTTTATCTTAACTTGTGCATGAATAATATTTGCAGCCTATATTCCCCCCTTACATTTAGCCTAAATACCAAGGCAATATTCAGATATAATGATAAAGCGTAAATTCATTAAAAAATGCTGTGCCACAAAAGGCAACCATGTGCCCCTGTCCAAAACAATCATTAGCAAATGCTATTATAATCATAGATAAACTAAATAAGTTGCAGTCATTCTTACTACTGTATATATTACTGTGTGATTTGTCCGACTGTGTTGCTGTACCCAAGCAGAGGCAAATGCTTGATTGCTGTGGGTACAATCAATGTCAAATCCCATACTCTCCCTATTTTAGTGCTTTCAAAGTACGTAATACATTACAAATGTATTAAACAGAGAAAAACTAGAATGCAGTATCAGTGTTAAAGTGACAATAATTTATGTTGCACTGCATATGAAATTTCATCATAACAGAATCATCATAAGGCTACACATCAGACTGCACATCAAGGACTAATATTTATTATTTATAATTTGCAATAATATTCATGTTCCCATATTCTACTGACATGCAGTAACTCTGGGACATGTGCAGTATTTATTCTGTGCCACTTGCTTTCTTTTTATGCAGTTTTTCATTATACATTATGAATGTGACCACATATGTGAGCATGTGTATCATCTTAGGCATTGCATAGCAAATTTTGTTGTACGAATATGTGACAAGTGACAATAACATTCTCCTCTATTCTATTATACAAAACATAGTATGTTATTTATTGCATTTTCATATAGTATGCTGTGTTGCTGTACTTGCTTATGAAATGATTTACATTGTAGTATGATGACAATAATGATGATGATAGCGTGACAGTAACAGTGTGCATTGTACTTGTATTGATAATGATGATGATGATGATTATAGAGAGAGAGTAACAGTACATATTTTACGTATGTGCTACATTGTGGCATCAGCCTTCATAGTGCCGGTGCTGATGCTGCACTGTTGCGACTGTCTGGACCTGTTATTGGTGATGTGTACTACATTGGAAATGGTTATGTTTTTAGAAGATGTCATCAAACTGACAGATGACAGTAAATTGTTACAGACCGTATTGAGTTATGGTGGACTGTTGTTAATCTGCTCCTGTGGAGGTTGAATGTGCATAGGTGCAAGTCACCCTGTGTACACATATATGTCTGTTGTTTTTGTATGTATCTATGTCATATTGTTTGTGTTTTTATGTGTTTTTCCTATGTTTTTACACTTGCTGCAATACCAATAACCAGCTATGGAAAACACCTAACCTGGAAACCTGATGTGCACCTGCGCAGTGTAGCCTATGATGTAAGAAAAAGTTTAGGCGTGAGAAACGAAACTCTTGCGTCACACGCTCCACAGACCGACCATGTGATTTTTCTTTAAATGTGACTCACTGGCTTCCCTCTCTGTTTACACCGCTGTAGCGTGCGCAGCTTGCACCGCCAGATGGTCCGCGAAACTTCCCGGCTCCGCTGACATCTACCTCCTCCAGGCTGATGTTTCATGTCAAAACCGTGCCAGCCCTGACGCGGGCAGGGGCGGACATCCCCTTCAAACGGCTCCTCTCCAGCCGAGGACTCCGCTCCACCGTCACCTCGACCTCGGCGACCCAGGCGGAGGATGTCAGCAGCCGCGGCGGCGCAAAACATGACTCGGCACCGGCGGAGCTCCCAGGACAGCCGGGGAGAGGAGGGAGAGACGGCCGCGCCGCTAATGAGATCTCCGTAGACTTTGACCAGACACAGGGGGCTTATAAGAGCAAAGACTCATTAGAGCTGCTCAGAAGTTTGGTGGTTTTCAAACTCTGCTCCTATGACTTCCTGGTTGATAAGAATAAAGAGGTAATGAGGTGATATCTTACCCTGCAACTCCGCCATTAACTTTGTTTGTTACTGTGAGTTGCTAAGGTGACTTTAAAGGTCAGAATATTTCGATGTGACATTTTCACATTGGCGGGAAAAAGGGGTCACCATCAAAACAAAACAGGTGTGACAAAAAATAGCAGCAAAATTGTCTTAGTTGTTATAACTGAGTAGCATCTGAATTCTTACCAGTGTCTAAATAGACATAAGTCTATTTGGGAGATTTTTTTGTCATTAAAAAGCTATACCTATGCGTTTTCAAGGTAAGCAAACACCTCAGTCAGCTTTATGTCAAGTGTGAACCCACAGACCTGCAGTAACTGTCTGCACTTCAGGCTTATGTAACAGCCACCTCTCAAATTACAACCTGTTTTCCAAGCTGGCAAGTCTGCCTCTCTGCAGAGCATGTTACCATACCTTAGGCTATATGTCAGACCATTATAGAAAAGATAAGATCTTTATTGTTACTGTTAAAAACAACAAGTTTGGCAACTCCTCAGCAGAAGCAAAAACACAAAATGATGCAAATAAATTAAGGCTTAAAAACACACAGTACAACATGGCCAATGCAAGTATGTGTGCATGTTACTGCTCTCTGCAGTCATTTTTTTGAGTTATTATGGGGAGGGAGGAGGGAGAGGTGGTCGCCCATCTTAAAGGCTAATGTATCTGATATTGTTAATGAACAATATATAAATGGATTGGCCGCAAGACACACTTTCAGTTTCAGAGAGGCCTTTCAGCCCATGTTGTGATCTATGGTGGTACTTGCAATCAATGCAGGTTCATTTCTTACACACTTGTCATGACTTCACGTAATAAAAATCAGTTGACAGCCTAGCTGTGGTTGTGAAAGCGAGTAGCTACACCAAATGTGACATAGTCATATAATCTGGCATTACTGTGATGTTATGTAGCTGTAATGTTCCATACTTTGTCGCTGTTATAGCCTTGCGTGCAACAGTTAATAGCTTGGGGCTAAGAGCATGATTTAAATTCCTGTCTATGGAAGAACAACGTGCTACTCTTTGTCTTGTGTCATGTAAACTGGTTGCCTTCAAGAGTTGTCCAGACACAGCCTGTCTTATCTGGAGTAATTATTCGCATAAGATCCAATAAACAGGGTTCCCGTGGTCACTGAATTAGGAAAAAACTGTTTTCCATGTCTAGAAATGGTTTGGAATTACAGCAGGTTATGGAAAACTTTTGAATATGCATGTTTTGTATGGTGTTTACACTGTGTTTATAAAAATCCAAAAACAAAACATCACTAGTATCATAGACATGATACACAATGACCGGACCAGATTTGCATCATCAACCAATGCTGCGCCCCCTTTTAGCAGAAAGCAATGTGCTGTCTTCTGTGGAGAGGAAGATGTTGTTAAGTGTGTTAACCAAGGCTGAATTGTAAATCTGAAGCACATAAGTTATGTGAATTTTCACTGTCAGTGCGGTAAATCACTGGGGAAAACTGAGGAGCCAAAACAGCAATCAACCTTGATTTATTAAGATATCGCAATTAATCAGCTTCAGGCAAGGTTACAAAACAATTAGAAAACAACTTTGATCAACAAGAAAATAAATACATACAAATTTACACAAAAATGCATTGAAAACAAATGTTTCCTATCCCCCGAAAAAGAGGTGTGGCCTTGACGTTTTGCAAAGAATCCAGTTTTGAAAATTCATGGGTATAAATGTGAGAACAGTGCCAAAAAGACACTCAGAAAACATTAGGATTACTAATTATAAGTTGTAGGCACATTATAACTTGTCAAAAATACTAAACTGGTTATAATGTCCTCTCCCTTTCTGCTCAGATAATGGATCTCGGTAAGAAGGTCCTGGGCCAGAAAGCATTCGAAAAGTTCATGAAGATGACATTTTATGGCCAGTTTGTCGCTGGTGAGGACCACATGGCCATCAGACCGCTGATCCAGAAGAATCAGGCCTTCGGTGTGGGCTCTGTCCTGGACTACAGCGTGGAGGAAGACATCAGCCAGGAAGAGGCCGAGCAGAAAGAGATGGAGTACGAAAGTAGTGGTATTACCAAACATTTCAATAGATATCACAGAAAAGAAAAGATGTTTTTGAGTATATCTTTGAGTCTACATTGTCAGTGCTTTTCAAGAGTTGTTGGGCAGATGTCAGTTGATATTAGAGCTGCAACGATTAGTCAATTAATCTTTTAGTCAATCGAAGGAAAATAAATTGCCAATTATTTTGATAACCAATTAATTGTTCCGGTCACTTTTCAAGCGAAAATGTAAAACATTTAGGGCTGCACCTAACGATTATTTTTTATCGATTAATCTAGCTATTTTTTTTCAATTAATCAATTAATCTATCAATTTTTTTTATTTATCTAACTATTATTTTTTTATTAATCAATTAATATAACAACAGATTTACTGAAAATATCATTTTAAAACTTATGTAGTGTACAAACATGAAATAAGTTCAGTGAAGAGCAACATTGGCTATTGAACTGCTTAGATCTTGTCCTGTTTCAATTCTTTAAAGCAAACTGAGAGTTACTGTGCTCTGTGAAGAGGGCAGAGTATTTTCCACTTGTTGGATGTCAAAAATAGGTTCATTTTACACATGCCTTACACAACCAGGAAGTAAACACTCCTCATTCACAGCATGATTCGCTGGTTAAGTCATGGCCCCTCGTTCCGGATTGGCTGGTTGCGGAGTATTTCTCACTCGTTTGGAATCCTGTCACATGGGCAGCACAAGGCGGCGGCTATCCGACCTGTGAGTCGATGTTAACTTGGATGACAGTACAGACCTTATGCAAGCACTCTCTGTAGGCAGACGCTGCAGCAATGTTGCTGAAGTTGTAGCTCTGGGCATTCATGCATTATGAGTAATTAGGACATCCCATGGTCAAAAATAAAATATGGACTTTTTGGCTCATTTAGGGATTGCTTCAATGTCAACTCGGTGAATGAAATAAGTAAAGTGAATATCATTTAATGCCCGTTTCATTGAAGTGAAAAAGAAAAATGCACTTGTCAGATTTACTTAGCATAAGTATAATACTCAGACTGACCTTTTATAAGAATGACCTTTATAAACCTACAGATATCATGTGAGATAAAAAAAGGTCAGACATAGTGAATAAACAAGACTGTGAGGCTGTATTTTTAAGTGTCCTGAGCTTAAGGTTGTTGACGTAGAGTGACAGCTGACTGCAATGTCAGCCTGTGCCAGACGTCCTCTAATATTGTTTTAACACAGTCTGGAAGGTGATAAAGCTCCCAGGCAAGCACTTTGATATGACTTTTTCGACCCCTTCTTGTATTTCAACTCGGCGTATGTGTGTTTTTATACCATATAGCTAGTAACAAGATATCACAGTGCAGCTTTGATATACTTTGTCTTGGGGATGTCTGCTTGGAAACATCAAAAGGAGTATCAAACCCCAGCCAAGAAAGCTTTTGTTTGGTGAACATACACCCTCAAACCGAAAAGCGGGAGGACAAAGTACTTTAAGCCAGCTTGATCTCAGACAGCAGGGTTTGACAGGCACTCGAATGATCTGTCAAGGTAGCAACAACAACATTAGTCAGTTCTCGCAACAGAGAGAAGATATAAGGAAGATATAAGGAACAGAACAGAGGCAAGTCCTGGCATGCTGAGAGCATGATACCTACAGTGCCTGGCTTCAGTTGCTTAGGGTGTTCAAACTTATATACAGGGTTCCCACAGTAATGGAAAACCTGGAAAGTCTTGGAATTTAACAATCAGATTTTTCCAGGCCTGAAAAAGTGAAATGAAATGAAATTAGTAGAGTACCATTGAAAGTTTTGGAAAAGTAATGGAATTTTGTTGTTTGTATTGAAAACGCTAGGCAAATGGGGTCCTTGAATATCCATGGGAAGGTTTTAAAATTTTGTCCATGATAATGTTTAGGAACCCTGAATATACATTGGGGATTTTAGCAGTTTCATTAATACATGCTTTCTGAAGGCTGGTGCTTAGATTTTGTAATAAAGCCAAAAACAATAAATTGTGCCAGTAATCAAATCATATTAAAATGTATCTTTTCATGCCAAAAGATTACCAATAATCAGTGCTTCTAGCAAAATCTAAATTTTTGGCAGTGTAACACAGAAAGCATTTGAAACCAATTAAATCATGGCACAGTTAAAATCTCAACTGGAACCAGTACTGACAGCTGGGTTACTTACCCCAGATATTCAGTGCAAAACTCTGAAAATGGTTTCCATCTTTAAGCGTTGCATTGAGCATTGCTTTCATTATAGATTAATCACCTTTATGTTTAGTATTAATTTATTAGTATTTTAGTCTAAAATATGTCAGAAACCCGTAGAAAATCTAAGGGCCCTGACACACCAAGCAGACCGTCAGATGTTGGTGAGCGTTTCTTGCCATAGTTTTTGCAGTTTGTCGGTCATTGTTGGCTATTTTTTTGCCAATTCTGCATGTTGACCCATCGCAGCCCATTGGTGAATAAAATGACTTTGATAGTTCAGCTAGGTGCTCGAAAGATAAACAGGTATGAGGAAAGCAAGTTAAGTGGGTGTAAGACTGAAAAATACATGTTATATTAGGGAAAGATTGTGTTTTTAGTCACTGAGCTCATTGTTTGTGTAATTGTTCACTTGTGCACAGTAAATAATTGTTTACGATCGGGTTGTGTTGTTAATGTGCTAACAGGCTAACTAGCATCTTGAATCTATCCTGGTGTTTTTTTCTAGTTTCCCTTTCTGAATGAGCTGACACATGCTATATAAGGCAGTATGAGGCAGCAGTCGGCCTTTGTTGGTTCTAGTTCTTTGATGTCAGTTTTGTTGGGTCTGGGACTTCATAGTCAAGTGTTGACATTACAGTGGAATTTTAACTTCAACGCAAGATTTTCAAAAAATATTCAATAATATGTCGGGCATAATAAGTGCAGATAACTTTATGTAGAGCATTTTGTACCCAGCCATATACAGCCCACCTGTGGTGCTCCAATAGGCAAAGCAACACGCAGAGACCTAATGTGGCCTACAATGATGGCGAGAAACTGCTTCTTAAACTTCCATGATTGTGTATTTCCAGTCAGATGTTTGTTTGCCTACCTGCTCTGCCATTATATGAAATCTTATTTATTGATATATACACAGACTCTGTTTCAGAAAATTTTATTATTCAGATCTTGACCAACTATGAGCTGATGTCAGTCGGGCTTTCATACAGATTGTGGAGCCGCTGGTGCTTTGTTTGTGGGTGCAGTTTCTTCAATTTTGTTCTTTTTTTTATGAACTTGCACAATATAGTGTTATGTATTTCCTATTAGGGGCTTTTTTCATCATCATCATGATTATTATTTTTATTACAATACAGAGAAAAGCAGCCAAATCCTCTAAATAAAGAAAATGTGTGTAAGACAATCAAATGTCATCAGTGTCAAATGGCTTCTATTGCAGTTCAATCCAGATTTCTGCAATAAAAGTGCCTGGCAAAGAGCATATGATGTCAAAAGAACATAACTCCCTTTAGTTTCCTGGTTTTAAAACCTATTGACATCCCTGACATGCAGCATGTTTAATGTTTATTCATCCATTTGGTTACATGAGCTCCCTGTTCATTGTGATGAGGAGGGAATAGGTCAAGTGTGGTGAGACACTACAACCAACTTCACTGGAGGGTCAGCAGGCTGACAGTTGGACAGTTCAGCATATACAGGGTCACTAAACACAAAATCAGCCCCTGGCTTGCTGTTTGCCACAAGGCCAAAATGTTCATATAAAGAGGGCAAGTTCCCAAAGTGAACCCAAAAATGCTGGATATTTCTGATGAAACTTGCATTTCTTATGTTGCCAAAATACAGGGCACATTAACTCATCTTATCCTTTTGTGTTTCTTCAAATTTAGCTCCTGTGTATCTGCTGCAGAGAAACAGAAAAAAGGTAAGATGCCTTGTTTTTTTTTTTGGTTTTTTTTTGGTGGACACAGTGCATGATGTAATTAGAAGTAATAGGCATGCAAATTTGTTGTCGTTCCCCTAGGTGAGGACCACAGAGAGAAAAAATACAAAGCGCACAAACAATTTGGGGACCGTCGCGGGGGTGTGACTGGAGCCCGCACGTATTTCTACGCAGATGAGGCCAAATGTGACCAGCATATGGAGACCTTCATCAAATGTATCAAAGCATCTGGTAAGTAAACAGAAACTGAACTTCGTCATTAATGCAACTTAACAGTTTATCTATTTTTTGAAATTATTCTTTCCATATACTTTTATATTTTCTACCACATAGTCAGTATTGTCATCCCTTAACAACTAGACAAGTGGTCTCGTGTAAACCACTCCATTTATCACACGCAGTCCAGTCTTTAAACATGCATTTACATCATGGAAATATTTGTGTGCCTCTGCGTGAGCAACAGCCACGGACAGAAGCATTATGTTTTCAGTCCATCTGTCCGTCCCATTTTCGTGAACATGATATCTCAAGAACACCTTGAGGAAATTTGGTCAAATTTTGCACAAATGTCCACTTGGACTCAAGAATGAACTGATTAGAATTTGGTGGTCGAAGGTCAGGGTCACTGTCCCCTTGCGTCCATCCCATTTCTGTAAACCTGATATCTAAAGAAAGCCTTTGGGGAATTCTTTCAAATTTAATACAAACGTCCACTTGGACTCAAGAATGAACTGAATAAAATTTTTTGGTCAAAAGTCACTGTGACCACACAAAACATGTTTTTGACCATAACTCAAGAACTCATCTGCTAATTATGACAAAATTTCACACAAATATCTAACGGTGATTAATGATGTGATGACATTTTACATCCCAAAGATCAAAGGTCAAATTCACTGTGAAATCATAATCAGCAGAAACACTTTTCTGGACATTATTCAGCCTCATGAAGCCTGGTATACACTGTGCACTTTTGGGCTGTTCCAGATGAAACATGACCAATGTGGCTTTAAAACAGTGACCCTTGCAGACAGTGCGAGGGGTTCAAGGATGGCCGTTGTCACAGTCTTGCAAATAAAGACAGCCTTGGATAAAATTCTGACAATGTCAGAAATTTGGGATGACCATTTCACTGTGTGACACTGTCACAACATAAATCTACTGACCAAACGGTAGAAATGCAGCATTAAATGATGCACTGATCTGCGCCACACTGCTAAATGTTAGTAAATGCTAATAAATACTTTGAGCTCTTGTTGCAAATTTGCCAAGTCTTTTCCTCAACCACAACCATATCCACATTCTCTGCCTCCTCCTCTGCTTCAGACTTTTTTCAACACACTTAAATGCCATTATAGCAAGTGCTCGATTCTTTTTCATTAACATTTTTCTCTTAGCACTACAAGGGTGTAGCTTGATGATGCTTGTTGATGTTTTGCTCTTGCGTATCAACGTCAGTAGACTCATGTGGTAGCCTGTTGTCGGCATTGTCATCTTACAGTCAAAATACATCAAACTTGATGTCGTACCCAAGTTAATTAGATCCATGTCACACAGTGTAGCTTGCACTAAACTTGTAAGATTTCTAAAATCTCAAAAGCTCTGTCGGAGGCTTAACTCAGAAACAGAGAAGGAGTCAATTGGTGGGATAATGAATTTGTGACACTGATCATTTTGAAACTGCTGATTGTTTAGATCTTCTGTTATCACAGACTTGTAGCTGCAACTTCTTCTTCTTCTTGGAGGTATACAACTGTGAAGCGGTAATTCTCTACATCATTTAATTTATTTTACAACTAAGTATGTTTGACCTCTAGGTGGGAGTGCAATGGACGGTTTCTCTGCCATCAAAATGACTGCTCTAGGACGACCTCAGTTTCTGGTAGGCAGTAGGGGGTTATAAAGAGGTCAACACACTAATTTATCTAATACTATTATGGTAATGGGCTGACATTACGCCTTTTTTTTAAAGCTTCAGTTCTCAGAGGTCCTGGTGAAATGGCGGCGATTTTTCACCTTCCTGGCATCGCAGCAGGGGAATGACAGCATGGAGGCTTTAGAGCAGAGGCTGGAGCTCAAACAAATGCAGGTGAAGTTTTTTTCTCCTCTGTTAATTATATGGATACATGTGTAATCTCAACCAAACTTTACGTTAAAGATAATCTTTGCACTCCTATTTCATCCACAATATGATAATGTTATGTCCATTTAGGAATTCCTGACCAAACTGGGTGCAAAAGGTGACTTCTATGGCTGGTTTACTGGAATGAAAGAGAAACTGTCAGGGTAAGCATGACCAAAGAATACAAAAATCAACATGAAATGTCTCTGAATTGTTGCTAAAACAGTCAGTGTTGCACACAGAGGAATATTTCATTAAATCCAGGGTAATTTAGAGGAAAATGTATTCAATGAAAAATGATGACAAGGACAAATTGCACCCTAATGGATTGCAATGCTTTTTGCAATGGTAGTATTTCACCAGCTCTTCATATAATTTAAGCCCGTCATTAAACCACAAACCAATTACCACTCTTTTACCACTTTTCCCAACATACAAACAAATAAATAAAATACATGTTTTTCTTTCTTAATTAATGCATCTTTATAGTTCATATTACAGTACATGCACAGTATTGTACAATATGTTTGTTTGGCATTTGATTGTTTTAATAGTTTTAAAAATAATAAATACATATACAATAACAAAACAGATGGAATTCAGTTTTTAAGACACACCAACTCATGATAAAGTGAGACACTTTTATGAAAATAAATATTTGGTAATATTTTACACTCACTAATAGATGTCATAGCTCTGTACCCTTCTGTCCTCTACCTTGACAGAACCATTGACATGCTCGACTGGAACAGCCTAATAGATGACAGAACAAAGATATCGGACCTGCTGGTTGTCCCAAATGTAGAGGTCAGTATCATAAAACAGGAGAGAAACAATCCTGTGACACATCTGGGACATTTCCCATAGACAGAAAAAAATCTGGCAGTAACAAAAATAAAAAGTTGATGGAGTTGAAAATGTTTTAATAACTGATTGCTCACTGTCATGTAGCCCTGGGCATTAAGTGTTTTGTCCATATACCCTATTTTTTGCCACAAGCAGCGCCATTGCGAACATACCAGTTGACACACACAGCTGTCAACGTGACACCCCCTTTTTATAGCATCAAATAACTAATTTTCAAAAAAATTACAAGAAAAACAAACTCTTGAACATATATCAGACACACAAAAAAAACTAGAAATAAACAATTTAAATTGTGTTTCCCATCTTTGTGAGCAACAGTTTTGTGAGAAAGGAAATAAAAGCCTGTCTCAAATATAAGCCTGTTGAGTTCGCTGATTTTAAGAAAATAATAGCCCGGGCTTTACGGTACTTGATCTCTTAGTTTGGCCCATGTTCAGTCCACAAACATGGAGGCAGTAGGTTTATGACTTCTTCTGAAGCTAGACACCACGGGCCAATCGAAAAGTTTTGGCTTCACTTATTGGGAGCTGTCATGCTGTCCATCTTTATATACAGTCATTGGTTACACCTAATTTTTCAGTAAATTTAGAGCAAACTGCCATTTAATATTGGGTTTACAGAGATATCCAATATGAATCACTTTGCTCAGAGTTAAGAGAAATGCCTGGTTTAACTGCATTTCTACAAAATCTGTGCAAGTTACCCTCAACATATCTGTCGACCTTGGACAAAAGAGAGCTGAAGGGTAGATAAAGTGAGAAGCACTGATAGGTGTCCTGCTGTGTGATATTTGGTTGATTAGCATCTCATGGTGCATGCTCTCCTGGGTTGTTTCCACAGCTAGGTGAGCTGGAGCCTCTGCTGGAGAAGTTCACTGAAGAGGAGGAGAAACAGATGAAGAGGATGTTACAGCGCATGGACGTCTTAGTCAAGGTAAAGTCACAAGCTACAGTGACTGATCACAAAAAACCCACTGTATATTGAATTATTATGAACACGGTGGGATATTTATTGCTTAAACATGCCTCCGCAGTGTGAGAATATATAGCAAACTGTGCTGTCTTGGTTTCCATGACGTTTTCCTTGCAGCACTGTGCTTTTTTAAGCTACACATACACTCACTGACAAAACCAAGGCCACCGCAGTGTCTCTGACCTTTGGAAACATAAACACAATAATAAAACCAAGGTGTTATTTGTATTCAAAGTCACAATGTGTGTGTGGAGAGAAAACACTAAAGTACAGCCATCTAACTCTAAAGCGAGGAATCTCTATGTATGTCCATGGCATATCAAGAGAATGATTTATCCGATCTTCATCGCACTTTGCGTTTTTTTTTTTGCTGGGAATCAACGGATGTACTATGTCGAATATGATGCAATTTTTTCATGCGGCACATTCAGTATTTTCACCGCAAATAACAGCCACTTGGGTGTGTTTGTCTTTGATATACAAACTCATGACATCAATAATGTTACCGCTGGCAAAATACTTCTGTTGATGAAATTCATACTGCAGTGGTGCAAACTGACTCGAGCATGTCTTCACCTTTCATCCACCTTCACCTTCCATTATGTACTTAACACAATAACGTTACTGCCGGCAAAATCTACTAACCAGATCCATGCTCTGTTTTATAACCGCAGTGGTTATGTAAAAGCAAGTTACCAAAACGCAAGCAAGTTACTAAAATTAATGCATACGTGTATTTCACCAGTGTTAATACATCCACAAATCATATTTCACCTGAAGCCATGAATTCGGGAAGAAAAGTTGAATCAATACAAAATAACCTCAACTTGCTTTCTCAAATTCAATCATCTTGAAAGATTAAGGCAGCACAGACACTAACTTTATTTAGGTTTTTTTTTTTACTGTGCAAGTAGCCTTGATGTGAGTTTTTTCATGGGCAGATTTAGAGACCAGATTTGGGGGCCCCAGGCTAATGCCATCTTGTTTTACATTTCCCCTTTTCTCTACCAGGGAATGTTGGCATTAGCAGTGGCATTCAAATTAGTACTTGAAGTAAAGAGTGAAAGAGAGGCGTTACCAGCACAGTGTACTTAAATTTACCCAATCTCTGATTATGGCATGTAGTGTTAAAGTGCTCTGAGCGGTTAGAAGAATAGAAAGGCACTGTACAAGTGCAAGTCCACTTACTATTCATTCACTTGCACAACTTTCAATTCTAGTATAATGCAGCATACTTTAATAATTCATCATATTTAAATTGTAAACTCTGAATCTGCAGTGTATCCAATAATATGTCTCTGTCAGGTAAATGTAATGATGTGAGTAGTCTGACTGTTTTCTGTATTGAGATGATTCTTTGTTCTGTGATGTGTGTGTGTGTATGTGTGTGTATTTGTTTACTGAGATTGATCTGTTCTTGTTTTTGTCTTCATTTTTGTTTGATTAGATCAAGGTGTGTATGGTGTATATTGGAGCAGAAATTTGGAGTATTCATGTTTAAAATTTACTTTTTTTTATGAAATTGAAAAGAAGGGGGTAGGATTTGATAAGCATTCACCCCCTCCTACTCCTTTTTGGACATGAAATACTTTTGTTTGTTTGCTGAATATGTCTAATGGGCATTCTGGTGTTGTTTTTCTTGCTATTTTATTTTGTTTTCCCATTTTATATGGCATGTTTGAAATAAAGATCCAACCAGTGTTTTCCTCTGAAGAAGGAAATTACACAGTTGAGTTGCCTTTTTTAGGGTGCTTTTTGTACATTATTTTGCAGAGTTAGAAAAGCAGCACAAGACGACATTTTTTCACATCTAAACATTGTAATAAATCTGTAGCTCTTTGGAGCTCAGGTGTATTGGTCGAGGCCCAAGGAAGCACAGTGATGAGTTAGAAATTGTTTGCATGAAGGTTCTCAAGAAAGCTGTAAGCAGCAATACCAAACATGTTTTGAAAGGGCACTGCACTAGTTCATTTAATATTGTTTTGTGATATTATTCTAAATAAATACAACTTTTTTGTATTTTCATTCCAGCATGCCATTGAGAATAATGTTCGCTTGATGGTGGATGCAGAGCAAACCTACTTCCAGCCGGCCATCAGCAGACTGACATTAGAGATGCAGAGGATCTATAACAAAGAAAAGCCTGTCATCTTCAACACCTACCAGTGTTATCTTAAGGTCAGAATCCACAATTGGAAAAAAAATACCAGAGGTTGAAATGTGTAAGTCATAAAGCTGCACACAAAGCATCTAGACAACACAGTTATAATTCTTGTGATAGAGGAACATGCTGTGACGAATCATGTAACTCCAAATGTCAACGTGTAAAGAGATTACGGTGAGTCAGCTGGGTTGAGGATGAAACGATGACAAGAAGAGGATAATGTTGGAGGGATTTATGGTGCTTTATTTTTTATTTTCTTTAAATACACCATTTCAAATGAGAAGCCGTTTAAGTCAGAGTACAGTTTTCATACTGTGATTAACATCCATTTTTCAACCTTATTATTATGCCATCAAATGTGCGCAGGCTTACCAAACTGTCACTTAAAACATACAGTGTTGTGACATAAAGATAGCACATTCTACCTGTCGGATGAAATATAATTATACAGGTTATTGTGAGTCTCACTTTGTCACAATTAGTTGCTGTGTGTAATGACACAGCACTGCATTGTTGCTGACATTGCAAATAGCAGAATAAGGCTTTTTGAGCAAGTTCTCAAAAATACGTTTGTTTCCCCTTCAGTTATTTACATGAAGCCATTAATGCTATGAAGCATAACACTATTTGACTGATATGGAAGTGATATAGAGACATATTTTTAGGAGATCCTCTTGCTTCATCTCCGATCGTTTCTTTATTTTTGCTTGCAAGTGGTTGTCAGGGTTGGTTGTGACAGGTCGCCTAAGCTAGGTCAGGTAGAATAGGTAGGCCCATATAGTGTATCTAAACTTGGAAGTTTTGATTTGCATTAATCATTGCTGCAGAGTGAATCATCCTCTTTTTCTTTGCAGGAGGCTTACGACAATGTCACCATGGACGTAGAGTTGTCTCGGCGTGAGGGTTGGCATTTTGCTGCCAAGCTGGTGCGTGGGGCCTACATGTATCAGGAGCGAGAGAGGGCCAAAGACATTGGTTATGAGGACCCTATTAACCCCGATTATGAGTCGACAAATGTAATGTACCACAGGTAAGAGCCAAGGATTGTTACTTTGTTTATTAAAAGGGGACAAATTAACAACATCAGCAACCAAGATTACATGTTTGGCTGACATTAGCATATAGCTACATGTAGCGATGTAATTGCAGTCGGGGAATGACTGTGTATAGCAGCACTTTCTCCCATTAAAAATCACAAAATAAACCCAACTTTTAAACACAACTGGACATGTTCCAACACAAATAGTATTGGAAATCAGGGAGAAAGTGACAAAATCAGCAACCAAGATTCTCTGAAGTTAGCATAGCATATAGCTACATGTCACAATGTACTTGCAGACAGGGAATGACTGTGTATAACTGCACTTAATCCTGTTAAAATCACTCATAAAATCTAATACAATCTAAAACTGGGAAAAAATAACATCAGCAACCAAGTTTACAAGTTTCCCTGATGTTAGCATGTTGCCACATGTGGTAGTGGACTTGCAGCCGAGAACTGACTGTGTAGCTGTCCTATCTCCTGTTAAACTTCACCAGCTTCTACACAGAGCATGTTCCAGCAGGAATATGATTAAAAATTTGGGATAAACAAAAACCAAAGGCAACGAAGATTATGTTTCTGTGGCATTAGCAATTAGCTACATGTAGTGATGTACTTGCAGTCAATGAATGACTGTAACTGAGTATTGCTGCAATTTCTACAGTGAAAAATCACCAATAAAAGCTTCTAAACCAAAATCTACACAACCAGAAATATTCCAGCAGAACTATCATCCGAAATCAGGAAGGGATTAACAACATCAGCAGCCAAGTTTACATGTTTTCCCCTCACTTGCAGTAGCGTGCTTGGAGCCAATGACCATAATCTGTCACGATCTGACCTCATTCTTATAGCCAACGTTGAAAAAATGTTTGAAACGGAGTAATAAGAATCGTGTGAAGCCTGCTCACAGGATTTACTTTTAAATGCATTTTCCTCATTTCAAACTTTTGCCACGTTTAATATGAACATCCATTATTGTAAAATCATATATTACTAAATGTAAGGAGAAACATAAAAGGTCCCCTTTAACTTTTGATGACTGCCCAAATCTGCATCTGCAAAGTTGAATTATTTATAGCTGAGCCAAGCTCTTGGTATTTCATATTCACACTAAAAAGTTGCCATTATATCCTTTTGCTATTGGATAGTGTATAGTTTTGAGTTGAAGTTTTTTGCACACACATACCCCTGGAAAAAAAAACCAAAAAACAAAAACTTGTGTCACTCCAGTGTTCACCTTCCTTCCATAAATCTGCTGCAATGGACAGCACAGGGATTTAATTTTAAAGGAAGTTGTCCTTCAATTGGAATTTCTGAGTTTAACATCTTCTGTTCACAAGCTTCCATCCTGTTGAGTTGTCCTCGTGCAAGTTACAGAAATCCATCCAGCTCTGGGGGTGCTGTGTTGTAACAATTTTCTGACATTTCTAGATTTTGGTTTTACATGTCTTCCTAGATTAAGGCAAAGAAATCACCCTGTGGAGATCAATATGTTTTGCAAAAAAAAGAGCAAAGGCTACCCCAAGCATTTGATTGGATTTAGAGGTAAACATCAACATATGAGACACAAATTTTAGCTGGTGGGCTACAGCTCAGCATGAGGTGGGATTCAAAATATGCAGATGGTGGTAAATCACATGCATATTAATACAGCTACACTGGCAGGGAAGCAGAGATCCTCCCTGGATGGATTGGTTAAGATTTTTGGTAAATATGTTCAGTGTTGAGGGATAATTATACTGTTACGTTGTGTAAAGATAGTTCTGTACCACATGCGAATCTTTCATGCTAATTAGAAAGATTTGTTTGGATGAGATATGAAATTGTGTGCCATAATATTTATACAATATACTACATATATACTACTGTGTTTCTTAATATTTTATAGTAAGTAATTTAGCAAAACAAAAAAGCTATGTGTGCACAGATACAGGCTCAAAGACAGTAGCACGGTTAAATTGCCGTCCTTGTGTGCATTTGAATGTCTCTGTGTTTTTGTGAAAGGTGTTTGGACTATGTGCTGGATGAGATTGCGCTCAACAGAAATGCCAACGTTATGGTGGCTTCCCATAATGAGGACACTGTGAAACACACTTTGAGGAGGTACCGTTTTAATTGTATCCAGACACATACTTCCGGAAAAATATATTTCTGATTGATTTTTTTTTTTTTTGTTTTACAAAGCTTTGCATCTCTCTCTCTCTCTCATTCAGAATGAATGAGCTGGGCCTCTTACCCACAGAGAACAAGGTGTACTTTGGTCAGCTACTGGGCATGTGTGATCAGATCAGCTTCCCACTGGGTGAGAAAAACACACACACACGCTCTCTCACACAGCCAACAATGACTAGGCACCGTTTTTTTCCGCCCTACATGAGGATGATTTGACAGTTTAAGTTCAGCCTGCACAGGATCTGTATCCGCTGTCCTCCCCAAAACTCACAGCTGTGTCTCTTAAGACCTCTCAGCTACACATCTATACCCCATACACCAATAGGACTGCGTGAGGTGCACATGTAGGAGTCGGTCTGCAGTCCGTAACATGACATATGAAGTGAGATACCTCTGTATTGACAAGCTGTCTTAATGCAGCGCTGCTGCCGGCTCTCACCATTTTGTTTGTCAGTCAAAGACAGATGCAGCGATGGCAGGCAGTTGTCTGTCAGTGTGGGGCTCAAGTTGAAGCAGTCTTGCCCTGTATCGATGCAAACAGACACACATGTTTCTTTGCTGTTTTCTCAAAGGAATAAAACAGCCAGCTCTGTGTCCTTTGAACCTAGAGAAAATAAAGAAGTTGTTTCATGGAAAGAAAAAAGACTGAAGTTAAGATTGGACATCACTTACTAAACCCATTTTTTAAGGTGCTGTACAGGGCTGCAGCTGGCAATAATCTGGGGATACAATATGTATCAAGATACAGGGGTTATGATTACATATGGTGCTATATTGTGATATTGTATATATTGCTTTTACTGTGATATATTGCATTTGAGGAAAACTGTTACACTATAAAGAATAAATACATATGCATTCAGTTTTTCCCACAAAACTAGAGTGAATGTGTGGCCGAAGCTGAGCTTATGGGGGTAGGGGGGTATCATTATTTTTGTTTTTCTTTTACATAGGTGTTTGTCCCTTTATATCATTCAGTGTCCCCTTTCTAAATTGGAAGTTTTTGCAGGTCATTGAATGCAACTCAGGCAGACCTCCCATTACTTTTTTTTACCATCAGCAGCAGATTGAGGGGTTTGAGTTGCAGGGTTGATAACTGATTTGCTGATCAGAGCTGATCAGATCAGTGGATTAGAGAAGCTGCTGTGAGCAAATGCAAACTTCCAAACCCATTGAAATTAACACTTTAGTGTCAGTTTCAATGTGCCTAGTGTTCTGCTGCACCGTCTGTGCCTACAGTACGCTCTGCTCTACGAGAGTGTGCCATGAATAAAAGAATGGTAAATAGATTTCAACAGCACAGCTACTGAACAGTCCAGCTCCAATCGTGGCAGGCCGCCACAAATAAATGAATGTGTTGGAACGCTGGTGTTAAAAAAGTTTGCTTTTACAATTTTTTATGCATTTGATGTTAAGAATTAATTGAGGTGGGAGCTGTTGGACTCAAATGCAGGAGACTGCAGGCAGCAAAACTGAAAAAGATCATGCTTTGTTTTAAAGAAACAGCAACTGAGCATCTCAACCAGATCAAGGTTCAAACAGAGACTGAACTGAAAACCAGGACTTAAATACAAGCTAGTCTGACGAGGGGATGAAATGCAGGTGGAGAAAAAGGGGGAGAAGCTCAGGTGAGGGACTAAGGTGATTAGGAGCAGGGGGAGACTAATGAGACTGATGCAATGCAGGTGTGTGGCTGGGTGAATGAGGGGAAGAGCAAAGTAAACAGAAATCCAAAAACCAAAAAAAAAAAACAAAACACAATGTTAACAATAAATAATAAACCAGATGAGTGAAAAGAAAGACTAACTCATGGAGGCAACTTAAATAAGTCTTGTATTGACCAGTTGACCCGCAGACTATGACAGTTGAGTTACATAGTGTTAATATGTGTAGGTAGGTTTAGGCATTTAAAATTACTAAGTTAAGTTTAGGGAAAGAAACATGGTGAGGTACCTTAAAAATTACTCAAAGTTAACCCTTTGAAACATTTCTTTCAAAAACATGTAAAGAAGGCAAGAGCAACTAAAAAAAATGACCAAGAACTCAGTAAAAAGTACAAAAAAACTCACACCAAACACACAAATTTAAAAATCGGAAAGTAAAAAACAAAAAACAAAAAATGAAAAAATTAAATTTATTTTTTTAATCACGATAATTATAAACATAGTTCTCTAGACATTTTCCTTTTTTTTTCATGTATTTATTTTTATTTTTTTGAAAATATTTTTTAAAATCCACTAATTTCTTGAATCTTGTGGGACATTTCTTGCCAAGTTGCCAATGTTTTTGACAGAAATCAAACCAGCTTTGGGTTTAAAAGTTTAAATACTCATGAAAGTGCAGCACAAGGTTCCAAAAACTGGTCTCCTGGTCTTCTGTTTTCTGACCCATCCACCACGTGGACTACGTCCTCATTTACTCTGTCAGTGCATTGATTATGTGATTATAGCCTTCCAGATTACGTGGGTTATACACAAATTGCAGTGTATTACTTTTTTCGTAGGAAAGTGCACAAACAGAGCACGAGAAGAGCCTGTGTTTTGATGTTTTGCTAGTTATTGTGGATTAGTTGAAAGGACATTTATTCCAGTGAGTAAGCCCTGGCAAAAACAGTCACAGTATGTGAGCCTGACTGGCAGACAACAGCAGCTCTTCTAATTCAAATGCAGCAAGCTGAGGGTGCCTGTGCAAACGCTGCAAACCTGCCTGATTAGAAGGATTGTAGCAATCACTTAGTGAGGGAAGCCAATCTAGATGACGTCCAGTTGGGATGTGTTCTCTGGAGTTTGACTAAAATAACCTGTAAAAAATGACAAAACAACTGAAAATGTAACTAGTCACTCACATTTGAACAATCTTTCTGTTGATATTTGCACACCTGAATTTCTCATCTTCATCCAAACCATGCCTCAAAGCCCCTTTTCTCTGTTCTTTTTTACCCATGTCATCCACTTCAACCTCAGGGCAGGCAGGCTTCCCTGTCTATAAGTACGTCCCCTATGGACCAGTGAATGAGGTGATGCCCTACCTGTCTCGGAGAGCCCAGGAGAACCGAGGCTTCATGAAGGGCGCCCAGAAGGAGAGGGAGCTGCTGTGGAAGGAGCTGAAACGCAGAGTTGCCTCTGGGGAGCTTCTCTACAGACCGGTGTACTGAAAACACAGAAGAAGAGACAAAGAGTGTGTCAGCGTGTCGAGTTTGTCTTTTTTTACATTTTTTTATCTTCTTGAGTTGACGGCTGCTGTTGTGGTTGTCTGTTCTGCCTCTCCCTCTGTACAGCTCTCTCCCCTGGATGTACATCTCCTGTTCCACCCTGTCCTGGAGTTTTCGCTGACGGACTATTTCAGCATGTCGCTCTCTCATTCTATTGTTTTCCCCTCCGTTCTGTGTTGTTACCCACCTTCACCCACCACCTTGTCTTTTGTGTACTGCCCATGTTGTCACTATTTCTTTGCCTTAGCCGCCCCTGCATCCATAAGCATTCCTCATTTTGTCCTCCCATTGTCTGTAGAGCTCTGGTATCCATCAAGTGGGCATCTTTACTGCTCCAAAAGGACTCCCTAAAATGTCAACGAGACCGGGGCGGGCGTCTCGTTTTATCACCCTATTCATCTTTGAAAGGGACAACAATAATAAAAATAACAGGCTTGATTTAAATGGTAGTAAAGGAAACATCAATATTCCCCTCCTATATTATGATTTTTTGACTCTTGGATGGCCACGCAGTCCCCAGAGGAGGCTTCTGTGCTTCGTATATGTGTTTGTGTTGCTTGTTTGAAAATGATGCCTGTTTATGAATCAATGAGAGAGTATAAATGGCTCCTCACAGCACATCCCTCTTCTTCTAAGCGTGCAATGCTTTTGTTATTGTATTTACTGCAGGAAGCTATATTCTGGGTCACTGAGGTGTTACAAGAGAACATACAGTGTTCAGTATTCAGGGAGTGAATCTGCTTTTAATACAGATGCCTGCGAGTCTGGCAGGTTGTTTTATTTTTTCATTTCAGGGGAATAATAAGTTAGAGGGTTGCCTTTTAGTTCTATTGCATTTTGATGGATTAACTCTGCCGTTTTTTATCTTTGACAATGTAAATATGTTTGAAGCGGGTAATTCCATTTGTTGGTTTTACATGTCTCACTTTATGGACCTGTAAAATGGCTCAATGAATAAATATGCACTGTAAGAACTGCAGAAGTCTACTTCCAACTGTTGTTAAAAGGAGGACTGGGTGTTATTGACTGCAGTGTTGCAGCTGTGAGCTATTTGTGGAGCTCGGGTTGTTTTGGGTTTTATTTCTGCGACATCTTCCGCTTAGTTATCAATACACAATTAGTATTTGAGTCAGAGGGTAACCAAGCTTCATGATAATTACGGCCTTGTCATTTTACGAGAGCAGTCAGTGCTCTGTAGACCATCATTTAATTACCCATGATGCTACGCTCAATACAGATCACAGAAATTGGATGCATTAATCATCACTCAGAAGAAACTTTAGTGGCTGTTAAGTTTTAGTGAGGCAAAGCGCCACAGAGCTGTCACTGCTGCTGTATTCTATCGGTTTAATTAAGAATCAAGTCGGCTGTTTTTTTAAAAGATGTTCGATGTGCCTGCGGGTATACGTTTGGCAACAAATCTCTTCTTACAGGGCGCTGGAGTTTTCCTGGTTAGCTACAGTTGCAAAGATGATTTAGAGGAGACATTATAGTGTTTGTTCCAAGTTCCAAGTCAATCAAAACGTGCATGAGCTCAGCATTTTCTCTGGGACTTATCAACACGTCTCCCAGCTTTAGAAGCACACAGGCATGTAATAGACTCAACCAGGCTAATTTACTTTATGTGATGAGTGTTGACATTGCATTATGCAAGTTTGAAGGATGGCATATGTTGCAGATTCCTTTGAGCTCCTCAGCCAAATAATATATAAAGATGGATGACGTATCTCTACTTCCTCCCACCGTACAAAAATGAAGCAGAAGTATCCATACTGCCGCTTCCATCTGGAGCTGGTGACGTCATTTGGAGCCAGAGTCTGCGCAGTTGCGATCTCGAGTATCGAGTTCTGATGTCCGCCCAGTTACGAGTAATGATACTGATTGTGAGCACACTGATTGGCACACAAAGCTGTCAATCATGACATCAAACCACCTTTCAGATAACATTAAAACCAAACTTATCAGATAAACGTTTTTCAGTATGATATCATCTATCTATAATGACAGACACCATCTTTCAGATTTTTTATTTATTTTCATTTTTTTATGTGTACTTTGTTTTTTTAGTTAACCCATGTCTAATCCGCTAACATGGAGGGGGTGGAGTTTATGAACTATACTGCAGCCAGCCACTGGGAGGCAAGTGAGCTGTTTTGACTTCACTTTTGGGGAGTTGACATATTGTCCACGTTCTTTATATAATGTATATTACCCCAGAAATTAGTCAGTATTTCAGCGCTTCATTTCCTCTTCTCAAAGTCTATGGTTTTTTTGAATGGGTTATTCGTTTTAAGCCTGAAATAAGGTCTGTGGTTAACACATGCATAAGAGGCTTTCACATTTTGTTCTCCGATATAAAATGCATCAGTGCCCTACTTGCAAACTTTGAATCTTTTATGGGTCTTAAAAGAGGAGGTTGCTAACAGTTGGCTAAAGCAGACTACAGATTGTCAACCTGCCGCGGCGTGCTGAACACGGCTTTACAGCCTTGTTGCGGGGACGATATCAAGTTGTGCAACCATCTTGTAGTTTGATTACAGTCTAACTGTGGCAGTATAGAGACCTGTGGGTGAGCCTGCCTAATTAGCAACACCACTGCCAACCACCAGAGGTGCACCCTCCTATAACAAGGGCCGATCCCTCCCTGCCAGCTCTCTTTCGCTGCTCCTGGCGGTGACGTCACTTCCGGGTCGGACCTTTTGCGCTTGGACAGGTAACGCGGCTTGTCTGCTCACCTGCTGCTTTCGACACATGTGGCCGGGAGCTAATGTTTGTGTGTCATGCAGAGCGGCTGACTTGGGGCTTCCAGAGACTCCTGTGTGTGTGTGTGTCACCTGGCCTGCTGCGGAGCGTTTCTCTCCCTCTCTGTAAACTGCTGGTCATGACCGCGGCTAACAAGTGCATGATTGTAGGTGAACGCCAGTAGCTGCGCGATTCTCTCCCTCTTCCTCTGGTGCGTCATACCCAGCCGACCCTGCTAACCCGTATGTAGCCTCCCGCATTCCTAATTGTTATAAGCACGTGTGAATGTGTAGATGATGATTTGTCGGGTCCAGTGCGCGAGTGACGTCGGCATCAGCTGATCGGGTGCGGGGGTTTAAAGCGACACATCGCCACAGCTACAGGGGGCCGCTGCTGCTTTGTTTGCTGCTTTTCCTGCTTGTCTTACCGCTGCTTTGCTCGCAGCTTTGCTTTGCTTTGTTTTATCGCTGCTGCTTTGTCCTTGTTTTAGGTGCTGCTTTTGGTGCTCTGCGTTCTGTTTTTGCTTTTCCTGTTTTTCTTTGCTTCTGCACCAAGGTTTTAATCACCATTAATTCACCCATTTTAATGTAGTGATTGAATAGTGGGGTTAGATCCCTCCCCACATTTATTTGTTTCTTTTGTGTTTGTTCTCATTAGTCACTTATTTAGTTTCTCTGCCTGTTTTGTTATCTAATTTCTTTGGTTTTGATATTTTGGTTGGGCAGAGGGTTATTCTTTCAGTATTTGTCTTTATTTCTTTCATTTGTGGTTGGTAGTTTGTATTGTTTAGTTTAGTCTCCGCATCAGTCAGTAGCCCACGCACCCCGGTAAGCCTCAGCTTTAAGTTAGTTCCCCCTGTTGATTTGTCCCTGTGTGAATGGTGTTTTTAGTGTTTTAAATCGATTGTTAAAATAAAGGATGCTTGTTTGAACGGAACCGTGTCTACTCTGCCTTGAGTAAAACGAACTGCGTGCCTTAAAGGTGAAATTGGTTTAAAACTAATTCCTGGGGCAAAAATCCCCAGGTGGCGTTGTTGGCAACAATATAGTTGAAGTGTACAATCTGACCGAAAACTCGTATACTCTCATCCCTGTCTCTCGCCACATAACATTAGCTTTTTACTTCTAGCGACTGCATCTAGGCTTTAAATATCACAGTGGTGTTCATTTGTGGAGATTAGCTGAACAAAACATGTACGTATCATGAGCATTTGTTTACCACAGAGCTTATTTTCTGCAATAATCAGCTTTTTGAGGGAACTGGGTTGACACTAACTTTCGTTTAGGCCTACAGAAAAAACATCCTCTCTGAAGCGCACTATAGTGACCAAATGTGGTATTACAACTTCTGAGTCCATCACATTATGGCATTGGGCAAAAAAATACATTGTAAAAGAGGTGTATGTAAACACTGAATACATTATTTCAAGCATCATTATCTCTGCGAAATGACTCGTTTCACAATTGGATTTGATCAAGTCAGTCCGGTAACTTTTCCTAAGTCTAGAGGAGCCACACAACTGAATCATTCAAGTTTAAGTTGGCGAAGCGTGACACTAGAAGTTAGCTACTCAGCTGCCAAAGTCCTCTTGTGCACCTACTCTATGGGCTGTATGATGCGGAAGTTCCAGGTAACTTCATTCCGCTAAAATCAAGCATTTTTTGGCTTCATGTGCCACTAAGCAACCTTCATAGGACTCAACGGTGCCCCAACTCCAATTCTTTATCCAGTTCTCTTTATACATCCATTGTCCTAACTGTCAGAAAACAGTCCAAGACATCAGGCTCCAATGTCTTGGATTGTTTGTTTGGCTGTGTCCTTGGCTTTGTGGATTCAATGGGACCTCACAGCGGTCCGATGATTTTCAAAACAAAGCTGCATATGCTGTGACAAGCACTAATTTGAAAACATACTGAGCATTGTTTTCCTGGTCTGGAAATTTGAAAAGATTTTGCTTTTCTGTAGAACAATGAATGGATTGGCTTGCTTCTAACCAGCATTTGTACGCCAGTAGATGAACTGAGAGAAAGGAGTACTATGGCTTTGAGCTGCCCAGGAGTATTGTATATTTTTATTGTTTGACTGAGAGATTACTGGCTCACTGTGCACAAAACTGAAAACTCATTTAATTCAACACCCATAACCATTCCTCCAGTAATTAGATGATGCTAAAACTTTATTTTTTTCCAGGAGGGCTGAGAGGGGATAAAGAAATCATTTCTGCAATATACAGTAAAAGGCTTATTCATAAATTGATTTTCATTTGTCAGCACAATGCTTAAACCCCGCAACCCATCCTAAAAAGTTACATCAGCAATTTTATCTTCTCACTTCAGTGACATTTTAGTTGGAACCACAGATGAATCATCAGCAAGAGTCCATTAGTATACTCCTACATGTGACAGCCTAAGCCTAATACTCACTCAGTTAAAGGGCTGTCCAAACCAAAAATGATAACTATTACAATAACTATTCATATATATATTTTTAAAAATAATTCAGGTGGAATAAGGATATATGATTGGATCACTTTCAAAGCGTTTCGATGAACAATAGACACACTGACAGCCAATCAAAATCCATCCGAACTGACGGGGTGTAATAGCAGCTTGTGCCTGGCACCACTCTTTACAGAGTTTGATCAGTGATCAGTGTGGTGCTACAGTCATTAGCAATTTTTGTCATAGTTATTGTTCTTGGGGTGAACGTCCTGTAATGCCTGTTGGCCAGCCTATTCTCACTCCAAACTCGTCAGATCTGTCTGCTCTGTCAGTGCTTTTGGTGTACAAGAGTGACGCCAAAAGCATCCCTCTGCATCCAGCCAATCCAACAATGAGAATGCACTTGGACAGAACCGGTGGCGTTGTTATTATATGCTGGCTGCTTTACGAACACCGCTGGGACACATGCAACATGCCTGGGCAGCTTCTATTGAGAATGCAGCCGTGTTGGTTGCCATGTAAACAAAGGGACAGTGCTGTGTCATCCCACCATGTGTATTTATTGACATCACTATAACGGCATCCCTGGACGTTAACAGCTGACACAGAAGGATACCTAAAATGTCATAAGTAGACAAAGAAGGTCACTGACAGAACGGCACCATGTGACAAGGTGGAATGAGAACATGTTGTGTTGGCTTACCTTTGGCGGCTATTTTCCTTCAACCTCAACAGAAAAATCCAGTTTTGCTGCTTTTTGAATGAGTCACAAGGAGTAGTCTGCATGACAAAAGGTTTGCTGAGATATTTCAATCATTTGGTTCTTCTGTACAAGTGTAACTTTAAGTGGAGATGGGGGAAATCTTTCAAAAAGACCCTTAACAATAGACAGTTGGCTGTGTTTCCTGGCATTGCAACATAATCGCAACATCATTTCTACATGGCCAGTCAGAGTGACAAGCGCTGTATAACTCAGAATATTGGCATCAGTGAAAATGCTGCAAGACACGTTGTCAATGTTTTATAACAACATCTGAGGCTAACTTGACTCAAATGTCTAACAAGGAGAAACAAGGAGAAGGGGTAGTTAGGTTTCTGCAAGATGCTGACATTTCCCCAGAAAACAACTAACTTCACTTTACAATGAGGTGCACACAAAATCCCCAATTCACCCAAAAAACAACTGAAACACAAACCAGAAACAAAGTGCTAATTAATAAATCATTAATAGGAAATACTACATTCCATAATCTATGGTGTTAAAAATAGTCACAATTTTTGGACAACCCAGTCACAATCACCATGACTGGTGGAATTGTGCATTTTTGCAAACCACAGATGCTACATTTCTATTTTATTATGTACAGGATATGCTGTGGTTAGTAGGAGGCTGGTTTAAGCACAAAAACCACTAATTTATGGTTTGGAAAAGATCATGTTTTGGCTTAAAATACTTGCTTTTGGTGACACTGTCCTGGCTGGAAACACAGCGTTGTCTTAGTAGAAAACAACAACTTTCATGGCACAATCCCAGCAGGAAATGCAGTGGAGTCTCTTTAAAACCCTACCACTTTTTGTGGCACTATATCCGGTTGGAGACTACCACTTTTCACATCACTATCTTAAACGCAGCGACAGGTTGCTTGAAAAAACAAACAAAATGTCATTTGGTAGCTGAAACAACCGGAAACAAGAGATGACTCATTAATACAGCAGTCTTTTGTGGCATTATACTGGCTGGAAACACATTGATGTAATTAAGTGATACTTTTCACATCACTAAGCGAAGACTCATAAAAAAACAAAAACAGTTTTGTTCTTTGTTGATCTTAAACAGGTTTGTAGTTGGCAGGGATCTTATGTCACACTGTTCAACATTATGTACACATCTCAATGACAAGGTCAAATCATTTAGACTTCTGCCTCACTGTAAAAATATGATCTGTATGAACAGTACAAATGTAACATATCTTTGCTGGATGTGTACAATGCCAGCAACATTTTCATTTGGTGACAAGGCTATTTTGGGAAACACACTTACTTTTGTTTTTGGGAAAGTTAGATAACAAGATTGATATCACTGTCTGTAGCCTAAAATGATATGAAGGTAGACAGCAGCTGCTGCCAGCTTTACAAGGAAGTCACAGCACCCGGCCGAGACAGAGTCCAGCCCATAACACTCTGTAAATAAAAAATAAAATAAAATGCACAAACTGAGATTTAAACTGGTAAATAGTGTAGAGATGCTGGTAGGTATTTATATTACCTACAAACGGACACACAAGGTAATTTTGATACATAGATGTACCAAAATAACATTTTTCAGTGAGTTAAATCTGTAAAATAATTTAAGCTGCAGGAATGGATGACTTCTAATGCATTGCAGACCAAGCAGGGACATTCAGTCAGTCCATCAAAGGGTTGTTTTTGCATTTATGTAAGTCTTTAACGATATTTATTCATGTAGAAGAGTTTGCTTTCGCTTTTTTATGTGCGTACAAGTAGTGTGGTCTAAATAAGCTACTGTAGCCTGAAGCTGTAGAAGCTTTGACTGCACATGAAGAATGTGACCTCTGGCTGAGGATTAGCTCTTCACTAATGATATTTCAGGCTATAAAACTTGTAAAAGCAATTGATGTGTGAAGATAATCTCATATAACAAAATGAATGAAGATCATAAGCTTCCTGTGATCCAGAATTGGTACATGTGGGAAATAAAAAATGGATGCAGGGATGGATGGACAAATCACAAGCTTGTGGAAAACAGCTTTCGACAGAGAGCCAGTTTCCCATCTGGCATACATTAAAACATCATGGTGGACAACTTTGGGTTTTGGCAGAGTTTTATTTGACTGTGAATGACTCCAGCTGCGCCTGTACTGCTCATCTGCATAATGGGAAACTATTGCAGGCTTGCTTCACATCCTGTCAAGTTCGTGTTTGCAGAGCTATTTCCCTGCAGACAGCAACCACAAGGAAACTTGTGAAACAGTGTCTTGTAAATTAGCACTTGTTAGTCCTGCTTAAGAAGTTGGTTGATCAGACCAAAACAGCACTGTCAAAACTTGCAAGTCTCCTTTTCAAGTTGCATTTTTTCCCCATTCGTTTGCCTTTTATTACAGCAATGAAGGGAATCTGTGTTGTTCATCATAGCTACTTAGTGAGAAATGTAATGAATCAGTGGGCTAAGTTGACCTCAGAGCCTGAACCCAGTCCTGCACTGAAGGAATCCCCCTGGCCGCAGTACGCTCTGATGTGAACCAGCGAGTAAACAAATGAGTCGTAAACACAACAGATGGGACAGGCGATGACTAATCTCATTGGCCTAAATAGAGTGGCACAACGAAGCACAAACGATCAAAAGCCGAGGGAGAGCGGGAGAGATGGGAAGTTTGTGTTTTCCGTAGTGCACGCTGTCAAGTGTGCATGACGGGAAACACTTTTATTTCACACACCAAAGCGTCACATCGTGCCGCCTCCATCGGTGTCATCACTGTGCTATCAAACACAAATCACCGAAATCATCTGCCAGATCTCCTGAGTGGATGTGTGCAGCGGAGCGTTGTCACTTATCACAGGTTTTGTGACAGGGAGGGCTGAAAAAAATGCAAATAACATATCACACGCCTCACACATCCTTGAAATTAATTTTTTTTTCTTCCAGTCATTCTGTCATCACTGACTGGTTTGTGTTTTTAGTAAGCTCATTCGCATGTGACTAAAGCCGTCCAGGAAAAATGGAAAACACAAAGGCCATAATAGCGGCCTCCTGGTTCTCTCCCTGGAAGTCACCAGTAAAGGTGGATGACACAAAATCCATCTTGTCTCAACTTCTTAACGTCTGCTGTTTCTCCTCCAACACATAAAGCTTTTGTTCTGTGCCAATGAATGGCCCCCATGTATAATAGATCATTAAGCTGCTTTCATCTTTTCTCTTTGAGATGCACACTGGTTTCCCTTTGAAAGTGATAAGCATGGTGCAGCGCGAAACAGCCACGACTGGAAAAACTAGAATTACTGCCTCGCAGTTGATTGCCGAACGCCAACCAGTCAAGTTGTAATCATCATCCATTACTGTCCACACTCATATAATACTGCAGTGATGACTTTGAATTAAAAAATACATCAAGTTTTTTTTAAATGGAAATTATCACTGTTTTGACATGATCGCAGTGAATAATTTTCACCAAAACACATGCTGCCTTCATTTAGAGACTAACTTTAAAGAAGACTGACAGACAGCTTCATCACGTGGTGCAACGTCAAAAAGCTCAATTTCAGTAAAACCAATCAGCTTGTGGTGTATTACCAGAGGAACAGGATGGAGCACAAAGTTGCACTCATGACAGCAGACAATGCTTCAAATTTGGAAGTTGTTGAAAGGGAGCTACAGTTTCTAAAATATTTACAGTTAATTTTCATTCAGACAGCACCGATGGTCTATGCACTAGGCACACTTTCAAGGTGGACAGCCAAAATTAGTGTCACCCTGGCTATTTCTTGGTCAACCCAGAAACATTAAGCCTTTTGGCCACAGCTGTCACCAAATGTGGAGGGTGTAAAAATGAGTTTTGTGACCTTGACCTTTGACTACCAAATTCTTATCATGTCCTTCTTGAGTCAAAGTGGGTGTTTTGCCAAATTTAAAGAAATTCCCTCAATGCACTGTTGAGATATCGTGTTCACAAGAATGGGACGTACATGCAGAGAGAAAACTTAAAAATATAATACTTCTGGACCAGCTGTTGCTGAAATATAGACTTTAAAACATGTTTTGTGAAGTCACAGTGACCTTGACCCTTGACCACCAAATTCTTTCCTTGAGTCCAAGTTGGTGTTTTTGAGTCAGCCTGACATATTATGTTTACGGACTTAAGGACGGACGGACAACCCAAAAACGTAATGCCTCCTGTCATGGCAGTCGCCGGCATGGAGGCATAAAAAGACATAGAAGACGAGAGGTTTCTCTCTGTGTGTGTGTGTGTGTGTGTGTGTGTGTGTGTGTGTGTGTGTGTGTGTGTGTGTGTGAGGGGGTGTTCAAGAGGAAAGTTCTTAGAGAATGCCACCAGTGTGGAAAAGAAGCAGAGCAAGTGATCCGTCACAGCCGCTGGCCAAACAACCTTGTTCCAATACTTGAATATGACCCTGAAGGACTGAATTTTCCACATTTCCCATCCCACACAAAAACACACAAACACGTGAAGACACACATGCATAACCACATGAGCACATTCAAAAACACAGTTTAGAAAACATATCGATGTGGACGCATAAATACAAAGTCACACATCCACGCGCTAGCAGTATGGGCTCGCACAAACACGCCTGCACCCACGCACACTCTCCTCCCATCAGTTCCCATATCTATCAGTCTGAGGTGAGAGATGATTTGGAGCGGCTCAATGTTTTGATCATTAGTTTGGACGCATGGAGTGCAGCAGCGGTGAAAAATGAGACTGCTATCTCATGGCCACCTGTTCTTTTAATAAGAAAAAGAACAATTACCCATCACAGGATGGATTGGCTACCTGATGCCTGGGGGAGAAAACCATGTTGGTGTGTGTGCTCGCTTGGTTGAGTGTTTATATACGCCTGCATGCGTATGTGTCTGAATTCAATTCTGTCTATGTATGTCTGTGGGTATATAGAGCCAGGCTAAGAGTAGCACATAAATCTTCTTGGTGAACAAAGATCATACAGTAGATACATGTGAATAGATCAGCTACCAGAGTGTGCAAGCACATTTCTTTTCATTGTCTTTGCCACATACTCTCCTCCAGGTTTGCCTATTGTTCACAGAGCTACAGCTGAGGACATGTTTTTGCCCTCTGGTTAGAAAATGTTTGATATTAACTTGGGTTTATAACACAATGTTCCATCTTAATTATTTAGTAGCCCTTTTAGTCTGAAAGTAAGTCAGACATATACCAGTTTAGCTTTCTTGCTTGGAAAATATTTTAGCTCAGGAACAAATGTAAGAGTGCGGGTCAATGTCTGTCAAAGACAAAGTCACATTTGAAAAAAATTAACAAATAATGTTTTTATTTATATTTAAATGCAAAGTACAAGAATTAAAGGTGAAAAGTGTGTCATAATTCCCAAAGTCAACTTCTGCTCTGTTGTTTTTATATGATTTATGGAAAGCTTATATCTCCATTAGTCGGTAACTCACACCAAAATAATCTAGACTGATAAACAGCAGAGGGAAATTGAAAAATTTGTATTTTTGATGTTGGATGAACTTTCCCTTTAAAAACAGTTTATTTACCATGACCACAATACTTCATTGAATCATAACTGCCATGCACAGATACTGTAGCATGTGCGAAAAACATGTGAATCACAGCCTTTCTCAGAAGCAAAGGCAGAAGTGGCATAATGCTGAAATCAAAATATAACTATAAAAATACAGAAAATGCTTATATTAAATATCGTTTTGTCCTATCAAATCCTCATGAATTATCATCCTTTCTGTAAACTACATCAGAATGAAAAATGTTATTTTCTAATACTATTTATACACAGAAACACCCTCACACACACCGCTATGCATATTTAAGAAGTGGCATGATGTTGAAATGAAATGATAACTATAAAAATAGCAGGACAGAAAACGCTTATATTAAATATCGTTTTGTCCTATCAAATCCTCATAAATTATCATCATTTCTGTAAACTACATCAGAATGAAAAATGTCATTTTCTAATACTATTTATACACAGAAACACCCCCACCACACACTGCTATGCATACGTAAGAGCCTCTGTACCTCTGTCTGTTTCCTTGCATGTGTGTAATTGGATATGTGTATGCATGCCTATAAGAAGCAGCATGCTACCAAGCAAACCCGGCATGGTGCTCCTTGGTTTGGGGATCCAATTGTCATGCCAGAACAGTAGGAGGAACATTTACCAGACCAGTGATGCTGAGATGAAAGCGGAGAGAGTGAAGCAGCCAGGCTGGTTTTTCTTGCTGCTCTGTGGTGAGCAGACAAACAGCAATCGACCAGATTGGTGTTTGGATTTGTTGGAGATTTTACTGAGGTGCTTCTGTGAAGGCAGCAGAGCTTAACCGAAGTAAACCATGTTAAACTGAACCTATTGGGTCTGACCCACTTCCAAAATGTACGTTTTCTTCTCTGTCACTTTCTCACTGACATTTGTTTAAGCCTCAGATTTGTTTTAGATTCATATTATTTTCAGTATCTACAAAAGCTTGGTTCAGGCATACCACACAAAAAAATATATTTATATTTTCACTAGTCTGCTCTCCCTCAGTCTGCATACAAATAACATGGCTTCAGATATCTGGCAAATAGTTTGGGTTTTATTTGAACAGGTTTAGAGATATCTTTTGAGATTTCTTCCTACATCCGAATAAAATGAGGGTGAATTTCTGCTTTTCAAAACATGTCAGCACCCATTTCAGAGGCAGGTTTCTCAAAACCGGGAGAAAAAAAAATTGGAATAGCTAGAAACCACTGGAGAAAAGTAAAAAAGAAAAGTATGAAAATATAGGTGCACTAACCCTTTAATGCAATAATTTACACTTTAAATCATGATCTTTTTCAGTGCCAATATCCATTGCAATAAGGCAGAAGCATGCAAAAATATCTTGAAATGTTTTGTGCTACTGTAAACAAAACCCTTCAAAAGAGTCAATCACAAACCATGAGTGTGTTTTAGATATTGATGCTTGGATGACTCAGACTTTCAGCTCAGCCAGGATAAAACAAAGTTGTTAGAGCAGAGGCACAGAGAGAAAAACTTACCTCTAAATTGAAATCACTGGCGCTCATTCCAAAGTACCAGGCCGACAACCTCAGTGTCACCACTGACTCTGATTTAAGTTGCGATACCCACATCAAGAATGTGACCAAAGCTGTCTTCTACCACCTAAAAAATATTGCTAGAGTGCGGCAGTTTCTTTACTAGGTCAATATTGCATGCCTGGTGCACGCTTTTGTTACTAGCAGGCTGGATTATTGTAATACCGTGCTTTCTGGTTTGAGAGAAAAGGCCATTAATCAACTTCAAGTCATACAAAACTCAGCTGCTTGTGTGTTGACCAGGACCAGAAGGCAACACACATTACAGCTGTTTTAAAATCTCTGTGCTGGCTACCTGTTAGTTTTAGAGTTGAAAGATTCTTTCACTGGTTTACAAATCTCTTAATGGTCTAGCACCCAACTACATGTCTGACATGGCTGTCCATTAATGCCTTTTGATGTTGATATTTGGTTGAATTAGGTTGTGATGTCAGGTGACCAAAATTCACTGTCAAGACAACATCTCACACCAATGTCAGTTGACGTAAAATACTGACAACAGATGGCATTGATATTTTGTTGGCATTATGTTGTCTTATTAAGTAACCAAAAATCCAGCATCTTCCAAATGTATCATGCCAACATCATCTTGACGAAGAATACAGACATTTAGTTGTAGGTATGGAAAACAAAACCCAACACGTGCAAATGTCCAACATTTACCAGCCTGTTCTCATTCTGAAGTCATCAAATATCACTGCTTTGGCCGTGCTTTTGGCATATGATCCTGACACCACTAGCCACCTTTCACATCCAAATGTGAAAGCCACAGAACGGCGTCTGGTTGAAATGTTGCCAGTAATGCTGTAATATAAGGAGCATTAGGGTGCGTGTTGGGCAGGAGGGGCGGTGGATGAGTCCAACAAACCCAGTACTTTCATGTGGGAGCCCGGTGTTTGCTTTTCGTCTGAATGTGATGTTTTTTTGGTTTTTTTTTTACACCTTATCATGCACCTCCTTCCCCTCTTCCTGACCATAAGTGATAGCATGTGTGTTTGATGACATCCTGGTGTTGGTTGCCATGTGCTTTTGTTGCCTGAACATAACCATTGGCAACATCCTCCCACCATGCGCTTTTGTTGACATCAGGGAATGTAAATAGCAGATGCAGAAGGATACATAGAGCGTAATATGGAAGTCCACTACAAAGCCGCAATGTGTGACGACTTGGGATGAGAACATGTCGGTTTTTACATTCAAGAAATCATGTAAGCCATTAAATATAAAACTTGATTAAGTAGCTTTCATTTTAATTTGCTTGTAACCCTTAATTTGTACAACACACTTTATAATAACACCATATGTCATGAGAGTTGATGAGCAAAAATTTTGTTCTGCTTATTTTCTAGCATTTTCTCCTCAGCTTTTTTTTTTCCAACAGAATAAGCTTAAATAAAAAAAGAATAGCCTGAATAAAAATTTAATTGGATTGAGCTGTCCTTTTCAGCACATGATGAATAAATGAATTAATTAGATGGGCATCTTGAATGAATGGAACTGATTTGACACTTTAATCACAGGTCTGGTCCTCGATTGTGATGAGATTTTGGAACAAAGACACACACTATAGAGACTATACAGCAGATACACTGAATAGAGTTGAAAAGAGGAGCAGTTGAGGTGAGCTGAGAGCCCGGTGTCAGCAATATTAACTTATTTGATTCTCCTCCAAACAGGGGTATGAATAATTGCTTATTTTATTTCAGGATGATGAGTCAGAGAGCGCCTCCCTATTCTTACACAACCCCCAGGCTGAACGTGATGCGGCAGCCTATAAGAGCACTGATTTTTCTGGATAAGAGAGCCAAGTCTGGCATATCCTCATTGATTTCTCCCTCTCCCTTGTGTTTGTGTAGGCTCCGGTTCTGGGGAGCCTGCAGAAAAGAGGGCGTGTGAAGGGGAAACAAATGGACATCTCATCCGTTCTCGTTTTTGGACACCCACATCTTCATTGAAGCGCCGATCGTGCTGCCCATATGAGGAAGCTGAACCCACACGGTTTTTGGTGAGGTGAGCCTCTGGATGCAAGCCTAAACTGAGAACAAGGGAAAAAAAAGTGTTATCTTAGTGGCAAACACCAGGGGGCAGTAGTAGTCTTCTCGGCCCTTCCACGAACCTCGACCCAGCTGTGTGTATGTGCGTGTGTGAGAAAGAGATCCTCAGCAGCATCTTCTCCTCCACAATCCTCAGTCCTAAAAAGCCCCTTTAAAAGGCTGTATGAAAATTCATCGTGCTTTCAAACTGACCTATTTTGGGAGATTGGTTGCTTGGCTTCTCTGAATTCTTCTTTCCCCTCTCTCCCATATATTCTCGCTTTATCGTGATGAGGAGTTTGAGAAGACAGAGGAAATATTGGCAAGTTGCTGAAGCATTATTAAACACATGGAAGCACCAGCAATAGTGTAAGAGCATCAGTGCTAAAAATAGAACCATAATACCCAACACGTCACTCTATGAATTACCTGAAGAACATATGGAAACCAGAGAAACACTCCCATCCTCTTTCTTGTTTTCTCTCAGTTCAACTCAACATGCTTTATTGGCAGGACATTTGACATGTGTTGCCAAAATATAATTACAATTAGAATACAGTGAATAAAATTCACAACAGATCACGTAAATAACAATAGTAGTAAAATAGGTCTAGCACTTTTTGTGCTGCTTTAAGATGCCTTTCACAAGTATTTAAACCTTTAAATACTTGAAAATTGGCTTGGTTTCCTTGAAACTGCTGGAAAAAAGGCAATAAAAAATGTACCACAAATTGCAAGAAATAAGTAAAAACACAAAATGATTTTTAAATCTAGCTGTAGATAGATTTTATTTTTTCTGGTATTTTGCTTGTATTTTTGACTGGTTTCTTGCAATTTTTTTGGCTCATTTCTTCTTTGGTTGCTCATTGCCCATGTTTTAGAAAGATATCAAGCCAATTTTCTGAGATTTCAAAGGGTTAATACCAATTCACAGAATCAAGTGTAAAAAAACAAACACAAAAAAGCAGTAGAGAAAATCAAGGAAATGAAAAGTCAGAGTGTGAGCTGTGAGGAGATGAACTCCAGCTGTTAGCCTATGTGTTGTTGTGTTGGTTATCTCTGAGCCTGTAACATGCACTGACACATCTTGCTGCTTCTACAGCGTTGACACTATTTTCTCAAAGTAGATGTTAGATGCATTTTAATCTGGTCAGTCAGTGCATCAAAATCTTGGTGTTTACATGTAATTTTTTGTAAAGAACTTTGTAGCAGGATATGTTGCTCTGTCTCCAGAGACAGCTCTCTCTCTCTCTGTCTTTTCTGCCATTTCACAAAGCTTCTTGGAAGTCCAAACATGCCACTGCCGCTGTGTGAGAGCACTCCATTTCCACAGACATGCATCGTAGTAAACACAGTAATCTCCTCCTCCATGTTTTAAGGATTAATATCATCTTTATTCATAAGCATAGAGGGAAGACTGCTGTTGTGCTTGCTGAGGGACGCTCACACAAGCATACTAGCAAATAACCATTAAGTGTCATGCGGGCTGGCTCAAACACACGTGTCCTTGTCTTCTTTCCGTGATGGCATGACCTGTGGGTGGCAGATTGATTTGGTCGAGCAGCGAGAGAGAGAGAGAGAGAGAAACAATCAGATCAAAGAGGAAGAGGAAGTGAGAGAATAAGCAAGGGGGGGTGGAGCTCTTCCACTTTCACTTGATGGATTTAACTCTTATTCAAAGGGACAGACTTATGACGCATGGGAGAAAGATTCGCTTTTCCTTCCTTTTATCTACGGAAGTACTACAGTGTCTCTTCTACGCTCACACACACAAACACACACATACACACACAGGGTTGTAAAAACACCCCCGCACTCTACTGTCCTTTCTCTCTGCTCCACACACACAAACACACACCCCTCCAGCACTCATCTCTCACTACTCTTCTTCTATCTTTTCTCTCAGATATGGCTAACAAGCGCGGGCTCCGGGGTTGCATTAGCAAGGTCCTCGGTCCACGGTCCCCATTGCTGAGCTGGAGGAAAGGGTTTCAGAGCACCGCTATCTGTCTGATTGCCCGTGTGATAAAAGAATGAAGCTGTTAGGAGAGGAAGAGGAGGAGGAGGAGTATCATCATAACAGCCTTTGGGGGGCCACAAGTTCGGTTCCTGGGGGCTAGATTGTGCGACTCTGATTTCCCTGCATGCTCTGCAGCCAGACTGATAAGACACAGGCAAAGTGCACGGTTTTGGATGTGTGTTTGTGAAGAATCTTGGTGGCATTTTGGTGTGTGTTTGTTTGTCCCAGGCGAGGATTACCTTAGCACTCATTATCACTCATGGTGAAGATCATCATTATAGCCTTGCCTGCCCTGCGTGGCTCCCCACTACCTCCCAACAGTAACTCACTGCTAATACCCACACTGCTCTGAGACACACTGCAGGCTGCAGTGAGCATGAAAGGGCACATACTGTACATAAAACGAGGCTTGCTCGCAGCTTTGCTTCCATCAGGAAAGAGAAAAAAGCAAGATAACAAAAGTATTAGCTGTTCATCCATGGAGAGCATGCGTCTCGGAAGCGGGCAGACGTTTCTGCCGCTGCTGGTATTGTTTTGTCTGAGTGAAAGCTGCTTACAAGCTGCTCCAGCGGTTTACAAATCTGTCTCTGGAAAACAATTTCACTTTCACGGACCTCCCTCTCGCCCATTGTTTTCGGTTTTCTGTGTCCCGTGTGGGCATTGCAGCCAGCTCGCCCCTTGATCTCACTTTCTGCATCGAATGCATTGTTCCCTGACAGAAGCTGCACGGTAGATCTATGGCTCTGTGATGTAAATGCTGCATAGATGTATATACAGGGTTTACACAGTCATGAAAAACCTAAAAAAACAATAGAATTGTATCAATAGAATGCTTAACAGCAATTTCCAGGTCTGAAAAAAATTTGGAAAACTTAACATACCCTGAAAGTTTTGGAGAAGTTATGGAAATTTATTCCACAAAATAGGATTTGTTCAAGAACAGTCAGGATTCTTAAAATCCAATGATAATTTCTGTTTTTACAGTTTCTAGCTGTGATAAAAGGTGTTGTTTTTGATTTAAGTGAAAAAGCATTGCTGATGGTTTTCCTTTAAAAATCACCAAAACCGATTAAAAGAAAGACGAAGAAGACAAAGAAGAAGATGAAGCAGAAGATTTGAAAGGAAAAAAAAAACCTTTTCTCTTCGAAACTCACCAAAATCTTTTCAAAGAAAAACAAAGAGCCAAAACCTTTTGACTTTAAAATAAATACCAAATGCAGCCATTTAAAGACATATGTCCCCTCATAATTCCATAATGACATAATTCCCCCACCAGTGCTTAAAAAAAATGACATGTAGTAATGAACAGTCCCTAAATTATATTTATATAATATTCAGTTCTGATTCTGTTCTGAATTCATTATGTTTAAAAGAAGCTATTATATAGTGATGAAAAAGAACCGATAAGGAGTATCGACAGTCATTTCAGAGAATGTATGGTATTTAAAATTTGCCTCAAAGTCATGGAAAAGTCATAGAAATTTATTGGTAAAATTGTGTATGAACCCTTTATATATTAATAATGGTAATTCAGCGATATTGTCGTTTTAATCCCATTTCTGGCAAGGTGAAGATGAAAACATTCCAAGAGTGATTCAGAAGGTTTAAAGGCAAAATGTCAGACAGGGATATTAGCATGTAGACTTTGCAGCAGCACAAATGCATTAAAGCGTGACTTCATGAGGCTACAGTGCACATGTCATCATCCAGTTTTGACTGTGACTAATGTGATTGTCGTGATCTGGTTCCTGTTTTTTTATTTGGACCACTACAGCTCAGTTTTTCCTGCAAAAAAAACCCCTACTATTTCGTTTAAGATTGGCAAGTTACACATCAGAAGCACAGAAGGGGAAGGAAAAATACTATGAAATTGGGAAATATATGCCACACAGTAGCAAAGCCAGGCTTTTGTCACAGCAACAAAGTGAACCTTTTTTCCCCTTTTTTCACTATTTGTCAAAAAGTAATCTTGAAACGCTGAAAGCTGTCATCTAGATCTTACTGCGAGCTGAAATATAGTCCTTAAAAGTACAACCGTATTATTATTCATGAGTGACATCAAATCGCATTTCACCTACATTTAAATGTTGACTGAGGAAAAGTGGTGGGTTGTGAATAATGTCATCTCAAACAGCCGAAGTTGTGATTATCGCGCCACACGCCCGGAGAATAATAAGACGCACCAGCCCACATAAGCAAGACAGAGAAATACTACTAATACGTTTCATGTGCCTTCAACATAGTTTAATAAGAACTTGAGCAGTTAAACACACAGTTTTTACAGCCTGGCACATAGCCAATGAAACATCCCAATGAGACGTCCTTATGCTGTAAGTATTGAATCTGATGGATGAACTTCAATCACTCATACAATAACAGCAGCATAGAAACACATGCTTCAGGGGATACTTTCTTGGAGCTGATCCTGCTCTCCTTTTAAATGCAGGAAAAGAAAGAAAAACAAGTAAAAAAAACCTTCTTTAAATGCTATTTTGCAGTGTTATGCGGCACATAAGAATAGAAAAGAACCCAAAGGGCAAAACGAAGGAAGCGACAATGGTTATTATCTCAGCTCATTTGACAATGACATATAGAGACAATCCTAGATGGAATGTGTTTAAGCGCTTTTCTGGTTGTTTTCCTCCCTTTTGTAGTTCTCCTTGACAAAGAGCCTGCGCTGGAAATTTCACCTGACGCCGGTACGGCTCCAGCAGGGGGAAAGGAGCGATGAGGTGTGGCTGAGTTGAGCGAGACTATTTTCTAAATGTAAACAGAGGCGTACACGACCACTGAGTCGCATCTGTCTTTGTCTGCAGATCTGCCTGTGTCTTTTTTTTCCCCACATGCAGCCCCCCCCACACACACACAGACACACATACGCACATATACACACACCCCAAATATTCACAGACACGCACGCTCACACATAAATTCATCTCGTTTTCTATCCCATCATCCCAATTCACGCTCCCTTTCAGTTGTTTAATCACTGCAGAGGATTGTGGGACACAGTGCTGATGGAAAAAATAACACAGATATTGAGAGAGCAGATATTGGCCAAGCAGCAGCCGACGCAGGTTCCAGTCGCAGCAGTCACGACCTCAGCTGACCTTGAGGTGCTTTTAGAGGGAGATATAGAAAGCTGTCTGGCTCAGCATCTGTCTCTGTCTCTCTTTTACAAAAGCATGTACACGCACTTCCTCTCATCTACTTCTTTTTCAATTTCCCCTCTCTTAACTCAGCCTCACATAAAAGTAGTGTTTTCCCTAATCTGTCCACCTCTTGTGCCGTCTCTCCCTCCCTCTGTCACACACACTCATGCACACACACACCAGACTAATCTCATCAATTGTAACACCTAGCGGAAATGAGTCCCTCTCTGCCATTACCACTCTGCCACATGTACAAGAATTAAATACTCGTTTTTTTTATTATAAATGAACATTTATTTTACTTCTTGTTATTGATTCAACCTACAGTTTGTTCAGGAAAGCTTTTCTGCTCTGTACACCTGGGTTCTGTTTCGAGATGCAGGAATTAACTTTGGCCACTTAGACCGCAACATAAGCTGTTGTTTTAGCTTCAGCCAGGAATCTATTCAGATACGTACAGGCCCTGGTATCTGACAAGTCTGGATTTATCTTGAGAATTGGGCACTGGACTCCAAGATGCATCTCATTCATTTCAATGAAACCCGCAAGCCCGGTCCCATATGACAAAAAAGAGTTTCTATTTTGTGTGGTCCACAACACATGCAAATTAATATCTCTGTGTCTGATCCCACTAGACAGTCCTGCATTATGTTTTTGTCACTCAAAAGCATAGGCTTTAAGGAAAGTTCTATAAATATTAAAGGCTCTGCATGCGACATTCAGAGCATTAATGCAAACCACTATTTGCTATGTAAAGATATACTGTAGTAAAAGAGTGCTCTTGGGATGATGCTTTTCTAGAAGCTGATGTGAAAGTTAGCATTGCCCTGGTTTCCTCGTCAAAAAGCCTATAGGATTTTTTCATTGGATTTTGGATTACACTCTGTTCAGCAAAATATTATTTTGTTATACAAACGAACACCACTTTTATGATCTTTGAAGCTTAATGCAATCTCCAAAAGTGAAAAACTAGCATTGGGCCATAATTAAGCTACAAGGTTGCATGACTAAATATCCCTTCCACAACAAGGTTGTAAAGAGATATTCGGCATGATGATGTTCTGAAGTCTCATTTAGCTACTTGTTAGCAACTGCCTTTTTAAAGACATGTAAACCACAGGCTTCAAACTAAAAACCACATAAACACCCATGGTTTTTAAGATGAGGGAACCAGGAGTGCTAAAATGCTAACTCATTTCTGAATTTTTGGACTCACTCCTGGAGCACTCTATGGCATCTTGAGCAGAGGATGAACTCATGAATTGTTGTGTGTGTTGTAATTTGAGCTTCTTTGTGGTTTGTTGTGGTATCTGCCCAAGCGCGTGTTAGTGTATGAGTCTTATCACTCGGGCTAGCTTATTGTTGCTGCTTGCATTGCACTCATATAGCAGTTACAGCTAATATTTGGACATGAAAGCATAGCAGACACCCTATAGACCCCCCGGTTAATACTGTTAGCTTTGTCAGCACTGTTTTTATTTTTCAGCACTGTTTATAGATTTTGCACTGCTAGCTCAGTCACCTCTAAGTTGAAAACCTTGTCCACACAACTCAAAGGCCTTCCCGAATTTCGGAGAGCCTCTTTAAACATTCATTGCTTACAAAGTCAAAGAGTAATTGTAATTTTTCTTATTAGCTCTTTTATTGTTGCGCTCTATAAGGTAAATGCTCTTTTAGCAGCAGAGAAATTTGTGTTGCATAGCTGTGTTTGGTCACTTCCATAAACTGGTAGTATGGCTGATTTGCTGCACTGTATCCATTTGTCTTTTAGGGGAACTGCACCGTTTTGAGAGATCAAAGTCTGTTTACAGGTCTTAGGGAGTACAGTACTACTGCATATGTGGAGTAGAGTTTTATAAAGCATTTTATTGCTTCAGAGAAAAATCTGGGAGCTGTGCATGGAGGTGGTACAAAGTGAGTTCACCAGAGTTCTGTAGCCGACTCCTCATCTCTGCATGAGGTTAGCTGCTCAAAGCTACGTAACTGCTTCTAGCATAACACACATAAATCTCTCTGACTTATCTGTCAGTGGTCAAAAACAGTGGATAATGTCCATGTTTTAAGAAGGAAGAAACATATACATCCATATTTATCCACAGAACAAAAAAAAATCACAAACAAAAAAACAAATGTCCTGAAAAAGTAAAGTGAGTCGAACCATGTTACATGAGTGCATATATACAAAATCAGTGGAGTACTGTTTTGATACGTCTATGGTTCATTCAAAAAGTGAAAGCACTGAAAGTACATTTGCTGTATCCAGAAGCAATAGACATGAAAAGACAGAGAAATGAGCAGAAATGTGAACTTTGTGGGCAGAAAGCAAAAAGGTGTCAAAGCGTTTGGACACACAGTTTTGTTCCAGAAGCAATTTAATGGAAACAAATAAATAAGTAGAATATTGCACATTAAAGCTATAAAATATGTTGCTTCCACAATTCAAAGAGGTCACCATATTTAAAGGTAGTAACAAGGACAGCATTTGTTGGAACCTGTGAGCATAGAGATTTTTTTTCAACTAAATTGCCTTTTTTCTTGCCAAATACATAGGTGCAATTTAATGTTTACAAGGAGCGCCTCTGGACATCCTACACAGCTTTAAATTCACACATATCGTTCCCAGTCTTGTATAGTACATTTTATAAAAAATATAATTATTCTTCTATGTTTTCTTTTTATACTGTAATACATATTTTTGATAAATTTCCATATGCTTATGCTTCTGTTATTTTTCTCATTCTAAATAATCCATACTTTGTCTGTGTTTTGTGTTAAACGGTGCACACTCAACATCTTTTAAACATAAATATTATTGTTCAAACGCTCTGTTTGGTGAACAATTATTTGCACTGAGTGTTTGGAAATAATCAACTTTCTCTCTTTTTCAGCTATCTGCCATGCTCTCAGTCACCCGAATATTCAATGGGCTCTGTTCAGTAAGGATGAGAAATATATTTAAATGCATGCCATTCCAAAAAAGAATAAAGGCAGTGACCACTTAGAGTAAAAAGTAGATTGGCACCTCATTTTCCATTTAAACGATGATGCTGCGACTCTTTTTAATTTCAGCCAAAAATTCTGTTCATCTCCGAAAGTAGTGCACGTACATCGTCTAAAATCAGTTGGCACTGAGTTTGAAAGAGAGACTGAATAAGTTACAGATATAAAAAAGAATAATCAGTGTCATATTTTCACAGGCCTCCATGCTGCTTTCTACTGTTTACTAACCCTATTTTTAAGGATATTCCTAGTTTTGCATGTTTTCCATGTGTAAAAACCCTGCACTTAGGAGCTAATTTTGGTGAGAAAGGAGTTTTGAATAACCAAATAAGGAACTCGCCAATTAAAAAGAGACCCTCAATTTCTTTTTTTGAAATAGCCTACAAAATGACAATCTCTGGTGCTTGAAGAATGAACACCAACACAGTAGTACCAAAAGCTGCAGTTCCTTGCATGGCCAATTTGAGTCTTGCTCCAAAATGTCAGTCCCCAAAGACCCCTATGTTTAAATGCCCGACTTCATAGAAAACAAACAAACACAAAAACTAACAAAAAAAACCCTCTATAGCTAATTTTTCCACACATGGTAACTGTGACGCATCCATTTATGTTAACAATTATGTATAATTAGAGGAATGGCTACTTTAAATAGCCTAAAAGGTTGGTGCCATCCATGACAACTACATGCGTTTGAAAACAACCAGGCTGTAACCCCAAAACAGTGAAAAGGCGAAGCCGTAGCTGATCTACAAAAGTCTTGTTCAACATTTGGTCATACTAAAACACCCTGTTAGGAGTTTAATGCAAGTTGTTTCTTGGTGAGTACATTTTCTTTAAATGGTTTTAAACCTGTTTTTTGCTATCTTAGCATCAGCATGATGATAGTTATATAGACTGTAAATGTACAGTGCTAACCAAGCTGGCAGAGAGTGTTAGGAATGGCTCCATCCTCTTGTCCAAATATCATCACTTCTGTTTCCAAAAACCAAGCTGGCAACAGCCAAAATGCTGAACTCAAAGCTTCAAAAGGGGAATCCACAAACCAATGGGTGATGTCACAGTAACTGTAATAATTATTGTCATATATATAGTCTGTGGAAAAAAAATTACCTCTCACAGCATTGGTGAAATGTTAACAATGGGATAAAAAACGGATAACTGAGTCTGGGCTTGCAGGAGTGACCTGACAAAAAGTCACATGGATTAAAAGGTAATCTATTGCCTCGACTTCAGTGGAGTAAAAGCAGTTGAGCTGAGGAATAGTCGGATGCAGAGAAAGGAAGGGATTAACCCTCTCCTCCAGGACAGCAGGATACTGCACGTGTCTGTCTGAGTACGTGTGCATGTTTGTGTGTTTAGGGATGGCATATCTGTATTCCACTCACTTCCTCTGTGCATGTGGGATGCTGCCGGTAGGTGGAAGGTGGTCTGGCATTTAAGCGTTTGACACCATCAGTGGTGTGTGTGAGTGAGTGTCAGGAGTGTACGGGCGTGCAAGCGTGGGTGAGGAGTAGGAGGAGGGGGTCGGGCAGAGGAAGGAGGTGTTTTTGTGTGTGTATGTGTGTGTGCGTGTGTGGGCTGGTGGGGGTGGTAGGGATTTCCACTGAGCCACAAAGCAGATGGTGCAGATGTGAGTGGGTGTTCTCAGTCTCAGCAAGGCCAGGTTTATCCAGCAGCCGTGTGGAAGTCCAGGGATTCATCTCCGTCTCACTCTCCATTGAGAATTCCACTGCTTACTAGCTCATTACCAGCCTCGGGCTAAACTGAGAACATTTGTACATATATAGCAGAACTGGCTCTCTGCCAGACCACATATTGTGGCAAAGTTTAGCTTGGTGAAAGTACAAGCTTTTGATTCTGTGATGTGTCAAAGTGATGCATCATCATCTTGTATTGCTCATCACACAGTGGAGGAGAGGGGTTAGGTGTAGGATGAGAAAAAAAGGTTTGTCAGATTGCATCTATTTCTAAAAGAGGTGTTGAGTGTCGAGGTGTGATGCTGCTGACAGCTCTACTGTATGTGCGATTGTGTTTTATGTAATGATATGAAAGCAAGATTTATATGCTATCTCTACACTATTCCTCCATATCTGAGTGAACAAACAAATCTCAAGTATGTTTGGTGAACATCTTCACTAAGGTTTGGCAAAAAAAAAAAAAAAATCACATCATTAATAAATGTATGAAACAATTACTCCACAAATCAATTATTCAATTTTCCCATGAATTAACCATCCAAGCAATCAGCCACATATGAGTCAGTCAATCAGTGTTGATCCAACAGAGGCCTGGAACTCGTTCCTCTTGACACCATTCTGCCCTTCTCCCATCTCAATAGATAATCGAGATGGGAGAACTACAGCGTCTGATGTTCCTGCCTACAGGGTAGCCTGGGGCCAATTTTCATCATTACATCCACATTCTTAAAGTATTCTACTGTGGCCTGTTCTTGACACATTGGTGGCATTTTCCATTTGTCAAGTATGCGCCTGTAATCAGCTTTAACATTATGAAGCTATGCAGGCAAAAAATTCAGTCTCTGCACAGGAGTGAGTCATGGCTCACCTGGCTTGAGTTCAGATTTAGGTGTATCAGGTTGGCAGCAAATAATGGTGTTCTTCCATTAGATTATATCAGGTGGCAGATTTTAATATGTCACATTTAACATTTATTGACCAGCAGAACTTTCAGAACAGCTTGGAGTATTACACCACTGGAATAAACTTTTGTCACATTTTCCCATCAGGTAGGCTTTGTAGGGTCCCTAATAAATATAAGAGGATATACTTGAATAGGTATTAAAACTCTTCATCCTTCTATATGTAAATCTCCTTAACTCAGGAAATAAGGGGGATGTAAAATGAGGCAGTTTTGCCTGTATTTGAATGCACTTTACATTGCAATTGTCTGTTCTTGCACCATGTTTGTCTTTATGTCAAGACTCCTATTTGCATGCAACTAGTATTACCTGTAGACCCCATGTAATTTAAAAATTAGGTCTGTATTTCATGCGGCTCATTCGCACAGGATAAGTCCTGTCTGCATTTTATTTGAATTTACAGACATAATTCCCCTTCACAGAAAAAACCCCTCCTAAAACAACCCCAATTCACCAGTAAATCACAGAGATGCCAGTTCACATGGGACCAATGTGATCCTTTGACCTCTGTATTTGCCAAAATATGATAGATCATTAGCCCTGGAATTTTCACTTTAAAAATTATGGACATGGGTGATTTGCACAGGATTAAAATATAGGGCTTGAGACAAAATACCCTCAAGGACACATAAAGTATTCTTGAATCTTGAGATGTTTTAAATTGGAGCTGTTTGGAAGCCCAATGCGTCTCATACAGATGCTAAAGGGAACACTGTGCATTGATCCAACACTGCTGAAGCGCCCTGAAAGTGAGATCAGACTGCACTGTTTTGTTTGTCAAAATGGAGCCAAAATAAAAGACAGAGAAACCCAACAAGGCTTCTACAGGTTACCAGCAAGTATCACTTGTAATGAACACTGATTTGGGGGGTTTATATGCTGCTCCACTGACGACTGGATGCAGGTCAGGTGTGCACTGAACAGGCAGGTGTGGGTGATAAAGGAACTCAGAGAGGGGCGGGGCTGTGTGTGTGTGTGTGTGTGTGTGTGTGTGTAAGAGAAAGATAGCTCACTTCCAAAATAAGAGGCCAAATGAAGTCAGTGAATGTAACAAAGACACATTTGTACTGTATGTGCACCTGGCTGACTGTTCTGTTAGTGGGAGTAAGTATGTCATTAAAGAGGAAGAAAAAGAAGACCGATGTAAACATGAACATAAACATACAGGTTTCAAATTATAGCAAAAAATGCTTCACAAATGTTTTATGAGGCAGAAAATGCAATCAATTTGTTAGAGCTTATTTCACAGTTACATAAAAAATAATTAAAAAAATATTATTTGTTATTTAATTAGCTTTTTAATTTAGCTATTTATTAATTGACTATAATTAAACACTGAATAAGTCTATGATTATTCTGGTGTCACTCTTCAGGCTACAGAGTTTTTACCTACACAGCATAGGCTTCACAAAAAAGTGAATTACAAAATTCTATAATGGACATGCGCTGAAAACTTGCTCTAACATCCAAGTAATAAAGTCCCATTTTAACTCGAGATGAGTCAGCTTCCTAATTAGGACAAAGATCCAACAAAAACGTGTCAAAAGGAGGTAATTGCTTAGTTTCTTTTTTGTATTTTCTGGCTTGAGAGAAAGGCATCGGAGCTGAGTTTGCAAGGTGAAGCTTCTCTCCCAAACCACAATAGAGCCGGCAAAGTGAAAGCTATCAATGTTAAATATAATTGTAATTTCATAAAGTAATTTAGTCATTGGTACTGATCAGCAATAGTGCAGATAAATTATTCATTTCTTTGGCTTTGGGGCAGGCAAAATCTTACTGTCTTTTTAATTGACCCAGTAAAATGTGATCAAAATCTATCTATATTACAGCCACATTACAACATAATAACCAAACTGATTAACTCACTAAATTGCACTTTAGCACCATCTGATATGCATCAATGTGGATTACGTGTGGCCTCTGCTGCAATATTCTCCAGCTCTATCAAAACTTCACCCTGTGGTCATTCCTCGCTTTCCTTCCTTTCATCATCTCGGTCTCATTATAATTATCATCCTCCTTCCTCCATTTCTTTTTCTGTAGCTTTAATTTCTCTTTTTTCTGGATCTTCCCTTCCTCCCCCCGTAACTGTTCGCATAAAACTCCACTCTCCTCCATCCTCTGCTCCCTCGGCTCCCTTCTCAAACAAACTCCCACAATCCCTCTCTCTGAGTCTAATAAGAGCCATGCAGGAGAGCTCCTGTGGGTCCAGGGCACAGTGACTGGAGCCTGAGAGCAGTTCATTTCCGATTGATTAAGACACAGTGCCCCGCCTCCCAGCCACCACCAGTGGCCAGCCAATAAAGTATCTGACTGACGAATGAAATGTTGATCGAAAAATGACCAAAAAACTGCACACACTCAAGGACTTTATTGATGTCAGTCGAACCGACAGGCCAGAGGCACTGATGTTTTTCCAGCATGTGTGACATTTCAATAAAATGTACTTTGACCTTTTCCACTTATTTGGACACATATATATTAAACATTTGTACTTCGTTATTATTGCCTCAAAATTTCCCAAATATATGTGTAAAATAATTCAGCGTCTTACAAAAAAACCTTGCTATATTTTATTGCTTTACCACATATATTTGGGAGAAAAGAAAATTAATTAGTGCGTTGATCACATTCACTGGCAATATTTTCTAAAATACAGGAATAATTTTAATTTTAATTCTTCTACTGTATGGCAGGTCACTAGAAGTAGGTCAGTCAGGGTGGCTTAATATTGAAAATCAATGCATACCCTTGTGCTTCCAAGTCAATGTCGACTTTTTTACCGAAACCACTGCTTAAACTTAAGCAAGTGTTTTAAATTTGCTCAAAATAACTATAAAAATCATATTTTTCAATAAGAGTTGGCCTAATCCAACAGTAAAGGTTTTATCATTAGTATAAAATTGGGTAAATAAATCAACACAACAATGATCCTCTGATGTGAATGTTTCTTTATATTTCTTTAGCAGTCAAAGAGAAAGAGGTCCTTCTTCCTATGTAGACGTTTGGAAGTTTAATCCTGTGTTCTGTAACAGCTGCACACTAATCAGAGACAGTATTTTCAGTGTCACTAAGCAAAATGTGGATTCAGTTCGTTAAAAGCATCTGAGTGTGCTCCATGTTTTTGAGTGTGAGGGCTTTTGTAAAAGTCACGCAATCAGGTAATATGACACACTTTCTTTCAGCCATACGATAGGCTCAAAGCTCTCGGGCAAGAACAGCTGTGAACAGCTGGTTGTGTTACTAAAAATACGACTTGGCCCTCTCTCAGTGGAAAAAGAGCACTGTGTTTTTTTTTGACTGTGAGCTGATCATTTCGCTATTGATGCATCAAATCAATTTCTGCTTCTTCAGCTTGTTAGCTAGCTTGTATCAACATGCTGTTGTGGCCGCATCTGATTAGTTTTCAGCTAGTTGCAGAAGCTGTTCCCTGGTTGGCATCGACAGCAGGGTGATTAGATACGAGCTAAATGCATTATAGCAACAAGCAGATTGTCTCTTTGGGGTGGAGCAAAAGCAATAAGTTTAGCAAGCGTGCTGTAAAAAGGGTTACGTGTATCCGACGGCACATGATGATAGAGCTTCAAAGAGAAAAAACATTCTGTGATAATTTCTTCTGTTCAGCACTCACATTCATCAAGTGCACCCTCTGGCAACCTTACTCATTTACCTATTCATTACACAGACATTCAATCACCTTTTTTATTGTCTGTCGTAAACTCTACACCGACAGTGTGTCTTATGGCTAAAAGGTCTTATGTGTTTGGCATTCCCCTTAACGTCACAATAAAATGTCATTTTGAGAGAATGTTTCATATCTATACAAGGTAGGATTATTGCAAAGAGTAAACCAATTGGCGAGCTGGAAGGCAAAGGAGAATGGAGGGGTGGATCTGGGCAAAATTATGCTGTGGTTTTAACCTTGGAAAATGAAGAGTTCCACCACACACAAATAATAATAATAATAATAATGTTGTGTAATAATGTTAACCTATATATATATATATATATATATATATATATATATACAGTCATGGAAAAAATTATTAGACCACCCTTGTTTTCTTCAATTTCTTGTTAATTTTAATGCCTGGCTCAACTAAAGGTACATTTGTTTGGACAATTATAATGATAACAACAAAAATAGCTCATGAGAGTTTAATTTAAGAACTAAGAACTATTCATTTTCCATGGTTTTCTTGATAATAACCAAAATTACTTAAATTCTTACATCAATAGCTATGGCATTGTACCGCCAAAAACACTACTTTTAAGCATTCCATGTTTTCTTTTCTGTTTGCTTTAAACACATGATACACACAAGAGTTAATACTTGATTGCATAACCATTGTTTTTGATGACTGCAGCCATGCGTCTTGGCATGCTCTCCACCAGCTTCTGACATTGTTCTGCTGTCACAGCAGCCCATTCCTGTTGGACAAATTCAAACAAATTTTCTTTGTTTTTGGGCTTGTGGTTCTCCATTTTGAGTTTGATGATTTTCCACAGGTTTTCAATTGGATTAAGATCTGGTGATTGAGCAGGCCAAGGCATGGTGCGAATGTTGTGGTTCTCCATCCAGGCTTTAACTGACCTTGCCGTGTGGCAAGGGGCATTGTCTTGTTGGAAAATCCAGTCATTCGAGGCAGGAAAGAGTTTTCCAGCTGATGGAAGAAGACTGTTTTCAAGGGTAGTCCTGTACATGACCTGGTTCATTCGGCCTTCACACAATTGCATTTGCCCTGTTCCACTCAGACTGAAACAACCCCAGATCATGACTGATCCACCCCCATGTTTTACTGTAGGGGCAAGACAGTCTGGGTTGTAAGCTTCTCCAGGCTTCCTCCTAACCAGTAAGTTGGCTGGAGTGGGCATCAATTCAAAATTGGATTCATCACTGAAGAGAACCTTAGCCCAATCATCAACAGTCCAATCCTTGTGGTCTCGAGCAAAGAGTAACCGGGCCTTCCTCTGCCTTTCATTGATGAAGGGCTTCTTGCGTGCTCTGTGTGACTTCAAACCAGCTTCAACAAGTCGGTTTGAACTGTCCTTGCCGAACAAGTCACATTTCTCGACAGTGCCCACTCATTTTTAAGGTCCCTGGAGGTCTGACGACGATTCCTGACACAGGAACGGATGAGTGCACGGTCATCTCGTGGGGTAGAAAGACGTTTCCTGCCACGGCCAGGTAGCAATTTGGTAGTGCCATGTTCAGCTTGGTTTTTTTGTTGTAATGAACGGCTGTCTTGGAGATCTTCAGTTTTTTCGCTACCTGTCTCTCACTCATGCCAATTTCAGCAGTGCCAAGATGGTTGCCTTTGTGGCTTCACATAATTCTTTTGTTTTAGGCATTATGTGAGAGCTGACAACTTCTGAGTTGTGCTACGGCTTGAATGTAAGCAGGAATCCACTCTAGGCCTTTGCATGTCCAGTGCTGCTTGTGACATGAAATGGCCTCTTATATACCCTGGGAATCAATTAAGCTTAAGAATGTCAAATTGGACATAAAGTATTATGTGACCAGCTGCATTTTTTGTTGTGTTCATTGTATTATACGTTTAGTGGTACCAGATATTAGAATGAACAAGAAATTGAAGAAAACAAGGGTGGTCTAATAATTTTTTCCATGACTGTATATATATATATATATATATATATATTCTTTAGATATTCACCTCTCTTTTGCAATAGTATTTGTTTAGATATCCTTCTTCTGTCTGAGAGTGGTAATTATGATAAAAAATGTGGACATTTTTTCAAAATCATTTTTCTGTAATTCAACTTACGTCAAGTACTTTTTTTCTCACTGCCATGTTTTCCAAATAAATCAAACCAATTTGCATAGGGTTCAAAAGGTTAAAATATTGATGAAAGCTGTCTGAGCCAACACAAGAAAAGTAATGCTGGTCCAGGTTTCAAAGGGTAAAATGACATGCTTGCATAAGCATATACAGTACAATGATATAGACATATGAAAACAGTCACACATAATGTCTGTGTCGGAACAGAAGGGGAGCAACTTGTCATGGTTGGTTACACCCACAACACACCAAATTGCCCCTATATTGAATTTACTGCTCTCATGACTAAACCTATCAACTACTGCAGGAGTTCATTTAGCAATTTAATGTTTACATATTGAATGGTGGAGAAAATCAATGATACACTAATTTCACAGACTCACTTTTTTGTTGTTGTTTCTGATGCTTTTCTTTTCCATTTAGAAAGGCAAATCCTTTCACACACACTCGACACACAAATCTCTTTGGTGCAATCTTTGGGTGAATAATGAGCCACTAATTGTAATTGATAAACACATCTGCCCACATTGATTACATTACCAGCCCAGTTTATTAAATGAACGCAATATGAAATTAACCAAATCCATGCTTATGTGCAATAGAATGTCATGGCACATTTGCAGGCAGTTAACACTTGAGAGTACGCTCACAGGCTCATCACGTCTCTGTCAATACTTGCAGGTGGTGGCTTCTCGGCCCTGTAATGAACTTTCATTCCATATGGATGGCTGGAAGCTATATGTATCAGTTGTGTGCAGCCGAGCTAGCGTCTTATAAGTGCCACCTCAGGGGAGCTATGACACGCTTGCATGCATAATCTGCCTATAACTGTGCCATACATATAGCAGTATGACATGTGTGATTACCCCGGCTGTACGGGAGCAGTGGAGGACCGGAAATGCCTGTGCACGGAGCACGGTGAGAGAGTGGACAGCTTGCCAGAGATGAGCAATGAAGAATCAAAGGGTCCATCTGCTGAGAGCATAAGTTGGAATTTTTAATTTGTCAGGCTGAAAGTAAAATGTAATTCTCTTCTCAGCTTTTGGCACCATAATTCTCATTAATTACATGGACAGCAGCTCGCCAGAAACACATATGTGTGAGAAAAAGTGTCAAATACAAAATTATTGTTTCTTTTTTTATTTTCTTGTTGTAACATTAATATTCATATCATATATTCCAAGCATAACATGTCAGCATTGGATGCTCGGATGGCTGAGCAGCTTAAGTGAGTCAGTCAGGATGGAAATGCATTTTTTCCCCAAGGGGCAACCTCTAGGGCTGCATGATGAAGTCGGTGCAGAGGTGCCAAAAACTGCAATTCCTTGAATGGCCACTTGAGGTTGGTTCAAAAAGCCAGTCAATCCCCATGGACTCACATGTTAAAATGTCCAACTTTAAAGAAGAATTAAATATGTTTACAGCCTGCTACAAAAAAAAAAAAAAGAAAAAAAAAAGATTTGGTCTCTATAGCTAATATTCATGTTCATGAGTTATCATTAAGGACATTAGTGACAGGTGGGTGCTGTCTGTTGAAAAGTTGCTACCACGATGACAGCATGTTTTCAGTTCATGAAAGTTAATCGTAAGAATATAGTCACCTGAAAAAGTCTTGTTCAGCCATTAGTCTTGATTAAAGACACTCAACGGAGTTGGACGTTCAGTTTTTCTGGACTTATTTTGTTTTAATGATGTTAAGTTTTAAGGTCAGGTGTGTAGGATTTAATGGCATCTAGCAGTGAGGTTGCAGATGAAACTTCTCCCAAGCATGTGGGAGAACAACAGTGGCTGATGTGAAAACGCAAATGGACCCATCCAACATGATGTTCTCATTTTCAGGTGATGAACTAGTGAAAACATATTGATAAATATTATACACCATTAGATTCAAAAGATACCCTAAACACTTGAACTTTAACCAAAGGCTGTAAATGCACCATGCCAACCAAGCTAGCAGCTGGTTTTAGGGTAGCTCCACACTTTTCTCCAAATATAGTAAATTTAAGCTCCAAAACTCAAAGATGGTGACTGTAAAAATGCCAATACTGAGGCTTCTTATGCAGGCCCCCCAAAAGTGCATCAGGCTTCCATGTAAATTTCCATAATGGCCAACAGTGGTACTGCAATTTCCAGGGTCCGTCACCTGAAGCCATGAGGCCCAAAAAGACTTTTCCTAATTGGCTGACACAGCAAAGAAGATGTCTCTAAAAGTGGATAAATATTTTTTGAGTGCCATAACCCCCCCAAAATGACTTGTTTCCCTGTCAGTGTTTAATCCATTTGGTCCCATAAAATTTGGAAAGACTAAAGGAGCCGCAAGATAAAATTATTTTATCCTTATTCAAGTTGGTGGTACACTAAACTGGAAGTCAGGTGCTTGACCAACTTCTGCCATGCGTGCCCATGCTCAGGGGCTGTAAGTCTCTAATGCCCCTTTTCTATGGACCCAATGATGCAGAAGCAGCACTGATCATTTGGGTAATTTTACACAGTGGAAATGATCTCTTTTGGCTTTGTGCACCACTGAGAATGCTGTATCCAGGTCTGTTAAAACAACCAGTCCACAAACCAATGGGTGTTGTCAGGGTTGCTACATTCATTATTTCAATACAATTTATAGCTTTTCCTCTTTGCACTTTAGTCACATTTATGGATATTTAAGCATGTTGTTAGGCAGATACATGGACAGACAGTGTTTGCACGACTGTGTTCCGTTGTTCACATGTCGCTACGTGTGTGATGAGCAGAGTGATGATTAATGGCATTTATATTGTTCCAGGCTGCCAAATTGTTCCCACCAGCTCCTAAGCAGACAGAGGTTAGTACAGTTTAACCTCTGTTCATTCTCTTCCCCTCTGGACTAAATCCAGACTCAGCAAGACTGATTATGCTAAGAAACATACATAAATCATACTTTGTCAATTGTTGGGCCAATTCATTATATTTTGCATCCCACATGGCTAAGCATTAATTACATTGATGCACAAAGGCAAGTACAATGCACAATGCATCTGTTTACCTACAGTATTATCCATGTAGGTGCCAATTACTGTATCTGGTTACATTTTCCCTGGTTAGTGCATTGTGTTTTTGTGTTGGCAAAACCTCATATTCGCATGTATGGATCATACAGGTTTATCTTTTTGTGGATGTCTTAACACTTGTATTTGTGTGTTTCCAATCATAAACACCGCTTTGCAGCCCGGCACTAATGTCACAACACACCTCTGCACTTTCCTCCTCCACATACCCCTCCTCCTCTGGAGAGGACCAACGAGAGCCGAGATTCCACATCGAGCCAATTAAGCTGATGGGTAGGTGCTGCGCTGGCACGAGCATATGTTTACGATCTCATTATAAACACACTTCCATGTCCTGATAGGGGCCGCCTCATCATTATTCCGCTCCGAGAGTAATTCCCAGGTCCTTAATTTGGCAACGCACTCAAAACAGCTAGCCCGCCAGGAGCGCAGAGGTAAATTGAAATTGTCAGTACCTGTGACTCAGAAGCGATGGTAGCGGGTCGTGATGGAGGTGATGGGGAGGGGTGAAATTCTGCAGCATTCTGGGAAATGCCTGTTGACCGGATATCGCTAATAAAAGATGCTTGAAGGTGTGAAATGTGGGGGTTCCCTTGCAGCAAGGAAACAAAAAAGCTGCACATAAGGATGGGTGTTTTAGTTGGAAACTAAATTGACCATTAATCATAATCATTGTTGCTCCCCTCTTGTGTGCTGAAGTACTTCCGGAAGTTCGCCAAAATATGGAAAAATTGTAAAATATGCTGAGAATATGGATGGGCATGAAAGAAGTGGATTATGCAGCAGGAGTTTCTGTTTGGATACTTTTCCCTGATGTAAGAACTTGTCACAATTGGATTCTACTATACAGTAAACACCATAAATCAAGGTGGCCACAACCACTGCTCTTTGTGAAGGTGCATATAAAAAAACTTTTAACATTCTTTCAAGGCTGCTAGTGCAGATCTGTCTTTAATAAAAATAGATTTGGGTGGGAGGACCACTTTAAACAGCCACAGTGCTCTGTGTTAATGCATTTCCCATGTCTCAAGGGAGGCTCTTTCTTCCCACAGTCATATGTGACAGTGATGGTTGCTACCTGGTTAGGAGAGGAATGCAGTTGCATGTGGTTTCACAAGCTCTTCCTGTATTTTGTGAAATACTTTAATTGTTTATGTAATGTCAAAGTCAAATAGGTATTGTTGTGGGTTAAGGACACAATTAATAAGCACAATAAGAAACTTTCAATATCAGTATACTTTACACTATCACGTAATAATATCTACATTACAGCAACTTTAATGCAGAGATGACTCCTCAACTAAAACGATAAGAAAAGAAATGTCAATGAGAGAACAAGATCAAACAGCAATGATGACAAAAACAAAACATAACAAACAAAACAAAAGACAAGCAAAAAAAATGATGAAAGAAATAACTAGAAAGGTGCATCAGTAGGGAGTGGATTTTTTCGCCTGGAGGTCGCATTCAGGCTATGGCCGCCAAAGCTGATCAAGAAAACTAATGTGGTCCAGCGTGGTGGAATTCCCAGCTTTCTTGCAGCCAAAATGGTGGCAACAAAACCAATAATACATTTTTCTTTCATTTTGGTTGTGCCTAATCTTAGTGGTTCATAACATATCAGTTATAGAAATTGATCTGCAGATGCTCTGATTCAAAATGAGATAAAACTCTTCCATGGTTGTCTGATTTTGAGCCAAGACATAGGCCAAAATGTCATCTGCAACTCACGGTAATGCTTCTTGTCTTAAGCTGAGACGATTTCCAGAAACACGTTTGTTTTATGCTTTTCCTACATGATTCTGTTGATGACTTTTGGCCAGTGGTGTAATGGAGGACATAAGCAGTTATGTGTGGTATACCCACCTTTTTCCTGGCCATTAACAATATGAATTCTTTGGAACTTTGGCCATTACAACCACCCGTCAAATTTAAATGAAGAAAACACCAAAACGTGAGCCCTGTGTTTCTCTTACACATTATACTTGCTGACTCTGGGTTGAATGTTTTATTGTGTGGAAGAACTGAAATTGCGTGCAATATGCAAGGTTCAGTTTTATTCTTTGCGTGCAGAGAGCCTGTACAGTATTTTCAGCTTACACTTGCCACAGATGGGCCTTTCACCTGTATGGTCAACTCACAGCGGGGATGTTACTGTGAATGAAGCATGACTTAAGCTGGTACATGCTTTCATGCTCCAGTGCATTGTGAACAACGTAACGGCCTGCACACACAAATGCAACAACAACATGATGGCGACAAAGCACGCAAACTGGTCATCGTAATCTGCATCCAACAGGTGAAAAGAAAGTCCTTAAGTAATTGCGTGATGCAGATCCATAGGACTACACAAATGTAAAGAGACAAAAAGAACAATTGTTCATGACAGTAATTACCTTTATACAATATGAGTGTGCACAGTTGTGTGTGAGCAAGATAAGGAGAGGCGGGTGGATCGTAGAGCACTGTATGCAGCTAACAAGGTTAATAAAGATCAAATATAGAATGAGTCATGAATATTCATGAGTATGCAGCATGCTGGAATGCTGTGAAGCATGAACATAACAACACAAGCAGGAAAAAAACATCACTGTAAATACATCCACATGATTTATGCACATGCCTCCCCGCTGGAGATTGGCTCTTTCCTCGCGGCAATAAGAGGAGAGACAAACTTATAGAACTTGAAGATGAAAATAAATGAAAAAAAATCAGAAGGTAAAAGTTTTTCTATACAATAAGAATGCCTTCGAATTAATCTAAAAATGAGCCATGCCTGGTGCCGTGACAGGCAGTCACTTCACCCCGGAGTGGTTTAATGCTGATATGACAGAGAGTTTAATCTTGCCACTTTGCTCAAACCCATCGCTTTGAAGTGGAGGGAATAGGAGTGCAGTGGAACTGGACCAAATTTCAACCCGAGACTCCACAAAGGTTTCGGTGGCACCCGACAGCGGGCATTCACACAGTCACCTTGATTGACTCAATAGGCCGTGAAAACCAGCCAATGGCGCTTCACGTGCGGTCCTCCTTTTCCAAGCATCAGCAGTCAGCCAGCCATCCGGTGGCTAAGTGAAAGTGAATCTCCATCAATAATGATTAGTGCGTGCCGAGCACTCTGTCTCACCCCTTCTCTCCAGCTGTATGGATATAGATGGTTGTTTCTCTTTCACCATTATACAACATAATTACTTCCACTGAAGTACTGGAAAGAAAGTTTAGCATTAGCCTACTCCGAGGCGTCATTAGGCCTGGGCGTCCGAGGCTTCAGCCCTGAATATATGTAGCTGTTTTTAGTTTGTTTGTTTGTTTTGTTTGTTTTTGATTTTTGATTTTGACCTTTCCCAAAACTGCAAGTATTTTATCCTTGAGCCTCTCTGTGATTTACCAAACATACCCTAATAATAAGTAAAATCCCAAGATCTCATTATTTGTCATTACATCCACACTTGACAAAATGTACTTCGTTAGATCCTGCCACTTTTAACAAAACTACATTCTATTCTTTCAGTTCTAGTAAATACATTTTAAAAAGGGAGCATTTGTTCTATGTTTCCACTCAGTACTAACACCTAGCAACTACTAACATTTTTAACATCACGACTCATAATTTAAGTTTAAAAAAAAAAAGTTTTTCAGGCTAAATAAGTTGTCAGAGTGTATAAAAAAGCTTCAAAATAGAGCTTGTTCATCAAAAAGAAGGATTTCCCCCCTGGACACCCCTACAGAGGTCTGGGCTAAGCCCCCAGCGTCCTCAAATCCTAGAAACACCCCTGAGCCTACTTCACTGGAGCCTCCTGGTACAAGTTTATGCAAGGAGCGGGATCCCAGAGTGTGTGTAGATTCTGGAATGAACAAGATAGCAGTTAATTAGTTGTAGCTGTGTTTTCTATTACCCTCTGCACCACATGTAAAAACATAGCTTTATTTCCCAGCATGTTTTAGTCACGCCAGTTGGCCAAATTTTACAGAACTCCCAAGAATATGACTATTGTTTCTGCTCGTCTTTTGTCAGAATTAAATCTCACCTTCGCTAGCCTCAGAGCAATTCCCTGTGGAGTTTCTGGCAGGCGAGCAGATATCAACCCCATGTGCTCTCCGCTCATTGCCCACCAGCAGCTGAGCAGGCTCTACATACATGGCTCGCAGCGTGGGAGCAGCAAATAACATGCCTGTACACTGAGCCCATTCACTGTGATTGTGAAGGTGCAGACAGAAGAAAATTAGGTCTTTCCCACCCATTGAGTGAGTTACGCACCTTCCATTTTGGAAGCTTCTCTCCATACATTCAAAATAACAAACAAACATTGAGCAGCTCCAGAAGACCCATCTACACTGAGCTTGGAAAAGGCAGTGAGGCAATTTCCAAGCCAACAGCCTCGTCAAAGTATATTAGGCATCTGATTGCCACTTTCATTTTTCTCATTTAGCTACAGATACGGTACAGAACTACTTTTTTTCGCCCACTTAAGTTTGCACAAATCATATTTATGTCGCACCATGTTATACATATGCATATACAGTCTATGGGTAAGCTGGAAGGGAAACCAATTTCCCCACTGCACCGTAACTAAAAGCGTTTGGAGAAAATAGAAAATGGATTGCATTAACGTGCAGTGCACACTGCGTGGCAGAATGGATATTGAATCATTCCTGTGGTCCCCCACGAGCACAGAGAGGAAAAAAATGAAGGCAGTCAAGTAGTAAGTATAATGGCACCCGTGAGAACTACCTCAAAAGGCTCACATCTGTAACCTCCACCCCTGTACTGCAGTGGTCAGTGGTGTAATCAGATGTGATGATCATTCAAAAGATGAGCGATGGATTATCAGTTTTGTCCTCTATGTGAGTCCAGCTCTGTCTATCTACGTCTGAGTGCATGTGTGTTTACTGAGTGCAATTTCTGATATGGGCCCCTTCTGGCGACTCGGAGGCCAGAGGTCCCTGGAGAGAGTGCATCCTTTAATTCCTCTAAACAAATAGATAGCGGGTTAGCCAAAGCGCCTCTGTGGTGGCACAAGACCAACAACACACAGCTGCCTGGCTGGCTGCAGCCGATCCGCCTCCAAGACATGCTCAGGAGGATAGAGATCAGAGAGAGAATCAGAAAGAGACAGACAGAGAGAATGTGTGTGAGAGAACACGGAGTGCTGCGAAGGGAGAGGGAGGGGAGGGGAGGGAGACAGACAGGGAGGAGGATGTATGTGAGAAAGGAGAGTTAACAGAGAGAGAAGCGAGCAAACCTGAAGGACAGAGGGGAAAATGATGCAAGGTGGAAACGTGTATGTCTGAGAGATATAGCAGATATATGCCTATGCCTGCTTCTGAAATTTAAATTCATCCAGAGCAGAATACAAGATCTATCATATTTATATCTATAACAGTTGCAAACAGACAGATTTAGATAAATAAGCCTTACTTTTCATCATATGAGTCCAACCACATTTCATGCACAGTCCATAATCATGACCTTACAATGCATATTTGAACTCTCTTCTGACAAATGAATCAATTTTCTCATATTGCACCCAGGTTTTATCAGTTTTGGTGGAAATGATCTAAGTGCATTAATCAGGTACTTGAATTATTTGAATATTTCTATTTCTTGCCACTATTTACTGAATTACAATTCGCTTTAAACAAGGAAATACTGTATTTTGCCATTTTTACCAGCCATTTAGCAGATGTTTTTACATATAATACATATGATGCAATGCTGTAGATTCAACTGCACAAGTGGTTAAAAAATATCACAACCTCAAAACAGCTAAAACTTCTTATTTTTAAGTTTGAATCACCTAAATAATAAAACAAACGGACTTTTGATCATTAAATCCTTGTGATGAATTTGGACGTAAAGTAAAGTTTGCATGGATTCATTCCATTGTTTGGGCTGCCAGCTGGCTTTGAAAGTAGGGAAATGCCTTATTTTAAGGTTTTACTCATAAACTCTGATGTTTATGTAACAAGATTCTTTTCTGAATGGCATTCTCTTTGAAAAGGGACCTGAAAAGATGAGAGTAGATGTATATGAAGTAGAAGTTCTACTGAGGGCCTGGATCCATAAGCAGGACAGTGGTTAGTCAAAAGGTAATTGCCGCTTTCATGTAATGCATCAGCAGTTATAATCTAGTGTATAAGTATAATGTATAATAAGTGCCATTCGGTATGTACGTTAGGTCATTTAGGTCATTTCAATTTAGGTCATTTCATTCAGAATTTCTGTGTATTTTTCCTTTACTTAAAGGTCCAGAGGTCCCATTGGCCATTATAAGCAGCCCCTCCTCAATGACTAGGGTCAGGGAAACACTGTTTTTTTAATGTGAAGCTGCATTATTCAGTGTTTTTACTGGTTTGAATTACCAGGTCTGGGTTTTTTTTGGAGAGAAGGGGACCTCTATGGATAATTCAGCTCATGGTAAAACCTCTTGAACATCTTACTTTTAAGTTATAAGAGAAGAGAGAAAAAGGTGAGCACACATATTAGGTGCAGGGTTAGAGGCCCATTACTGACGAGCTAAACATCATAGGAGAAGATTTGTAACATGAAACGTTTTCATTCAGGGAATCCTATCAGGGAGTTCACTCCTGGTACACGCGAGAAGTTTCACCTGATTATGATATGCGGTCCTTACCACAAGATGGCACTAAATCCTACACACTGGTCCTTTAAGTAAACAAATCTAATTATTTCTTAATTACTGCATATAAATACATGCTTATGCTCCCACTAGGTAGGTTTTAATATGACATAAATCCACGTCACCCACTAGGTAGGTCTTTATATGACATAAATCTACATGTCACCCACATGTAAGCTACATATTACATGCATGCCTGTATTCTACAAACAGTGTGTACTTAATGTCAAGTCAGTTTTATATTTATATGCACAAATCAAGGCTTTACAATCTGTAAAGACCCTCCGTTTGGATAAGGAAAATCTCTCTGCCCAAAAACCCACATAATCCCATGCTGATTACACTATACAGGGGCAATGCCTATAGCTGCATGATGTAAAGCTGTTGCCAAAACAATCCAGTTCTGCTCTTATTTGCTGTACGTCGATGCATTGAGCCAAGTCATTGACTGTGGACTGCAGCTTTATCATTGCTTAAACAGATGGAGCCGGCATCTCTTTGCATCTCGCTGCTTAGGTCACCAAGCTCACCAAAACAGTTTTAATTAACCCAGATCTCTGTAGGGTGAGTTTCTCCTAATCCTTATGTGCTTGCAGCTTGGCACCACCACCCGCTTGTACTGGTGTTATGCAACTTCTGCTGCCAGCCAAGAAATGCTACACAAACAAAAACACACACCTCACATGCCCTTCCCTCGGGTTGTTTAAAAGGAACAATCTGGTGTGAAACATTTTAGCGCTGGTAAAATACAGCTGTTGGCAATGTAGCTTTAATGTCTAGGTCTATTTTGTTATCGGGTGGCATGTTCTTTCTATTACGAGGGATAACTGATCATGAAGTAATGGCATGTCAAAAACTTGTGAGTATACCAATAATATAGAGCTTAATGGAAAAAAAAATGCTTGTCTGTAACATCAGTAGTAAATGTCAGGCTTTGATGTCAATCCCTCAATATCAAAGAGCTAAGCCTTCTTTCTTGTGTCATAGTTTTGCACTGATGTTTGAGTGTCACACAGGAAGAAATCCACCAGAAAAGTAATCATAAGTTCTTTAGTCCTCTAAAGCCCAGAATGCAACACACGTCACTGAAGCAGTTACTGTGATATCATCAAACCACTGTTTTGCGCCTTTAGCTAAAATGCATTTAGTTCATATATGTTCTCTTTGGGTTATAGGGAAGATAGTGAGTTATTAACTGATAGTGGCAGGCAGAGAAGATAGTGGTAACACATCAGAATTGACTGTTTTGTTTGTATATTGTGTTGGATGGATTATGAGTCTGGGGGTAAGATTTGGTTGCTTTACTATGTTTCCCGAAAATTGCATCCAAAGTCGATAAGAACGTGAATGTGCTTGCAGTCAACAAAACTGATTGGGTCAAAAGAAGTTATCATTCATGTGGTTTTAGGAAGAACATTAAACGAAATGGAATTGCTAATTAAACCAATTGTTCGCCAAGAAGTCTTACAACCAAGCTATTGACTTAACTGTTAACAACAAGTCAGCCATTCACGCAGATTGAAGAATTCAGTTTCATGAGTCTGTTTGGATGTCAGCTCTTTATTCTTACCTTAGCTAGTTCCACAGCTGAGCACATATTGCTTTCAATGAGCTGTACACAATTACAGCCTTTGCAAGATCTGGCATGTTAGATAAAATTCACCCAAACCCATCTCGCTACTCACAGCACTGTGTGGTCTTGTTCTCCACATCTAAGACAGGGTTGCTATTTCTGGCTGTATAGGTTACAGGTCAGCTTGTAGACAAGAGTGCAAGCTACTCGTAATGTTTCTCTAACTGCCCAGTGAATTAACTGACTTTGATCCTTAACACTGCTGTAAGCACTTTGAGATTCAATTTCCTCTCAGTCCAGCTCAAAAGACCTTTTTGCACTGCAGACATTTTGACATGTCATAGCAGGGAAAGAACAGATGTATCTAATAATTTTACAACTGGAATGTAGGACTCTTACATATACTGTAAATGAATGTCCACTATGCTCAAGCCATTGCCAAAAACGTTCACACAGTTTATCCTTGCCACAGAAAGCTCTTTCTTTTTTGCTTATGGTGTCTTCCAGCACAGGTACACTAGAACTGATGCTTTTTATGTCAATAAACTAGAGCTACAGGGGGCAGGTAGTGGGTGAAGACCAACAGAGCAGGAGCTAAATATATGATGGAAGCTATAAGATATGTGACATAAAACCCTAGGATGTTTCCAAAAAAGTTTCTGGATTGGATACTCCAGATAAAAAAAAGAAATTTGGTGTTCAGAGGAAGGATTAAGGTGAAAACAAACAAACAAACAAACAAACAAACAAACGAACTTAAAATGGAATGCTTCGGGCGGTGGAGGAGATGCTGCGAGCTCACCTGTATATATACATCATAAGCATAGACTCATGAAATAATGGACAAAGTTCACCTTGACATCACCCACTGCTTTATGGACTACCGTTTTGAAGCCTTGGTTTGGCATTTTGGCTGTAACTCGGTCCACATCAGTTAAACCAGGAACATGTAATTTAATCCACCTAAAATGCCTTACAGAAGCATCAAAAGAGTGCAAATAGTTCAAATAACCAACTTTAATTGACAGAGCATTGACATATGTATAATGATAGAGAAAATAGACGAGGCAGCATATTCTACTATTGGTAAGTAAACAGTTGTGTGGCTCTCTGATACATGTGCCATCTGGCAGGCTGGAGCCATAGCATGATGTGTATTCCATGTTGTACTTCCAGCTTCCAGTGACCTGTTCTATGCTACATTTACTCTCGGTCATGGTCTAAGTGATGGTTCAGGTGTCACAGAAAAAAAAGCGTAGACGGGAACATGACAGCTGGTTAAAAAAAAAAAAACAAAAAAAAAAACAGCAGCAGCTCTGTGTGATGGTATCAGTGTGGAGACAGGGCAGGTGGTGCAACTTCAAAGCACTTTAGATAGATGGGAGATATTGTTTTGTGAAAGATGGCATGCTTTGATACGAATCAGTACAGTGATATTGACATCAAAGTGATGTATGTAATGCGAACCGTGAATGATCTTGTTACGGATGCATGCATACAGATCCCCAGCAATTAAATTGTAACACATCCGTTTCTTTAATTACACATGGACAGCGCACATGGCTTGTGAGACCTTTTGATTTTCACCATCTTTCTTCTGCTATTTCCCTAATGCAGGAAAACTGCCAATTAACATTCAGGATGCAGTTTCTCACTTTATTTCAGCGATGCATTACATTCAAGTGGCATTGGTCTTGCTGCTCTGTTTTTTAAATTGTGATTTTCACCACTTGGCTCAGGTTCAGCGCACATCCACAGGCACAGAGGGCTGCGTTGCAGCTTTGAGCAACCCTCTAAATGACACAGCAGCTTAATTCACTCAAGTTTGTGAGCCATATTCAATATGTCTCACCGTGTTTAAGCACAACAGGAAGTGATTTGCAAAACCCCTGTGAGTGTTCAGCGCTGACAACCACTACGAACACTTTCAGCTGGGCAAAAGCAGAGGACAAACTACAGCCCTCTTTTAGTTAATCCTTGTTTCATAGACCTTGGTGGGGAGGCGGGTCAAAAATTAATTTAACCATTTATAAGCCCCCTATTGCTACAGTTCTTGGTCCCTTTTCTCACTAGAAATCTTTCCTGAAACCATTAATCTTTGTATCGTGCATATCTGATGGCGAGTCAGGGGGTTTGAAACATATTACTCTCCCTTTAAAAAAAGGAGCCGTCACATTTTCTTAATTAGACCTCGGCTGTAGCTGGGACAGCAGTCTTTTAATCTGGTGGTTTGGTACTTTAATCTTCCTCACATATGGCCTTCTGGATAAATCAGACAAGCTCGGCTCTGCTCTGCAAAGTACTGCCCCACTGGAATTATCAACACGTCTTTCCCTCAGCTGTAACTATAGCTGCAATAAGCCACAGTCAGCTCTCTCCACTGTTTTTACACTCCTGTCATTTCCGTCTGACACTCTCACATTAAGACAGTTTCTGTCACCAAATGTTCTAGCATACACAGAAACAGTATGTATAAAGAAATTCTCACTTTATCTTAATCAATCAGTGTATCTCTCGCATGCATTAATTTGTGTGTGTGCATGTGTCATCATACTCAGCTACTGGCTTACTAGTAACACCCAATCACCTTCAGTTTAAGGAGTACTTTATGAGGACAGTAGGGTAGACTGAAATTCCATACCTTCAAAAAACCCAATGCAAAGAACTAAAAATGCAGCCTTGGAACATAACCTTACTAACAATATGTCATAGGGGTTAACTCCATATGTCTAGACAGGAACAGTAATAATAATCATTGTCATCAAAATCTTTCAATATCTCCGTTTAGTGGCCTGTAACAAATATCATTTCCCATAACTTGTGAGTTAAGCCATCATGGCTCAACAAAGAGGCTGTTCCATGGGTGACTTGAGGGGTCAGTTCGTTAAATCTTTAATAGCACGAAGCAACAGCGTGGGTGAGTGAAAGCAGATTTCCTGGCCAACTAATGAGCTAGGAGGCGAGATTTCAATGGAATGCACAAACAGAGTTGTGTATTATCAGTCACAGCTGTCAAAACGCTACACTGTACAGAGAGGTGGATGACATGTCTCTGTGTACCTCGACTGTACAAAAAGTGAAGCCCAAGGATGCCAGATGAATAAGACTGGGTAAATAAGACTTTAATTACACCACACAAGTTGTGTGAGAGCTTGTAAATGTTTTGATAAAGTTTAGCCAATGTTAAACATGACCCCCATATACTTCAATTCATCAATCATTTTCTGCAATTTTGGTTTATTTGTTCACTGTGGAAGGCATACTGGAAAAAAGTTTTCTTCATAAATCCAAAGTAAGATGGTGGGACAAGTAACTGAAATACAAAAAAAAAAAAGAGTTTGGGGATGAAGACTTCCTTTAATGACAGATGATTGACTCACAGCCAACCCAGACATGACACCAGGACTTCAACTCTCTTTAATACTGTCAGTTCCTACTATTACTCTACTGATAAGGGCAATACTGCTTGCTGCAGCAATTTCCTCAACCATCCGAACCTCCTTGCGTGATTGAGGCTTTGGTGTTGTTGTCATGCAAACATCTAATGTCATGCATGTTCATAGCAATCTCTCATTCTGCACCATTATGTGTCAGGGAAAATTAGTTCTCCCACTAGATTACATGTAGCAGCTCGAATTCTGAAAAAGCTCCAGGGCGTTATAACTGTATAACCATTCGCAATACATTCTCAGTCAGATGTGTCACAGAATTGACACCGTTACATTTATGCAATCAGTTGCAAATACTGTGAAAGTGGAAAAAACCAACCTTGTCACAAGATCACATGTAACAACAGTGCAGCATCGGCTTCTGTGAAACTTCATTTAAGAGGTGTCGTTATGGCTCACGTAATTCTTGGCATGGCTGACTCCATACGCCACGAGCCACTAACATTAATTCAAATATTTCCTCCAAAGAGGTCTTCATTTCCCAAGACACTGCAGGGAAAACACATCATCAATCACGCAATCCTGTTGAGCTCTTCCAGTTTGACTTGCCTCATTGTTCATGGGCACGGAGATTCAAAAGCTCCCCTGTGAGATGATTATAGCTGGGACTCAACTGGCATCCTCAGCAATTTGCAAACTTGGAGATGGCATTTATCCAGACGTCTAAATGCCATGATAATTATCTCAAAAACACTCTTAACACAAATCAGGGAATCATTAAAATATTAATATAAAATGAATAGTTAAGAGTAGCATAACATAACATTTAATAGCCCAGTTAGGGCTTGTTAAAGGCAATAAGTAAGCGAGAACCAGCTGGGCAAATTGCAGGTCAATCACAATCTGGGTCATGATGATAAATTTAGGATTTTTCACAAATATCTGACAACCCTTCCAATTGATAGAAGGTTATATTAAATGGTTTTGCTCTCATTGCAATCAGCGTTGAGTGATAGGTTGCTTTGACACAGCGGCTGAGGCCTCTAACTGGATGTTTTTAGGATTAAGCATCAGAATGAGGGTTTGCGGTTAAAAGGTGGGCTGCATATCCTCTCTATATTTCCAGACATGATAGATGTGGTAGGTACACTGAGCGAGAGCGCAGCCGAGATTTTTTTTTTTTCTCGAAAGCAGGGATTAACCTCCATTGGTTGTAATTAGATGAAGCAGTCGCTTCCACTCCACTGCAATGGATTTGTGTACCAGTAGCTCCATCAAGCTGGTGCTCCAATTTCCCTGTGATTCATTTGTCATTTGTCGGTGTTGAGTGCACGCCTTGGACAAAGAGCTCAAGGAGGTAAATGGGCTCTGTGCCACGGAGTTTAGGATCTGGCACTGATCTGTCATTAGACCCCAACTCCCCGAAACACAAAACACGTGTGCTACCAAACCTTCTTGCGAGAGGCAGCCATATATCATGACACAAATGACACAACACTGCATCATTTAACAGCACTTCACATGCTGGAGTTTTTGTGAATCACTTTTTAATTACACTCAATTGCCGATAACAGCAGAATATAATCAGGCATAGAAGTGGTGATCTCCACATGCTCTTTCTCATTGTTCCCTTTGATTTAATTGACTAGTCACTGGCTCTAGTACTTATGGTGCTATAATAACTGCCAGTCAACAAAGCCTCCAATTCAAGTTATTTCACAGAGCTTGAAAGGAATATTTCATCCAAAAAATGATCATTTTTAAGTCAAATACTCACCCTGTTAAACACTTTTTTCTTTTTTTCACATGGCTTCACAATGAATGAAGAATCCAAAAACATAAAATTCTTTATGAACTGGAGTAAAAGTGGACTGGGTTTAATAACACCAAAGCTATATTAAAAAATCAGTTTACAAACTCTCACACCGAACGCAGTATAATCCAAGTCTCATTTATCTTGCCAAGATGCACTATTTATCCATGCGTGAGACCATTTATTCAGACTTGTTTTGATGTTGTCACCACAACAAAACTATAAAGCCGCGTTCGACACAATTTCGTTTGATGATGTTCTGTAGTCTCATTTAGCCACTTGTTAGCAACCGTCTTTTTTAAGACACATAAAAGCTTCAAAATTCACACGTAGGGTATTTACAATGTATTTTAATATCATAGAACAAATGTGAAAGTCTCTTAAGCTTGTGTTAACCACAGACCGTATTTCAGCAATCTAATCAAAAACCTGTTTAAGAAATCCATTGACTTTGAGACGAGGAAACCGAGGGGGCTGAAATGCTAGCTAATTTCTGGGTTTTAGCACTCATTTTGGGGGCACTCTGTGGTTGTGGTGTGTTTTTTGAATCTGACACAAATATATTTTAAAATATCCCTATGAGTATAATATCAAGTGAAAATAATATGGGCAAAACAACTAGATTAAATTCAAGGACATGCAAAACAGGAAATAATGGGTAGTTTCTTTCAAGACTATTGTTGCAACTTAGTTGTAGATAAATATTATTTGAAGCAGAAAGAGATTCCAGGAAGTCACTGTACCTGGCTGAGAAATGGTTTGTGCACATAACTTTCCACAGAACCACCATTTGATGTTTTTCGACTCAGTTTTTGTAAGAAATAAACAAAATGTGCTAAATAGTAAGGTTTTAGCAAAACAGCTTGTGTTTGGAAAGCTGTGACTGGATAAATGAAACTTTATATATGGCACAAGTTGTTTAAGAAATTTTAAACAGATATTTTAGTTATAGTTTTGTTGTTGTTTTACACTTTCCCCCTTTTCACCAATATCTTTCTACATTTCTGGATTCTTCGCTCACTGTGGAGGCATGTGAGAAAAACAAGTTTTCTTCACAAGTTTAAGGGAAAAAATGGGGTGACTGATGTAATTGATCATTTGTTGTATTGAAAGTATTCCTTTATGAGAGAAAATCAAATGGAATTGCAGCATTTACAGATGAATAGGCCAGTCTTCCTAACAATGTGGACAAAAAAGAAGATGCTTCAGCTCAAAGCCATTATTGTTTGCCGCAACCATGCACCCCATGCTTTTTTCAGGATTTGGAGCTACATGCTGCTATTTTTCCTTAAAAGAGAAAATATCTTTTCAACAACAGACCTATTAAATCAACAACATTTGAAATGTGGGTGGTGATTCAGACATCTGTAACCTGGCTAGCTGGATAGCCTGCAGCAAGTTGACCAGTGGGTGTAACACTACTCAGTTTCCATGGTTAACTTTTCATGCACTGTCTGCTTTCCTTTTAGTCCTCAAACCATCTATGACTCTTGGAATAAATCCATGCACATATTCATACACTTTCAAGCAATTAAACCTTCCTATCTGCTCAGCATGTGCTGTATATGGCCTTTGGCATCAGCGTCTGCCTCAGAATGAAAACCATACCCAATGGTTGATATGTTTTCAGTAAAATATCTTATCATTGGACTCAGATCAAACGGACAACACAAATACAGGATATTATGTTGATAAACGTTAGATAAGATGTGACTGCCATGTAGCAAGGGAAATGAAATAATCAGTCCATATTCTTATCAGTATGCAACCTTTATTGTAAATGTCTCTTTCCCTTTTTTATTTTTTCCATACTTTTTTGAAGCCGTTATCGATTTAATGCCCATTCAGCCTTTGCATTTCATTGTGTGTATATGCTCTGCGTGCACATGATATAAGCTGCATTATATTAACATACCTCAGAACTCTGGTGCAGAAAGACCAACTTATGATTTATCACACTATTCATAGCATTTACTTAACGACTAATGACATGTTTGAGTGATGCCTGTTGTCAAGTTTTCTGTGAGCTTGACTTTAGTGTGGCGACTTCACATCACTGCTTTGATATCCATCCAATAACAGCCCACTTTTGTTAATGGTGTGCAATGTGCAAGATATGCTATAGTGTTTTTATTTAGCTTTTTCAGTAGTTAAGTGGAAGCAAAACTTTAACCTCCACTTGCTGTAATTATATGGAGCACTTCCACTCCTGCAAAATGGGTTTATATACAAACAGCTTTAACCTGCTTTTGTTCCATTTTCTCTGTGACTCATTTGTCATTTGTCTGCGCTGACGACTCAGCTTGGACAAAGAGCTCAAGGAGGTAAATGGGTTCTCTAAGAGGGAGTTTAGGATTTGGCAGTGATATGTCATTAGACCCCTGCTTCTAAACATGCACACACATCCACACATGTGCTTTCATACCATCTTGGACAGATTGTAAATTATTATGCAGATGACATAGTCCTTCACAACAGAGACAGAACAGTAACACCATCATGTCTAATTCTCTTATAAATCATTAACACAGATGATGCAATCCTGCACCATGAGCACAGCACAATGTTAAGTGTAATAACTTTATCTGTAAATCTTAATTGCAGTAGATCAACCTGATGCCATTTAGATGTTCAAAAAATGATCTACACGAACTCTGCAAACTTGCAACACTAAAACAATGGGGCGAGGACAGTGTGATTAATTCATCTCCTCAATCCAACAAAGCGCTCTTGTATGACAACCACCGGGGTCAGAACAGATAATCTCTCTGCTGCAACGAAAAGCCGACAAGGCCAAGGGCTGAACAACACATCCAGTGTACACGTCTTATTTGCCAGCCAGAAAATCAAAGCAGCCACTTAATGAATCAGCACATCTCCACACAGTCAGCCATTTCAGGAGAAGACAATACTAAACAGCATTAAAATCCATAGTTCCATTGGAGACAAAAACCCAACGTGGAGGATTATCCGTTCAGCAAATTAGGCCAAAGAAAAACAGCTAATGTGTTAAAATGGGAGAGAAAAGGGAGGAAGAAAAATCTTTATGGGTGTAACAAGATACAAACAGGCCGATAATCCGCTTTTAACAAGATGAGTGATCATGGCCTTTTGTCAGTGCGTTGAAGCTGCACAATCAATGGTGGTGATTTAGCCCCCCGTGAGCTCCAGGGCCCCCTCTGTAGCAGATGTCTGGATCTTCATTTATCAGGCACATGTCTTGCAGAAGACAGCGCCCTCGCCTGCGGTGCGGCTGATCAGGAGTAGTGGCAGAGGGGTGGAGAGGAGTTTAGGGGGAGGCTCGAGAGGATGAAGGTGGGGGCGAAATTGGTGCAGACAGAAAAAGGAAAGACAAAGAGGACATGAAGAAGGAGGAGGGAAACACTCGGGATGGAGATTCAAAAGGAGGCAAAGGCTCTATACTCATCCACTGCCCTGCTGTCAGGTAAATGCCATCTGGGTGTTTTACAGATGAGACTGTAGCTGTTGGCATTTTGAATGCACCTCCTACACTTTATCCTTCGCCTCCTCGCTTACTTATTCTCTACACTGTGTCTCCTCTTACACAGGCTCCGCCGGGAAGAGCCCAACATTTGACATTATATAAATCTGGTATACTTCCAGAAATACCAATTAGTAATATTCATGTTGAAAATCAGAGTCTGTAGTAAAGAAGATGAAGTGGAAAGCCAGACCCTGAAGTATGGTATTGTTGTGTCCATTATACAAATCTTGATTACCAACCAGCACAGAAAAGTACTGTCAGGTTAAGGCTGAGTCTATGTGGTTAAATACTTTGTAGTATTTCCTACTGCCCACACTGTTAAACAAAATCACAGTGGAATTCCCAAGACAACCTATCAAGTCCATGCTGCTCCCATACTGTTTAGAGAAAATCATGTGGGGAAAACTCCATTGTGACTTTATGAGCATAATTTTATTTTCTTTGCAGTGACCATTGATCATTGTTGGTCAGACCATTATTATCTCCATCAGGCATAAGCCTGGAGGGGATCATGCATTTGTGTGTGTGCAGTTCCATTTATCTGAGGTTAATCTGGCAAACTACTGGACCAATTAGCCTCATATTTTATGTGAACATGTATGACCATATGCTCAAGGATCCCTTATGATTGCGAAGATTAATAAATTGGTGAAAAACCAGGGTTATTGACTGTTTTAAACTGTCATTGACTGCTGACTCCTCGCTCCTCTTAACCAGCCAGTAAAGGCCACAACTTTTCCATCAATTAGCTTGAATAAAAACAACATGCTTTACCCTCTGTTGTAGGTGACATTTTGGCCTTTGTCTTGGCTCAAAAATTGACAAACATAGAAAAGTTTAGTGTCATTTTGAGCTGGAGTATCTGCAGATGAGATCTGTACGCCATATGTTAAGATCCACTAAAATCAGGCATGTTAAGACAATAATTAGTGTCAGGTTTTGTTAGCTTCTCTGCCATCTTGATTGTAACAGAGCTTGAAGGGAAAGCTCTCTGAGGATCTCCTGCGACATGCTTTTGTTTGGTGGACTGCATGGTGACTACATTTCGGAAGCAGATCATATTGCCTGCCTGATTTTCGGATTTTTGAATTGGTAATTTCTGTGACATTGTGCTTCTACTATAAGTAAGTACGGATTTAAATTGTTTGTTTTGCCTTTTTTAGTTGTTTTTACTGGTCATTTCCTACTGTGTTGCGCCCTAGCTGACAGACACATTTTATGCCATTCAGTCCACTGATGAACAACATGGATCAAATAATTCTGGCTGTGTTTTAGTTGTTAAAAATACATTACAGATTCATAATTTTATTGTGTGTATATATATATATATATATATATATATATATATATATATATATATATATATATATATATCAGATACAGTGCTCACTCAAGATTCAAGATTCAGTTTGTCATTTTTCATATGTATCTGCGTACATAAAAAAGACGAAGTGTTGTTATCCTTCCCCATAGCAGTGTAACAGAAAAGAACAAAATATATATGTTAATATAATTGTGCTCATGCAGGAAAACTGCTGAACTACTGAAATTACACAAAATTTCTAGAGTGGCTCCAGTCAGTTTGAGTGGCTGTTTGGTGGAGATGTGCGCTTTACTAAATGCACTTTTCTCATTGAAATATTTGCTTGGTCCTGTTGGTAGTTCATTATTTTTTTTTGTAGCAATTGCACTACAAGAACATAATATAACTGGAGGGGATTTGGAGAACATCTGGAATTTTCAAACCCAGGCTCTGCAAATGCCCACGTTCTCTCGGATGCTTTTTACTGCAACTACAGGTTGGATGTAAGACTTTCTTTGTTTTCCAGGTAAAAAAAAAACCCTAGCCCACTCAGATTTAGACCATGGTGACAACACTGTGCTGACTTTATCAGCTATCATTCACATTTTTTTTTGTTCATGTGCAATTTAGGTTTTACCCTGCGGCTTCCAAAATATTTTGAACATTTGTGTCCTACAAAAATGAACGGTACCCTCCATACCAATTTTCTCTGAAGACCATGAAGCTCATGAAAAATAGATTTTGAAAGCCTTGAAATATTTTTACTCTGCCTCCAAACCTCTCTGCTCATAGAATAGCAACAATAACAATAGATGTATTATTGAGACAGGAAATGCCTGACAAAAATCATCCTCTGCCTCCAGTAATATGAGTGATTGTCCCGGGAGATCTGGAGGAACTGTGAGCATACCCACAGCCGGGGCGTCCTGATAAAATTGCCCTGCTTGCTCTTAATTCCACAATACTCTCCTCTGTTATTGTCCATCTCTGAGAATGTAGGTCAGAGGCAGGATGTTGATGTTCTGCTGAAAGGTAGATTTACACCACCGCCCAGCCTGTCACAGCTCCTGACTCACTGACTGGATGTCGAGTTCACACCTATCCTCAGAGATAAAGCCTGAAATTTAATTCCTTTTCTTTCTTCTGCCTTTTATTTGCTCCGTAAGCACAAACACAGGTTGGCTCTTAGCTCCGGCTGCAGACATTATTATTGCATTAAAGCTAATGGGACATGATTCCTGTTGCTCATCTTAATTTCATACCCACTACAATCTCTCCTGTGGAATATGCAGAGTACTACTAAAACACTTGTACTCTATTGACAACAATACACTTACAGCACCTTCCTGGTCCTGCTCACAGACCTTTAACTGACACTTTGTATATTCTTGATATATTCAAACCACATTTTTCACTTATGTTCACTGTCCATCTATGTACATCAAATGGGACTGATATGCTTTGACCACTTGACTTGAATAAACCTTCAACGAAGAATACCAACCCTATAAAGACCATTCGTGTATCGACTAATCACCCTGCACATAGTTTTGGTGTTAGATGCAACCTCCCATGACTTCCACTGATCAAGAATTTTTTTTAATTTTTGGGATATGGGTTCTCTGTAGGCATTTCTTCACAAATTAAACGTATAGCGTGTTTAAATTTATTAACAAATTATCTTTTTAGGCTGAAGTATTTATTTAAAATCAAATTACAAAAATAATGGTTTCTTATTTACATTCTCAATCACTTTCTTGCCCACCGAAGGGCCACCATAAGGCTGCAGCAAATACTTGAGAGAAATGAGTATCAAGTACAGACAATGTGTTTCTTATCATCTGAGGAAAAATGTGTCAGGAAAATCCTCATCTGGGTAGCTGTGGTCAGTCTCTTACTTTTGTGTTAAAAAAAATGATCAAATGCTCAATCCTGATATTTTCTGTAAATAGTTTTCTAATAAATAATAAATATAACAATTGAATGAATGATGAACCCTTATCAATTTCTGCTTGAAATCACACCATGCCCCATTTAAACTCTGCCTATTTTGAGTACGAACAGAAATACAGATAATTTAGATGGCTTAACGGATACAAGTACAAATATGTGTAAAGGAGTGCAACAAAAGAATGAAAAAACACTACTGCCTGCTGGTGAAAGCTAAATTCTGTCCATGGTGGTACCTTCATTTACTGGACGTCAAGCTGAAGTTTTTGGGGTTCTTAGGTTGTATGTTGTGGTGTTGTATAGTATAGCTGTTGTAATGACATTTTAAATGCATGCATGGTTGTAAGTAAATGTATGATGTAATGCACTTGAATATGGATGTATGGGTGCCCGTTGGTGCATAGATATGTATAGTTTTGATATATGATTTTATATATTCATTCTCTTTTCATTCTTTTTATGCTGAAAAACCAGCCATGATTGTGACTGGCTTACTAGATCCCATGCAGAATGAAGCTTTAAATTAGGTTTGTCCTATTGGAATAAGTGACTAATCAGTGGAGAATTTCAGAAATACCATGGATATTGAAATAAACTGAATTTTTATACTGTGTTTTAATATGAATTACAATGATAAGCCGTACGAGATAAAGAGTACTTAAGATATATATATATATATATATATATCATAATCATCAACTGTATTGCCTGTCGTGCTTCAGTGTACAATAATCCATCTCAAGAGCAATGGAGGACATTGAACTATATTTAATGTTCAAAACGCTCATTGTCATCCTTTCTGCATGAGTCTGGATTACAGTGATTTGAAAGAAAAAGATTATGACCCTGGTTGTCAAACTGTCACAGCATGAGGGAATATACCATTTCAATCTCCTGAGTATGGACAGACTCAATTGCTTGAATAATCTTGCAAGATGAAGTCCTTTCAAAAAAAGGTGTCATTGAAAGATAAAGATTTAAAATTATTGATTGAAAAGCATTGATCCATCTCAGTGGCCACACCTTAACTATTCTTTCAGCCTGTTTCCAGAGCTCTGAATCGCCACCCACGTCTCAAATTTTCCCCAGCGATTCAATGAAATGGCCATTCAGCCTGAATATAAGGCTACTACTTCATTGGTACAGCAGGCAAAATGTCAATGGCTAATTACTAATGGTTGCCGTACTGTGGTTCCCAAGGTCTCAGCTAATTGGCTATTTAGACCCTGGGAAATGGCACTGCCTCAAGGCCAGTCACCCCTGGATACCTGGGAATAAGCAACCCGAGTTTCATGAGCAGGAGACAGAAGAGGATTAATCAGTCAAGTGTAGGCAGACAACGAGGTAATGGGTTTAAAGCCTCTGTACAACGTATATTTCAAGGTTAGAGCGCCAACCTAATGACCCATATAAGATAGTATAAAGGGTTAATGGAGCCTGGTCATGTGAAATTCAGTGAAATCACTGTGTTGTGTATAAAGGAAATAACACGCTCCATGCATGTAATTTGAGAGAAATGCATTTCCTAACCATGAGAGGATTGGCGGAAAATGAACTACAAACTAGCCTGACAATGAAATAAAGCAGAGGGGGAGTGAAGTGGTTGGAGGTTAAGAGGTTGGATACATTTCCAGCAACCAGGTTTTATCTCCCAATTAATGCAAAGATGTGATTTTCTCTGCTCTAACCCAGTGACTGCCATATATACAACACTAAAGTACATAATAATTCTTACATTAAACCAAATTTAGCTATACAATAGCTCCTATGCCTAGAAACAGAAGAAGTAGTACCACATTTTGGCAAAACCTTGAAACAACATTTGATGGACAATATGAGATTTCTTAGAGTAAAATAAAACATCAGTTGTGACAGCATGCTACTTGTGATATAATCACTTCCTGCTCTGTGGCGAGGATTATGGGTCCCTATCCGGCAAGCAGTGAAGCACGGGCAGGCAGATTCAGCAATCAGCTGTGTTCAAATGAGCAAAGCGCAGTTCTTAAAGTAAAACTTAGTAGTTTTCTGTTTATTGTGCTCCATTCAAAGACTGTTTAATGTCTGTTATGCTGTTGTGGTTTTTCCTCTTTTCCTTCTGAAAGATGCGCTTCACTTTAAGAATACGGAGGGGCCACTTTGGAGTGCTTGTATGACGACACTGAACCATCTTTATCTCATAATCCCAAATCCGTGGCAGATATGATTGAGTTCAGAGATATTGAGGCTAAAATTAGATGTAAATTTGCAGATTAAAAGACGAGCGAGAGGGACTGGTTCTGAAACTTTCCTGCATACATTAAGAGTCTCATTTTACTGTGTTTGCAGTTTGCACTGAACCGTTCTCCAAGGAAAATTAGACCTTTGTTTGGATCCTAAGTAAATATGTACCAAGTTATAAACCCACCATTATCCTGATCCTGAAGTTGTTTGATTGAAACTATGTGTTCATCTCTTACCTGAGTGAAACTGTATTCAGCCTGTGCTCTTGAAGAATCCTTCAGATGTGTGCTCACATTATTCTCATCCATTACATTTGTTTGGGTTTATTGGGTTCACAATTTTATGACCCTGTTAATATGCAAAGTCATTTAAATTATTGAACTATATTTGTGGTCAAAAATTACATAACTAGTACAAAAAAGCTCTTATGCAAATTAAAACAACACAAAAGATTGTTAAAGGTTATATACAGTGTGTATATATATATATATATATATATATATATATACATTCTTTTTTAGTTGATATAATTGGTAACCATAGCCAAAGTCATGTAACAGGGGATCACATGGATAAAGGATAGTTATCTTCATAAAGGGGTCTGAAATAAGAGGAAATCCGAGATAAATTTATTAAATCAGGGGTATGTTTATATGCTATTTTTGCCAGTGAGCTAATATTTCCTTTGAATGTACAAATCATAAGAAGATACATACATATATTTGTATTTGTATTGTGTATTTTGTGCATATTTAATGCTCAAACAGACATTATCATGCTAACAGAGATGTTTTATCTCTACATGAGACAAAATATCATTTCAACAACAATAACTTCCATTTCATATATTGTGATGGCAGTAAGTAAAATAACATGGCTGTGTTTAATTTTGCTGAAAATATTAGTTCTTTTCGAAACATGCGTTAGATTTTCTAAAATTTGACCAAAAAGGATCATAGTTGAAGCCTGTGGTTATCATACGGCACATAAGCTACCGTTGATAATGGTCCTGGCTTCATCATAAAAGCATAAAGTACGCCATTAACCATTAAAACTGCTAGCTGCTTGCTCAGCCACTTCCATATTGAGAGCCGTGTGCAGACAATCCTGGCTCAGACTCTAATCATAGATATTCTCTGAATGTCCTATGGAGCTCCTCTGAGGCTGTGAAGCTGGTTACATTAAGGAATCCAAACTAACAAAAAAAAAAGAATTTGCAAGGAGCTGGATAAAAAAAGAAGAAGAAGAAAGAAAAAAAAATTTTACTGCTGGGCCACTGTCAATATTAGTACTACAAGACTTCGGATAACATAAGCTGACATAAGCCAGTATACACAGTAGAGATGATCTTTACATAATGAAAGAAGTACAAGTTAAGACTTAAGGCTGCTGAAGAAACATTTATTCCGTGTTCTTTATTCATGGAAGGTGGATGTATCACACATGATCTTTTTTCAGCACTTTTCCTCCCTCACACTCACCTCTGGGAGTCACTCAGTACGAACGAAGCTGTGGACACGAGAACACTTTAAAATAGATCACAAGGTACAGCAGAACGGTGCTGGCTTGGCTGGATTTAAACAAAACCATTTTTTACGGGCCCTGAAACGGTTAAAAAGCAGTCTGAGTTATGAGCAGCCATATGTGCATTTATCAGCATGCTTTGCCAATCTATAGGCCACTACTGTATAACACCAAGCAGCTGAGTTTGAGCTAGGTCAGCTTAAATAGGACACTCAGTGACTGTTAGTGTAAATTATGAATTATGTACAGCTGCTGTGGCACACATGACTAAGCATCTAGTATCACAGGCCCAATAGATAACAGATCCCAGTCCTGTCATTCACCGATGCTAGGTAAAAGAGGCAAAAAGTTCGGCAATGCATTTGATTTTTACCTTAATGTTTCATTTTTTCTTTTGAACACATTTAATGTTATTTAAAAGGGGGTGTTTAATAACTTTTATTCAAATCCTGCTCTTGATTCAAACCATCTGTTGGATGCCTGAGTCCCTTTTTATGTTGCATAACAAAATAAACCAGAGCAAATAATAGATTAATTATTCATTCCCATAACCCCAAATATCAGAGGTGTGTTTTTTTTTTCCAGTGGCATGGAAAGAAAGAAATTGTCAGCAGTCAGCACTATGGGCTCTTGCACTGAGGGCACCGAGCACACAGACGGTTCTATTTCCAGCCCTATACACTCTGCACTCTCCTGAGATGCAGACTAAGTTTTATCCTGGCGCAACAGAATGTCAACCAAAAAAAAAAAAAAAATACATCCCTCTTTGTGAGAATGTGAAGCAAATGAAGTGGCTAAAACAGTCAGACATATTGCGTTTGTTTACAGTTGGGAACAATGACCCTCACCTGCCCACTGCAGCCTCCGAAGACAAGATATTACACACTGCTGAATGATTAATCGGACTGATGAATAGATTTATGCTACGGAGTGTGTGTGCATGTGTCATATACTATTGGGTTCAGTACAATGGGGTTTTACACAAGACCCCATACTATTTGCAGTCTGAACAGAGATGACAAATCTTTGAGGCGAATTGGACCAAGGAGAGGTCAGGCCAGCGCCGAAAGCAATTTCCCCTTCAGGAACACACTCCACACATACACACACTTTGTTTTAAACAACAGGAATCCACCCATTTAGTGTGTTTGTTTTGCCCTGTGGTGTTACCAGATTTGTCTGTGTTTTAATTGAAATGCAAGAAAACTGGAAGATTGAATTAAATTTTCAATAATCTGTAACCCAAAACCAGCATTAAGGGATTAACAGTTAGTTCAGTGGTGTAATGGTTGTCTGGTTTCTGAAGCCACAAGACAGCTTTTGTTCAAAATTCTGACATGTTTGCACTTAACATGGATTAAGATTAAATTAAAATATTAATCTCAGTGAATGTGAATTCAACACAATAACTGGAGTGTGACGTTGTGTTTTGTGTTTTTTGTTTTTCTTTGTTTTTCATGACTGTCCCCGAGGCTACAAATATTTGTCCTTGAGCCTCTCCGGGTGACTGAGAGAAAATGCATGACCCTCACTTCACTATGAATAACCGTAATTTTTTTTTTACCATTTCACACCACATGTAGGTCTTGCAGCAAATGCAATAGAAATATTACCACAACAAACAACTAATTTCTTTAGCAAAATGCAAATCCTCCTTCCTAATCACATCATCATCACAAAGTGTGTGTGTACTTCTGCAGAATATGTGTGCATGGCAACTACCACACTAAACCAACAAAATTTAATAAGCCTACACGTCAAACACACTCCTGCAGGCATGCACAGCCAGCATTAGCAACATGTGCCTAATGACCATTTTTCCTAAATAAACTGTGCGCTGTAACAGCCGGCCAGAAATATATTAGTACATGGGCATGGTGGATGTTATTAAATCTAAAAAAAAAAAATTCTTTCAGAATAGGAGTACAGAATGTTATTTATTATATGTACAGTATATGTTATATGTTATTTATTTATTGATTTTTTTTTACCAGATATTGTTTATTTTTGGTGAAATTTTAAATGTGATATAAAATAAGCAGACTTTTCACTATCATTTCACTATCACTATTTTTAAGCTTAGATTTGGTAATATTTCCTAAATAATTTACTGTTAATATACTGTTCTTCAAGCGTAATGTATTCAAGGACTGTTGGATACCTGAATATCAGAAGATAATTTCTGTTTTTACAGTTTCCTGCCATGATAAATGATATGGTTGTGGTGATTTTTCAAGAAAATAAGCCCTTTAAACTCAGAGTTGAAGTTTGTAGAAGTTAATCAATTGTTTAAATATCTATGGATGTTTGTTGCATGTGAGATTCTCAAATGTGCATGGATCCCCATTATATTTCCTTCTTTTGAGGGGCTTCTTTTGCATAGAAAGTCTCAGAATGAGGTATGTGTCATGTCCCAGTCTTGTCAGCACTACAACAGCTTTGCAGTTGAATCTCAGTTCTTACTGCAACAACAGCAGGCAGTAATGTCATTACCCCCAAAACTTCTGCAGCCATCTGCATTTTACTGAAAGAGAGAAGGCAAGTAATCCTTGATCTCTAAAGTATAGACCATAGTAGGTTGCATTGAGACTCTCGTGTATGCAGCACGTAAGACGTTTAATATCTTGACGAGCTAAACATTCACAACACAGTGGACAGACTTTTTATTGTATTTGAAACAAAAGAAAACCCTCCAAACACTTCAGTGCAACCAGACTTTGCCCCAACAGTCAAACCACTGCAATGGTCTGAGCCTCTTTTCTACCTCTCACCATTGATGAGCCACTCGGCTGCACCTGGCTGCCCGTTAGTGTTAAGTGAAACCTCCCTGTGGGTTAATTGATCAACAGCAGCTCCAACAGGAGATAAGACAGGAGAAAGAGAGCCAGTGGAGGGACAAAGGTCAGGTTTATGTTTTTCAGGGTCTCAAAAAGTGGAGCTGTGCTGTCATAGCAGCAGTGTTTTTTCACCCCACTGCAAAGTTGTTTACCTTGATGATGTGCTGGAGGTGTGCCAGTAACAAACGTGAGAGCCTGTTGCCTGCAGGCTTTTTCAGGTCACTGTGGTCGTCTCTGTTTGTACTACTCCTCCCTGAAGTATTTCAAACTTATCAGCCGACCAAATAGAGCAGCATATGTCCATTTCTGGTTGATTGTTTATACTGAAGAAATAGTACGGCTGAAATAGTAAAATTAAGCTGATAAATAAGAGTACACAGACACAGGAGTGGAACTGAACCACAGAGACTAAGGAGGAAGCTACATAAATACTAAGAACTGAACACTGAGACTTTTAAAAACAGAGCTTTCTCTCTCATCTAGACAAACATTAGTTTAGCCGCAGAGGACGCAGCTGAGGAGAAGGAGATCGTCACGGATTAGCCGTGCTCGGACCTGCAGTGGTGCGGTTATCTCCTGCTGTGAGGCTGCGGTGGAAATACATGTTATCAGGTTGGTTTGAATTGACACAGGCACACTGAAAGAACAAAACTTGTTAGTGCTGGAAGTGCAAATCTGTCATACAGGCTAACAAGGCCTGTTACTTTAAAAGGTGTCTGCATGAAGAATTGCAGCCTTCTTTTTCCAGGAAGTGGGAGGACACAATCCATGTGTCCTGAGGAGTATTACTTATATGTTCTCATCCCAATTTGTGACATGTTGCTCCATTGCAGTGAACTTCCGCATCTATTTAGTACATTTTAGGTATCCCTCTGCGTCTGCGTTACAATCTGGAAATGCACTACAATGATGTCAGCAAATGCACATGGTGGGATGATGCAGCATGTGGTTACGTTTAGAGCACATGGCAACCAACACCGGAAAGTCAACAAAGTCACTTTCTGGCTCTGTTGGTTAGGATTAGGGGAAGGAGGCACATGGTGAAGTGTAGAAAAAAAATGTCATATTCAGATGGAAAGCGAACACCGGACTCCCACTTTAAAGTGTGGGGTTTGTTTGTCCAATTCACCACCCCTCCCTCCGCCCTACTGGCGCCCTCACACTTCTTATATTATATCAATACCAGCAGGTTTCAACCTGGGGCCACCCTGCCTTGTTTCATGCCGACGCGGCTGGTACCGTCCAGTCTCTCTAGCTACATTTGCACTAGGTATCCTTCTATGTTTGTTATTGACTTACTGGGACTGCATGTCAATATACGCCTGTTAAATTGTGTCTTTATAAAATACAGTTCCTGTTTTTTTTCTTCCAGTCTTCCCTGTAGAACCTTTCCAGCTGCTCATATTACGTCATTAACAACAGCATTTTTAAACTGACGTTGTCCAGTGTTGTATCATACTGCAGCGACAGATTCTGTCCGGCCGTGGTATGAACTGCTGCCGTCTGCCAGTGTATTATACCACCACGGCAGGTACCACACAACTAACCGGCAGCATATCATTCTGCCACAAAAGGTGCCAATGTATCGTGCCATCCGCCAGGATATCATACTGCTGTGAAAGGTGGCTTCTGGCATTGGTCTTTGATGCCAAAATCACTGACCTAACTGTGGTATGTGCTGTCCTTGAAATGAGAATGGGCTGCATAATCCATTGCACATTAGTTAATTGGGTAATGGGCATATCATGTGATCAAGTCATTACTGGCAGGTACCTGTGTTTGGGTAGTAATCAGTTGCTGGTAAATTCTGCGTATCTAAGGCTTTTCATGCCACATTAGAGCAATTAATCATTGCATCTTGATAAATAACTCTTCAAATAATAACCTATGAAAACACAGAGGGTGTGAATAATGAGAGCTCATGTTTGCACCTGTTAGTTGTCTGCCTCAGTCCGATAAATAAAAGTTTATGTGGATATATTCCACAATAACTGATGCATTATTTGCAAGTTTTCCATCATGTTTAGAAATTGAGGGCAAACTCCTGCTGATAAACTTGGAAGGTTTTGACTTAACACATTAAAATAAGTCAACAGAACACACCATTGGTAGTAGGCTCTGTCTAATTTCAAGAGGAGGCACAGGCTCAGCTGGCGATCAGGTTTCTGGACTGTGTCCTAGTTCAGGGATCCACAGAAGCACCCAGCTTTGTTGGCTGAGTCCTTCACAAGTCCCTGAAGTGGGAGGCAGCGACACAAATGAGCCCCTCACAGGGTTAACATGCAAAGTTAATGGATGATCAGTACCATTACCTTTACAATATTTAATTTCAAACTTGGCTATAAGTTGGTATGTAAACTAACAAATGGGAAATAAAACTGAATCACCATTGAAACTACAGTATTGGATTTTCCATAGAGAACACAAATTTGTTACCTCTTCCTTAAGAGATACAAGGACTTAGAAATATGGGCCAAGTTCATAATTTAAACCAGAATGCATTAGCAAATGTTTGGCGAGCCAAGCATTTACAAATTATGTAACAGGATGTTTTTATTGAGTCACTTACACTTTTAGACATAAACACATAAACCTTTAAACAGCTGCTCTTAAAAAAGCAATGACCCGTTTTTTTTTATTTTATTTTTAAGCAAAGTTATTGTATATTTATTTTGCTTTCCAGTTAAGGGGAAGATTCTGTTCTGGTGAAATTGCACCACACACACTGGCAACATTTATCTTTTTCTCAGTTATGGAGTAGCCTGAATAAAATGTAGAAATAACAATAAGTCATCACCTACAATAAGCTATAACAAAAGTAAGCCCTGTATTATGCATGCACTGCCTACCCTTTTGTAGTCTAAGTAGCAACTGAATCCGTCAGGTTGGTCAAGTATTATTGCTCACATGAGAATTTAGCTAATGATGCATTTATCTAACTTATGTTGTGAATTATGAGTGTAGATGTACACAATCTCATTTCCCAAGCTTGTTGGAGTCAAAGGACTGGCTTTACTGGACTCAGTGTGATCCAATACCCATCTTATCATACTTTTAGGTATGCTGGAAAAAAGATCTCCCAATACTACATAGTATGTCAAATGCAGTATGCCTAAAATTCTAGGATGTTCTTCTGCATCCAGTCGTCTTTTGCAGCTTGCAAGCCAGGATGCTTTTCTCGCTATCATGAGCCACAACCTTCTGCACAGAGAAACATAGAACTGAGCTGCACACAGATGATAGCTAATTGACCAAGGTTTTTTCATACCTAGAAAAAATAAATGGCCGATTTCCACAGATTTCCAAAACAACTTATATGACTGGCCCCAAAACAACATATAGCCTATTACCATTGTAACAGCTGCAGGTTTAAACACTTCCTGAACATCAAGAAACAGTCACAATTCTGCTGCAAAGCAGTGTGGTTAGATTTAGGAAAAACACATGGTCTGGTATTAAATAGGTACTTTAATCACTAATGTAACATGCCTATATCACAGCCATTGCATATGAGCCATCACATAGGTTACTAGCTCAGAATGCTACACATACTAGCATACTAGGCTATCTCGTTATTAACATAAGTCAATGTTAACTTCGGGACATGAACTTCTGTCCTCTTGGTTTGTTTTATCCATCCATTGCCTCTCCCATTCACCATTTAAGGCTTCTTCAATATTTGTATAACATTACACGGACTTTGTTGCTTTTCATGCAACATCATGTGACTTCCTGTAATAATTACCACAGGCACTGGAGGGTTCTGTGGAAAGGGCAATAAAATCTTGGGTAATATGGAAGGAAGTCATCGGGGGAAATGTTGGAAAGTATTAATGTGGTTCCCAGAAAGATTGTGCAAGCATGTGCATGGCTGGCAGCCCAGAAGCTCTGGGAAATTTAGCTGGAAAGACAATGTTAGGTTTTTGAATAAACAAAATGCTCTGTTCAGAAAGATTGGAGTCAGTTAATAAGTTATGGGTGCAATAACAACATGTGTAATCTATTAGCAGAGAGACTGAGATGGGAGGGGTGTCCCAAGTGATGTACATGTCGGGGAGCAAACTGCAGAAGACATATTATGACTAATGGCTTTTACATCTGATTTTGATTTCCAACTAAGATTCAATGTCTATCCAAAGTTGAAAGTTAATGTCAAGCCACAGTTGGATTTTGTTTTCACCTAATTTTCATTTCCATCTCCAACCAAAAATCAACATCTGTCCAATGTTGGAAGGCCGATGTCAACTGACTGTTGGGTTTTGACAGATATTTGATATAAAATCCCAAGCATAATGCAAAGTCTAAACAACACTGGATGGTGATATCAAGTCAGCATTGGGTTTTGAGGTCAATCCAGTTTTCAGTTCCAACCAAAATGGATCATCAGTCCAATGTCATCAATGGCATCACACTGAAGTAAGCTTTCAGCTGGGGAAGTAGATGTTTGGAATATGTGCGTATGTGCGTACTGAACCTCTTATCATCTGGCCTACATGCCCAGTTTAGTTGTCACTGATGTCAGTTCTGCAAGAAATCTAAAATAACTGGATCTGACCATGTTCTATATGAGTATAATTTTATTGTGCCGTTCATTGACTTAGTGCGTAGCAGAGCAACAGTACAAAAAAAGCATCTCCAACACTGCATACATTGCTAAGTAACAACAGCAGAGCTGTTGGGGATTGACCTCCATCTTTGACGAGCTTGGCTCCAAGGTAACATTGAGTGATAACATGAAAATCTGCTGCTCTCCAAATCACTTACATTTTCTTTTTACTTCATGTTTCTCACAACGCACTGTAATGCATAGATGAGCAAGAGAGTCTAAGATCAAAGTGCAATGTTATGACGAAATAGTATGTCCCAGTTGTATGCATACTTCATGCAACAATACGTACTTGAAAGGGCAGCTGTGGAACTGACTGAAAGCAGAAAGAAAAAGCAATTTGGAACTGAGGCTATGTTTAGAATCAATGCTGTAGATCCAATGAATGGGCCCAACCATGGGTTCATGATAGAGCAGACACTGTTTGATGGATAACAATTGTCATTGTCAATAGACGTCAATTTTAATCTAATTAGAAACAGAGGAGGAGTTTAATAAGGCACACATGGCTAAAGCTGAGAAGCCAGCAGCTAAATTTGTCAGAGCAAATAATCGGTTTGATCAAAAACACAGAAATAATTATGTTTACTGATATTTGTAGAGACCACAGGACATAGATTGTGGTTGCCAGAGGGTATGGTTTGTTTCTGCAAAATGCTGTTACTTCCCAATGGATGACTGGCTAATATGGATTATTTGGTGTGAAATAATGTGATATAGTATTGAAATCTATACTGCATTAACACTCAATTAAGGTCTCATCCTAACCAGACCTCAGTCCTATTGGTCGTTCCACATCCTGAACATGGATCTGCCATCTCATGCTACATGCTGACACACAGCATGGCGCCAGGACGAATACCACAGGCAGGGAGACGAGAGGACTCAGCGTTTCAACCGACTGAGCAGAACCCGAGCCCTGGAATCTAGTGGAGCCTTGCACAGGGAAGAGTGACAATGGATCGATACCTGTGATTAATTAACTTCTAATGAGTTCATCTGAGCGTTGAGAGACCCAGAAAGTTGGACACGTCCCATCATCTCTGTCTCTTTGACCTCCCTTGCCCTCCTTCTCATCCTGTCCTGCATCTATCGATCTGATTTGAAGGCAAACGAAGATTATCTTGTGTTTGTATTTGTGATGTCACTCTTTCCTCTTCTGGGATCTTTTTTATTGAATGGTGCAATAACAACATTGGAAATGTATAAGCAGTGCAATACCTTGAAACAAATTATTGGTTTCCAATTTTGGGTCGATGGCTATCTCAGCGTCACAGCACAATGCAGGTGCTTCATTGTTAACCATTCCTATTATTGTGCATCAATAACACATACCACGGTGAAGATCGAATGCTATTGGGCTGACCTGATTTCCCACAGCTGCTAAAGTTAGAGCTGCGTAAGTCGTGGTAAAGTCAGCGCAGCGATGGCAGACACACAGGTTCCCACATGTGATTACCCCAGCAGTCATTATGATCCTTCAGAGAGTGAGAGTGAAAGCTGGGAGTGCAGAAGCAATGGAGATGAATGGTCGTGTGAATAGGGAAGTGGATTGGGGAGCCACGGCTCCCCGTGTAGCTTGGTCTGCCATTTTCTCTCTCTATTCCTCAGCTCTGAGCTCAGAGTTATTTGTCTCGCAGTGAAATTAGTAATCGCGCCACCATCCATCATTGGCTGACCTGCTATTGATCGCCGGTGCACCTTCTCTTTTCAACTAAATTATATTACAAAAAAAGAATAACAAATGTCTGCACACTCTGAGTGGGCCACACTTTTGCCCGCCTCAGCAAAAGACTCAGAGAAAGACTTTTTTGTGTGTGTGCGTGTGTGTAACGTTTGTGAGACATGTCAAGCAATTCTATTCAAAGAGATTAGAGTTGTTGTTTCGAAGGTGACAAGTGTGGAACAAGTTTAAGCCAACGAAGACTTTTGAAACGGGGCGAATTTCAGCTATAGCACGGCTTGTTATACACCAATGACACCTCAGTGACAAATGCTGTATGCTGTTCCCTTGTCCTAAACAATGCACTGTACAGAATGGAACACGCTGATACAAGCATCAACTTGTAAATGTTTCAGAGGTGAGATACATGCCCTCTCCCGTAGAAAAGATTTTGCACAACGTTCTGTATCTAAATATAAACTTTCAATTTCAACTACAGCTATCAAAATGTACTGCAGTGCACCAAAATGAGGTCAAGAGCAGTTTTTTTTGTCTAGACTTTTTTCCATTACACAGTCGATAACAAAGACAGGCACCGCACTCCCGATTAGCCCGCTATTGATCACTGATGCCCCATGACTATCAAAACACAGTACACAGAGGTCACTTGTCACCGCATATTCACTTGTGTCCCTTACAATGGCATGACTACAATAGGATTTGCTGCTGCGAGTTAGATTATGAGCTTAGTGGTTTGCAGTCGGTGCATGATACAAATACTGACGTGATACAAACGGACCGTTTGAGGCTGGCGTGAGTGGGAGAGAGCTGCACAAAATACAGAGAAGCAAAATGTCACTGTGACAGGGAAGCACATTAAAGCAGTATTAATTACATTACAGCTTTCTAATTGCAGAAAGAAAAAGAGATTGTGGGCGCTGAGCATATTGGTAATAGCCGGTCGCAGATTCCAAAACCTGCAAAGAGCCAGATTAGAGAAACTGAGATTACCGTCAGGGGAAAAGACTGTTTATCAGGAAAGGGGTTAAAACCTAGTGATGCATTATATACGACCTCTGCCTCAGCTGTGAGTGTGCATGTGCGTTGGTGTGTGCAAAGTGACAGGATGGGATGGTAAAGTTCATGGATTAAATCCCTTTAGGAGCAGATCAACACCAGGGCAAAGCACTAAGGTACACGGCCCTCAACACAGAGCCCAGTGTTTTGCATCTGACCAACAGGCTTCACTCACATTTTCCTATTCACAAATCCCTAATCCCTAACCCCAGAAGTGGGACACTTAGGCAGAATTCTACACCATATAATCACAGTACAGCAAACTGTAATCCCACAGGCTACATGATCTCTCACTGTACGTGATGTGTAAAAACGATGTTTGTCACACTTTAAAATGCATAAACCCAGATAAAAAGATGGTGCATCCACTCGATTTTTTTCTTTTTTTCTTTTTCTGGCTCTGGTGCTGATCAGACAGTCTGCTCTCTCACAGACACATGAACTTTCTCTATCCTTATCTCAATCCTTCCATTCCTACTCACCTTTCCAACCCCATATCCCCGTGGATTCTTTCACACACATTAGATAGCCTCTCAGTCATCCAGCGTTGTGTCTTCTTCAAATGTCTTTGCGCTGTGGACTTTGAACTGTGGATGCCCCAGGCGCCCAGCAGAGACCTGAGAGGGCCTGCGGTTTTGGTCTCCAATCTATCATATCTCGCCTGCAGCCACGAAAGAGACAGACTCCCTCCATCCAGAGCGATGTTAGATTTGCTGCACACATCACAAGTATTGACCCCATCAACAGGCCGTTGAAGCCCAGTGCTTCTCAGATTGCAGTCAGATTGAGTTTATGTGTGGAAAAACGATAATATGACACTACTTCAAAAAAATATGTGGTTTAGCCACATGGCAAATCTGATGCAACATTTATCAATACTGGAGCTTGAACCAGATACTAGCTTCTGAGACATGCTTTTGAAGTACCTTAAATCAATTTATATTCCAGAATTTATGTTTTAATCTGTGGACAACTGACCTCTTTTATCAAAAATGTGTTTCTCTTATGATTATGTCCTCTTAAGTATCTGACGTTGACTATACTGACTTAAATCTGTGCAAACTTTGTGAAGAGAGGTGTTTTCACATTTCTCGACTGAAGGGGCCATGTCTGTGCACTTGCCTAAAATCTGAGATTTAAATGTACCCCAGGCAAGAAAGATTAGGTACATCTCTAATAAGAAAGCTAATCGCTGTCTAATATGGGAAAATACATTTTGATGGGAGAGCATACTTTGACACAACACCAGCAAAGAAACCTGAAACCTCAAATGCAGAGAGTAGAGTTAGCATTAAGGCCCTCGGAGCAGTAACACAGTCAACAAGCTTTGTCATTGCTGCTGAATTCATTAAAAAGTATCACATATTTTAAAAATTAATTGATTTAAGATGCATAGCCTATTACATTTTCTGTTTTCTTCACTGCACAATTCTTAGTTTCTTGTCAGATGTTTCTTGCTAAAATGCATATTAGGAGTCATAGTTCACTTCTTTCCCAAAGTTATTCTGATTGATTGATTGATTGATTGATTGATTTTTATATATACAAAGGCCGTTTTCCTTTTATATAAAATAACAAGACATTATCTGTTGGGAGAATAAATGATACTTTTTCCATGGGCACCAAAAAAAGTTCTTCCCACTTCACAACTCTATTTAAACATTGTTGAGTTGATGAGTCAGCCTGTTTTGCGGTTGGTGTGTTTGTAATCTGTCAGTACAGAGCTGAAATGGACTACAACTAAAAGGCATCAACATATCCATATTTTCTTTGCTCAGGATTAAGCTTAAAATCATCAAAGTGACTAATGAAATGAATGAAATCCATTTAAATTGAAGTAACAATTATGAAAATACACATTGGACATTGTGGTAACTCAGGGATGAGTTATTTTATTGCTTTGGATGAGGAACATGCACTTAAATGTTCAAAATCAAGCCATTGTGAAAGCTCAGTTTTCTCCACATGATACCACACTACAGTGACATGTTCCCTTTCAGCACTGCATGGACAGAAAGAGCCTTTTTTTTTTAGGATTGAATCATTCCTTTTACAAAATTTAGCTGTTGGCAGAAACCCAGCTCTCTCTGAGCAATGCCTAATTGACCACTTTGCTCTCAATTGTATTAAAATCTCTTTTTTGGGGGTCTGAAAACAAGTCTTCCTGAAAAGATACCATCCTTTCCTTTTCCTACTGACAGAGGATGCCTTATAAATGGTCTGAAGACCTCCATTAGTATCTGCATGTGTGATTTATTGGGCCCGAGGAGACATCCGCCGAGGTGTAATGTAACAACTGGACAGTCAAGGCTGTATTTAGCCCAATATAATGGATAACTGCACTGAACAGCAGAGAGGAATCTGCTGAAAAACCACAGATTAAAATATAAAATGAGAAGACAATCAAAAAAAAATGCCTCTATCATGTTAAGCTGTGTACTCTGTGCCAATAACTGATATTGTTATATAAAAGTATAATTATCATGTGAACAATGCTTTTAGGTTTGTCACCTTGACATTTTGTCTCCCAATTTATCACGCACTAATTAACTCAATGCACCAAATTTATGCCTCTGTGAAGGTTGGCCTGCCCTCATCACAAACTCCCACAACTCTGCACCACTCTTCTGATCATCCATTCTGGAGGCAGCACTGGGCGTTTGAACATCAACTGCCCGTAAACCTTCCTGACAGGAGAATGAAGACATATTTCCCTCGTCTGTCCATGTATCCCTGGTGATTGTCTGGGAGGATGAGAACATCATCAATAACGCAATGTTAGAAAGCGGGTGGGTGGCTGTCGCAACGGGTACACAAACCTCCCACTGACACCTCCACGGGATACAGGGAAATTAAATCGAATCAAAAGGAATCACTTTGCTCCCGATGCTGGTGCACAAACACTCACACAAATGTATTATTATAGCATTTACACAACCATGAGTCCAGGAAAGGTCCATCTGCTTCCCTCACTATCCAGTATTGTACAAAAATACAAAGAAGCACCCTCCAATTTCTGTATTTATCAACACAAGAGGAGTGTCCGTCTGTTTCCAGTGTCGGTACATGACCGAATGTACATTTACCTTCTCCAAGGCATCCTCCAAGTCAATGCCAGCAAATTACGAAGAAAGAGAGAGGCAGCGATTGAAGGCTCAAACCATTAATTTCCCTGGAGAAAGTGTGCACTCTGCTTGGAGGGCCAGAGTGACCTTTCGCTGACAAGACTGGAGCGGAAGAGACAGGCGCAGTGGACAAATGAGATATTAGAATACAGCAGTGAGAAGGGATCGAGGAGAATACAGACGGCTGTGGACACATATACAATCACTGTAAGCATGTTGAATGACTCATATGTATCCATGGACAGGTAGAATGATTCTATTTTGTTTTTATTTTGATGATGTAAATGCTATTTTTCTATTTATAATACCCTGAGTTTTAATTTCATCAGATATGCCTGTGCTGCGTTTGGGTCCATATAGAAAGATGAACCTCTGAATAAATATTAGCTCACAGGCAAATTGCCTTTGGTGGTCGTCTTTCACTCAAAAGCATTTGATTGAGTCAAAGAAATCTTTGTACAGTGTCGCTCAACAAAAATCAAATAAGGTATTTTTTTTGTTGTTGTTGTTTGCAACCTAGCGCATATCATATGTCAATCAAAAAGCCACTGAGGGCGCTCATACTGCTTCGCAACTTTGAATAGTGCAATTTAAAATAGCAGCAGAATGTGCGTGTGCTTGCATTTTTTTGTTGTGCACTATTTTTCCAATGCTGAGAACAAGGTTTTGTGAAAACTCACTTAAAAATGTATCCAGCAGTACTGACGGCCTGTCACTCAGCATGACGCAGATGAAGTTTAAGTTGTCAGCCCAGGTCTTACTGAATTTATCAGCATTAAGAAAACTGTATATATTTTTAAGTGAAAATACAGGAGTTAAGCTCTTCTGAGGAAGGTAATTTACTTTTCAAGTTCCAGAGTTGCTCCTTTTTTTCAGGAGTACGCCGACTGAGATGACTGTCTGGTGCTCCCCAAGAAATCATGATTGTTTTGTCACAGTCCTGGTCAACTTTAGTTCCAACTCTGGCTATTTACCCAGCTCTCCACTATGTTGAGAATTGAGCTTTTATTTATGTGTGCATGCTGAAAAAGATAAAACAGAAAGAAAAAAAGTACAGATTATGCAGAGGAGATACAAAAGAACCCAAGGGGGTTATAAAAACTCCTCACCTCAAAATAAACAAAGAAACACAACTTTAAAAAAAAAGCATAATGATGAGATACAACCAAGTCTGATTGCACGTCCTACATGATTCAAGATGGAAAAATAACAAAAGGGAATGCAATGCAGCCTTATAACTGAAATCCAAGGCCCTAACTGTCTGTTGGACCATGAGGCAATTTTCTGATTGTGTGTCATTTTGATGGACAAGGTCACCTCGAACAGGAAACGAGTCTGTTGCAAGTTTCTTTCAGTTTTCTTATGCAGGAGCTCTCCTGTGAAATTTATGTGTATTGTTTGCTTTGAGACCATACTTACCTGGCAGGGCTGAAGCTGAGAAAAGTAATAAAAGGTAAGAGGCAAGGAGCCATTGTGAAAGTTATAACCACACTGTGAGTGTGCTGGCTCTGGCGTCTGGTCTCAAAGCCACTGTGGCTGTGTCAAAGAAGCCTGATATAACTTGGACATTTCTTCATCTCGGTCAGTTTTGTATACAGGATCCAGTGCTTGCCAAAGAAAAGAGGCGACACATTTTCATCCCAACTTGTCAAATATCACCGCTTGGTCAGTGTTGTTCACGTCTACATATGATGCGCTAAGTGTCCTCCTACATCTGTTGACATTTTAAGAAGGCATCTCAATTTACGCCTGTTAAATGCAGTGTGTCCTTTCAAAACACACCTCCGCTTTCACAGAAAATGTCCAAATTCTAGATACATAGTCTTTTTCAAAATAAGCATTGGTAAACATAAGTATATATGTTTATTGCTTGTGCAAAAGAAGCAGGTTGGGTGGAGAAAAAAAGAAGATTTGGCAAAAAATTCATACGGGAAGCTGTTGGACCCATTTAGCACCACTCCCACCCACCCTATTAAGACTATAGGGTCAAACTGCCATGACATGTTCTGTCCAGCCACATTATAAACTGACACCACCTACTGGTGTGTCATACTGCCACGACAGGTGTAGTCTGGCCAACCAGTGGTGCATCACAATGCCAGGAAAGGTGCCACCCTGCAGTTTTATAAACTGCCACTGCCCACTGGTGTGTCATACTGCCGTAACAGGTGCCATCTGGCCAACCAGTGGCGTATTATACTGCCGCAAAAGGTGTCATCCAGCAGGATTATAAACTGATGCTGCCCTGTGGCTTATTTAACTGCAACAAAAGATGCCATCTGGCCAATCAGTGGCCTGTCATACTGCCACAAAATGTGCCATCCAGCAGCGTTATAAACTGATCCTAGCATATTATACTGCCGTGAAAGGTGGCTTTTGGCAACATTGTCTGACTCTGAAATCACTTACCAAATGATGAGTTTAGAATGACAATCGACTGAAAAAGGAAACTCCAGTTTCATATCACCTTGGTTTGTCTTTTTACATGTTTAACCATTACTCCTACTTTGAGTACAATGTTATAAAAAAACAATGATGGTCAAAACTATTAAAATAAGACCCAAATTGTAATAATGTAAAAAAATAAATAACACTTCCCATGCCTATAATGGAAACAAGTGTTTCATTTCATTTCATTTCCCTGATGTATATTGCTCAGTTTTGAATTTAAATGTTAAGATGTCTAGCTTCTGTAATAACCTTAACACTGACAGTCTACAGAAGTCCTCTTTGATTTTAGAACATCAAATCACAAAACTTCAGGAGGCTCCTCAGACAAAGAACAAGCATAATAGAGTACCTTGTTCAAGGTTACATTAGAGAGTTTGCCTGGACTGAAAACCAGCAAGCTTTTAGCCAACCTGCAGTCCTGCATTAATTATAACAGTGAGGATGTGAGGATCAGCGCGGTAATCTCATAATATACATCCCCTTCCCACACAGAGAGAAAATCAACAGCAACCCCAGCAGTGACTAATGACTAACACCCACTTGCTTGGTCTAAATTACACAGTGGCCACTTCAGTTCAATGGATATGGTGCACTAATGCACATTGCTATGTTGTTGCTGAAAATATATGACAGCCATGGGCACTGGAAAATATCTGAGAGTGTACTTAGGCTGGAATGTCTAAGGTTATATAATATATAAATCAATTGAAAAAGCAAAACATTAACAGTGTCATAACCAGCGTGGGAAATTATGTTTTTGGTCAAAAAGGCACTGTAGCCAGCAGTTACCTCACATCTACTAGCCACTCATCTTTTCGCCATTATTTTTTAAAATTTTACCATTACTACTACTGAATAATAGAATCCAACCCACTCTACAATCTAAGCTAGAGGCACTTTAGTGCATAAAACAACACTTATGTATATTTCTGAAAATGTTGGAGAATTGCAGATTACTTTTTTAGAACTTTAACATAAGTAGTTATTTTTTCATGCACTGTTCCACATCATGGTAATGTAAATACTGTGAGAAAGGGTTCCCTATAAGTGGTCTGAGAAGTGATCTGTCTTGTTTGATCCCCAGACTGGCAGACTACCTCTGAGCAACTCAATCACCAGAAAAAATGCTGGCATTGTATATTTCTGCAAACCTAGAATATTTTGCATTTCTAAATTTCATGTAGCAGATTTGTTGAAACTTTGTGTTTGTTTATGTTTAAATTTTGAATTTTATGTTGTGGCAGCTGTTAGTGTGTGGTTGAGTTTAGGCTCAAACACCACTTCATCTGGTTACTACAAACATGACTTGAAATGTCCTAAACACTGTTAAAAAATAAACACTTTTGTTGCCACAAACACGGCTTGAAATGTCCCAACCTGTTGTTTAAATGACCTTCTTTTGTTGCTACATGGATGATATGTCCTAAACTCTTGTTAAAAGATACCCGCTTTTATTGCTACAGGCATGGCTGGAAATGTCCTGACCTGTTGTTAAAAAATACCTGCTTTTTTTGACAATATACATGGCTAAAAATAACCCCACCTGCTATTAAAAAAATCCCACTTTGTCCCACACTCTTAATGAAAAATACCAGCTTTTGTCACTACAAATGTATCTGGAAATGTCCAGAACTCCCATTAAAAAATACATGCTTTTTTTGCTACAAACATGGTTATGTTATTACCCAGGTGCACTTGAGCCAGGCCAATAACCGCTGGCTGCTCCAGTTGAGCAGTGCATTGGCCAGCGGATTAGACTGTGTTTGTATAGGGAAGCTTCAAGATATGAACATGTGTAACTAAGTGTGATGATGGTAAATATGGTAAAGAAGATTTAAAATGTTGTGAAGTAAATGTATGAACAAACTCATCCGCACATATGCACTTATTGCACATACAGCCTATACTGTATGTCAGTTGTATGAAATGCTTCTGAGGCAATGCAATTACAGTGACTGTGTCCAGGAAGGAGCCTTTAATTGGGTCTGAGTGTATTGACCACTGGCTGTGTTATGGGCGGTCGATACACCTGGGGTAACAGTCAAAGGCGAGAGAACCTGCCCTCCTGCCTTCATCCTCTGCCCTCAGGTCATGGCTGTGTGCATCCATAGGCAAATGTTCAGAGACAGGTCCAGTTAGGGGTTGCAGGTTGAATTTGGCAGCTATCTGACTTGACTACACAATAAGTTCAATTTGGTTAAGCATTAACCCATTCCAGAGGACCCAGTGTGTGTGGTTTTCTTTCATGTAAAATCATCTGGAATTAAGAACTGTTGTGCTTTCGTAGCCTGAGAACAAGCCTTTTATGTCTACATTAGGAGCGGGTCCTCATTTATGGAGATGGCCATGTTTGACACCATGTTTCTATGGTAGTCCAGAACGGACAAACCGAACACTGGCTCTAATACTGTCTCTACATCAGATATCATGGTTAGAAGCCTATCTGTTACAAAATATGGGAACCTAAGGTGAAACTGCTTTAGTCAGTGTCTTTACCAGTTAAAACCACCAGTTCAGTTTGTTTTGGAGAGGAAGAGACCTCTGCGGATAATTTGGCTGTCTGTGAAAACCTCCTGAACATCTGGATCTTATGTTATCAGAGAAAAATGTGAGCACACATTAACAGATGGTGGACCGGGCAAAAAGCACCAGAGAAACACTGATTTGTAACGTGAAACTGCTTTATTCAGTGTTTTTACTAGTTTGAACCAGGAGGTCTGTTTTTTTTTTTTTTTTTTTTGTGGAGAGGAAGAAACCTCTGCCAATAACTTGGCTAATGTTAAACACCTCTTGAATGTCAGGATCTTAAGTTATGTGAGAAAAAAAAAAATGTTAGCCCATGTTAACATGTGGTGAGTGAGCTGCCCATCTCAGAAATGACAAACAGCATCGTAGAAACACAGATTTTTAATGTGAAACTGCTCTATTCCTTTTTTTTAAAGGTCTAAATAACTTGTTTGATTGTTTTGGAGAAAAATGGATAATGGATGGATCTGCTCCCAATAAAAACTTCCTGAACAATGAACACTGAAGAAATTCTAACCGGGAGAAGTTTGTCACTAAATCATCATAAACTAATACAAACTAACCTTAATGGCAAAGAATGGGGGAAAAAAGCCATTATTCTGAGAAAATTATCTTTTAATGATAGCTGGATCATTGTTACAAACTTGTTTACCCAGTTTATAGTCAGCAGTTTGTGCTTTTAGATTTCATCCTGAATGTCATTATTCATTTCCAAAGCTGTTTGTTGCTGTATTTTTTATATAAATATCAAGGAGGAAAGAATAATAACATCCTGAGAAAAGTTTTCTGTACTCAAAAATTTGCATAAATTGGTCATTTAAAATATAAAATGCTCCAGTTAAAAAACACAAATTCTACCCACACAAGTTGTTGCATTATGCGATACAAATTACATACAATCAAGGGTATTTTATCTACAATGAATTTAATTTCCTTTGACATGCATGCTGGGTACAAACATTCAAGATGTTGCAGCTATACCTGGGAACAATCTGGGCATGTTTTAGCATATTTTCTTCTTTGATGTCACAGAAATAGATCAGAAAGCCTCCTTATTACTGGCCGCAAAAACGAGATGGAAGTGTGCCGCCGCTGTGTGTTCAAAGGGGATGTGAAATGCCATTTTGCATAGTATCACAGAGAAGAAAATACTGCTTATATGAATATAAAGTAAACACATTATTTTACATAAAAATGTATGCAATTATGAGATCTACAGTTGACATCTTTAGTGTACTAAACCATGTCTCGCATACAAAGAGCGACCATGACAGTCACCATGCTATATATATGGGTGCTGTTTTTATGCAAAAGACTGCCAGTAAAACAAGTTATGTCATTAATCAATCGACACATTTAAGCTGTACATTTCTCTGTTCAGCTAGTGTGAATCAGGCCTGGAATAACCTGTTTCATTATCACAGCATAATTGCAGTTAGCAACATAGCATGATTAATCAAAGTGTTTTTCCGAACCGGCTGGAATTGCCTCTCTCTCATTTAGAGGAGCACATCCAATCATGACATCACAGGCACATCACAACAAATTAGACGGGGCGGTTTCCATCTAATGATGTTTATCGCTTGATGTGTAGATGTAGGGACTTAATCACATTTCCTTCACTTGGTGTGAAACTAAGTGTTTATCCTTGAGCTGGGCTAACACGTTTGTGTTTAGCGATGCTGTAAGTGCATCATGACTGGAAAGTTATCTACAGAGGACATTCAATTACATCCTGACAAGAAGGGAGGTTTTTCAGACTCTACGCAAATGCTTTTCTCCTTTAAGCCAATTAAGAGCTTTTGACGAAAACACTTCTTTCATTATTCATCATAAAGCGTGTCGGCCTTGTCAAGTAGGACTGCTCTCACCCTGATCTAAGTGCTGTTAAACACAACACCACTGTGAATAGTGAAACGTGTCAGAAACACAGATACTGGCTACGGGTGCTGCTGGTCTGTTTCCACCAGCCCCTGCCAAGGATTTAGTCCTGTGAAGATGGCCTGCCGAGCTGACGGTAATTAAACTCCACATTTCCATTGATCTCCTTCATCTCTTCCTACATCCTCCCTGCCTCCTCCCTCATTCCCATTCTCGTCCTAAGGAGGGTTCCTGAATAAATAATGCAGGTTTCCAAGTGCGGGTGTGTTAATTGGCCTGTCTTTATGAGCCCAGAGGGTTCCTGCTGACCTTTTTGTGGAGATAGCCAGTAGCCCGGGGCCAGACGCCTGCAGAGAGACAAAGTGAGAGCTGTTAGCCATGGGACTGTGTGGAGGCAGCTGCCCAGATCTTCCACTTTAGCTGGGATAAAGTGCAGCCTTTGAGATCAACATGCCAGGTCTAATAGCACCTAACCTGCGATCATCCCGTGATACCTGTAATCACTCTGAACCTGATTGGTTGCCGTATTTGAGTTTTTATTTTTCAAGTCGTTTCAAGTGAGAAAACATCAAACAACCATTATTTCACATACGTATATGTGATTCTACACATTAAGGCGGGCTTCAATGAGCCTTTTGACCACTGAGGAACATCAAAGTATGGGTTTAAGTGAAGCACCTGCTAAATAAAGGAAGGGTGTTATTATCATAAACTGCTCTCATTCGCTGTTTCCCCTTTTAAACTAGTCAAACCCCCAGCCACAAGCTTTACTAACCATTAGGCTTCCACATCCAGCCAATTAATGTGCAGTCCCACCATAATCAATCTTCATGTTTTTTTGATGATGAATGAAGTAATGATCAGTACCATCCGTTTAAGCAGAAATGTGGTTTGAATGCAAGAAGTGGACAGAATTCGACGCTAGCCGGCCTTGATTACGCATTAATTCTGCACATATACTGATCTTCTTTGTCAAAACTTACAGACTCCCACCACTCAAAAATGTGCTTTTTTATGTTTATGTCCCCTAAATGTTTGACCTTGACTTAACTATACAGATATGTGCAAAATGTGTCACTAGAAAGGTGTTTTCACATTCTTCTACTGAATGGGATGATGTCTGTGCACTTCCCTAAAATCTGAGATCTAAACATACGCCAGGCAACTTGATGAGGTACATCACTGATAAGAAAGCCAATCACAGCCTAATACCGTGAAAACATCACCTATTTTAGGCTCAAATGTGTTTGGCTGAATTGCTCTGAATCTCTCTTTCGAAACTCCTGTAGGCATCTTGATGCACACCGCTCTGTCACTGGACAACTAATCATGAACGCTTTTGAAGAAAAAGGAAAGCAAAATTTACTGCAAAAGAGCTTTAGAGCTTTTATTACTATTATGTGGGAAAACCAGGTTGAAAGAAACATTAGTATTATGAGCACCTTTAACATACTTAAATACTTAAATTTGTCTAGAAAGAGATATTAAATCCACAAAATGCTAACAAATGGTCCATCCCAGTGTGGTGCCTGACTCTACAGATGTCAGGTCCAAGAGTCAAATCTGTGACTGCAGGGCATGTGAAAGGTGTCACAGGCTGATGTGAGCCATCAGTCACTTGAGATTTTTTCACAAATATTTTGGACATGGAGGAGTGGCAATAGACTTCTAGCGGACCCTTGAATATCTCAGCCATTCGTCTAATTGTTTTCTGTAGTGAAGTGGCGCAATCCACGAGTCTGTCTATACATGCTCCCAAGGTGCTTGTTATGAAGTATGTAATGGATTTCAATCCATTGTTCATTAATTTCTGTGCTAGGCACTAAGCTCATAAGTACCTCGTGTACACATGAAAGAGCACCATTTTCTCCTTGAGACATCATGTCAGCATGATGAGGAGTCATTATTTCATTTAGAGGGGATCATATATTGGTTTTAATGGAAATGTCAGCTATATGTTGCTGGATATATGCTGAAGCCAATTCGGAAAGACATGGCCTGTTGTGAAATGCAAACTAGAGTCACTAGCATTAGTAAGCTTCCACTTTAAACAAAATTTGAATTTGAAAAAAGACCTTGGATTTCACATTGTCCTGTTTCTTGGCTATCTCAGAAGAGAATCATCAGGCTAAACCCCTTGTGATTTTTCATCAATTTCACAGGCAAAGCTGACAAAGTAAGCAGATGCATCCTACCAGGCTCAGGGTTACCTGCCTTCCTCTTTCACTTCCTGCTTGGGGCTACTTTGAAGCCCCTTGCACATTGGGTGAGTACCTTCAATAACATGGATTGCCTCATCTGTAATTCATTTGGGCAGAGTACCTGTGACATGAATAAGGAAGATTTACACAGTATTTCTAGGAAACTATGTATATTTATATGTTTTGCTAAGAGGCTTTAAGGGTTGTTTTTGGCAGACAGAGGCGATTTCCAAAGAAAATGAATAGTTGTGAAGCCAGACTGGCAGATTACTGACAAATCGGAAGAAATATAGCATGTTATTGTGGTTAATCATGCACAGGGGTCATTCTTTTAGTGACCGGGGGCATGCAATCTTGATGCTTGTGTCTTATCGCCTTTTGTAGGCTTAGAGTAAAAAAAGATTTACATTCTGCGCAAGATTGATTGTAGATTTTCACAGAATCTCATATCTCACAGAAAACCATATTACTGTGAAAGATTTAACAACAGACAACCTTTAATTTCAAACATGTACATGCCATCGGACTATCAATCTGGGTCCAACGCTGTGAGATACATGTATGCCACAAACTATTGATGTAGTGGCATGATACCATCTTTACATCTAGGGAGTACGAAGATCTCATTATATGATTTCACATTATAAACTCAGTTAACTGTTGCCAGGGATTGAATTTGAATTTTAATATTGGACTCCAGTGGATTGAAAGATCATCAATTGATAAAGCTTTCTGAAATAACTTTGTGCCGAATCATGTTACATTTACCGAGAGGGAATGGCTTTAGACGGTAACTGTCTTGAGGAATCCAACAAATCTGATTGTGCTTGGGAAAAGCACTGCATCATTGCACTCCTTGTGATGCCTCCCCCCCCCGAAACGAATACAATGAGAGAACAGAAAAAAATAGACTAAGCTCATAATCCAATCTGATTCAGAGCTACAATGAGATCTGCCTTCACTCGGCTTGTGAACAGCGGAAGCCCCAAAAATAGCCTGGAATTTGGTGGCAAATCCAAGACTCTCTTAATAAATTGATAGGTGGAACTGAGGCAACGGTTTGTCTGTGTTTTAACCATTTCCTTTGGCTGAGCTGTGGTGAGTGTGACTTCTAAATATAAAAGAGAATGTGCTGCTGTGTCTCGATATACTTTTGCCAACAGTTTTTCAGGTTCTGAGTTTGATAGTAAGGGAAAAGACCAAATCAAGAGAGGGAGCAGTTGAAATGAGGTTGGCAGTGGAGATTACAGTGAATGAAGTGAGGCAAATTACCTAATTCCATTTAGTGACGATGTGTAATCGGCTTTATCTACCGTGGTGATCGTATTAGACCCCTAAATAATCTGCAAAGAGAAGGATTAAAAAAAACGAGAGAGTAGTGCCTCAGCTGATGCTTGTCGCCTCACTTTGTAGACTTTTAATCTGACCTGCATCGATTTTGGAATCCAACAAAGCCCAATATGGCTTCATTTCGTTGTTCTGGCCAAGTATGGACAGATTGTTCCAGCATACGGCCGTTGCAGAAAGCAGACGATAGGTAGTTAAAGCAAAGTGTTTGATCTTAAGAGTCGTTGAGTAACTTGTTTTTAAAATGCAGTGACCCATGCTCCTAAATAAGAACCATAAATCCTTGTCCTTTATGAATAAATAATGTTGGCTTAAAGAAAGTCTTTCAAATGATAAAGTGCTCAGAGAATAGCAGACAATAATATGTGTAAATTAGAAGATCAAGAAGCTGTGGATTAGGCCATTACAAAATGGTATTCAATTGTTGCCCTGCAGGGGGCCCTAAAGGCTCATTAATACTCTGTTGCATGTGAAAATAAAAATGTTTATATCAAACATTTCGACCATAACTGCCCACATACTTCCATTTTTCCCTTATGCTGGCACATGCTACAGTCAAAGGGAACTTGTAAGCTCATGTTTGCGGTGTAGAAAGCCATGTACACAAAGTCTTGAACTCGGAGCTCTCTGAAAATTTCCTCTTGTGAGTTCGTAAATACCACAATAGGGTTGGTGTTCATATGGACTCTTCTCATAAAAATGATTAACTCGAACTTATTTGAATACAGCAATAGATACATGCAATACCTGTAGATGCCACTAGAGAGTCAAGTTCTTGATATCAACAAACATGGCGACAATGGACGAGGTAGTATTAATGTGTCTTTCAAGGTGTTTTAGACGGCAGTGGTCTGTTATGTGAATGGAAATCTCTTTTCACTATATTTGCAATTCATTCTACTGCACCATTTTCAAAACGTCTTTGCCATATCATATGGTTGTATAGTATTTTTCTTGAACTTTGCTACACTGCCTCCACAATTTCTAGTGATACTGCTCTGTTTTTTTCCATATCCATAAGCTCTCAGAAAATGTGAACAAATACAGATCAAATGAACACAAAGTACAAACTGATGGCTCCATCCATGGATGTATAAGGTTAAGCATAAATGAGCCATCAGGATGTATCCCTTATTTCTGTCAGTCACTCCAGACGGAGTTGTCTTGATGACTGCCAGCAGCATTTTGAACAGAAAGGAATCTTTTTGCCACAGTGAGGTAAACATTTGAATTTTTAGCCACACTTGCTGCGTGCTCCGAGATGGCAAGATGGTCTTTTGTGGTGTAGATAGTGGGAACCAAAGAAAGAACGAAGACCAGGATGAAACTGAAGGTTAAAAGATTAACTGAAAGGTTACTGTAATGTCACAGTAGACAGACATTGGTTGAAGAGAGGGGATGGCCAGTGACAATGGAGCAGAGGGGAGGAATAAAGACTTGTAGAGCAGATGAAGGCAGAAGAAACAAGCAGGAGTAGGTTGGCAGGCAGGCGAGTTCATGTTATTTATTCATCCAGTTGCTGCCACTGAAAACCATGGGTTTTAGTCTCTAAAAATGCTAATAATGTACAAAAAAGACAGTTGTTTTAAATGTATAAACAAAATGTAAATAGAAATGTAAAATGTGTATGCATAATGAGGAGTAGAAATACATATGTACAGAGGTAGAACAGCTTAGAAGTCTGCATAAAATGTAAAGTGACTACATAATGTAAAGTGACAGTGTCTAAATGATGAGCTCAGAGCTCAAACTGGCAGGCAGACAGGCAGGCCAACACCAATCCTGATGCACAGGAAAAAGACAAGCATTAATAGAGGTTACAAGTGCACAAGGGAAACTATGCACTAAGATACTGAGCTTTGCCTGAGCACAGCTACCACAGAAGTTGAGATAACATTCTGCCGACGAGTGGTAAAAGAGCCAGGAATGGTATACATGACAGCTGATTGTAGCCAGGTGTGTGGTGAACTGGAGCTGCGTTAGGTGATGAGCAGAATGCATGCAGGTGTGTTGGTAGGCAGTGTCCAGGCGAGCAGCATGACTGAAACGACACACACACAAACACATACACAAATACGCACACAAACATGCACACACACACACACACACACACACACACAGACACAGACACAGAGGGCAAACTGGGGACACTGAGACACGGAAAACACATGAGAAGTAGGGACACAGCGAAAGACAAGAGAAAGATAGGGACACGGCTTTGGCTGTGACACAATCAGTCCACCACTTTGTTAGAGACAGAAATATCTCAAAAATGAGTGGATGGATTGCCATGTAAATTTGTATCTTTTGAATTTTCACTTATAGTGCAACAAGCATGTCAAGGTCCTCACTTATGCAGTGAAATATCACAACATCTAAACTTTTAATTTGCACCATTTAAAAAAAAAAAAAATGAAAATACATTCATGCTTTAGAGACAATAAATCCCAATGATCTTCATCTAGTGCCACCATCAGGTCAAAATGTTACATCTCTTATAGTTTTGTTTGTGAACAATATTCCAGTTAACCTGCGAGGTGGGTTGTGTGTAGTGCTAGCTCGTAAATATCAGCATAGCATAGCAGCTTTATGTCATGACACAGTGTCAAAAAAAATACCTGGTTAGGGTAAAAGCAGTAAACTGTCAGGTTAGGTTTAGGAAAAATATCATAATTTGGCATCAACTTAATACTTTTTTTCTCAAAACAAGGTTTGTCTCATCACAGCACGTCATATACAGCATGTCACAAATGGCACTAGCTTAACACGATACACATACTAGTACATATAGCTATGTTATTATTAAAACATTTGATGTTGACTTTTGGATGCAAACAGTATCCTAGGTGAAAGTCTTAGGTTTGTTTGACCCATCCACATAGAGACTTCTTTGATATTTGTACAATATTACACAGACTTTGCATGTTATGTCACATCACCTCCCTCTCTGCTCCTGTAATTATTACTTTAGCCAGTAGAGGGAGCCACCAAATAAGGTCCTTGCAAAGTCAACCGAAGTATTCGCTTTGGGCTGGCCTCACAGAGCTGCTTGCATGGCCGTAGACTCTAAGGGCATGTCCCAAATTCGTTCCACTTCCACCATTTCTACAACAGGCATCAATCAAACTGCAACTTAGGAATGCTGTTGACAATAAAAATTTAGAAGGAGAAAACAAAATTTCTTAATTAGGATTTTTTTTTCATAGGGGCATATTTCTTGAGCTGTCTCACAACCACCCACATTTTCTTCTCAACTGAGAGCAGTGCCTCAATTTCTATTGTGCAATGTGGAGACTGGTCTCCATTGACAGCACACTCAAAAATCAACCTTAATTAGTGTTCAAACTGCAAAGTTTGAGTATATTTCATACTACCAGTTCTCCAGCATGAACACTTTGCATACTCAAAATCAGCTAAGAATGAGTATGTAATATGGATTCATAACACGCCATTTGTCTTGTTCAATCAAGTATAACATACAGCATCTTGTATGCCAGTGCTATGCAATTTGCTAAGAACATTAATGCTCTCCAGGTAACACACTGGTGCTTTTAATGGCCTCCCATAGTCTTTAACTCTCGTGACAAATCGTCATAATTCCAGCCCTAGGGCAAGGTAAGAATAGCAAAATTGTCAGTATGTTGTTCTAACCTTTCTAACACTTTTGCAGGAGGTGTAAAGAATACTGTAGCCTCTGGGAGCTGCTAGACCTTAACCCTCTTTCGGTCGAATAAAAAATGAAAAAGTGTGCTTGGTTGCCAACAGGTTTTCACAAGTTCCTAAAAACTTTTTGAACTTGTTTGAAATTCATTTCAGGAACTCAAATATGCCTCATTAAGTAATGACTTACCCACTGCAAGCCAGCCAGAGACTTCAAAAGTCTGCCAACAGTGGATTATATTCAATCGTGCGGCTGGAGATTTGATCTTCACATTTAATGTATTTAAATTTGCTGTTTCCTGTTGAAGTTGATGGATTTAAAGGTTTGAGCCAAGGGTTTGTTATAAATCAGTGGAAATAAGAGATCTGATTATATTTTCCAGGGCCCAAAGGCTTGATTGGTGCACCAGTTTTCAAGTTTTTCTTTTTTAGATTTAAGACAGACAGGAGCAAATTTGAAATCCTGGGGCCGTATTCACAATGCCTTTGAGAATACTCTTCTCTAGAGAGTCCCTAACTTAGCCTAAACATTTCCAGTAAGAGGTTCAAGCTGAGGAGTGATTTATAAATATAAAAAAATAGTAAAAATATTTTTATAAAAGTTCTTAGAGGAACTCTGAGAGGTGAGCAATTTTCTAATTATTTTAATTATATTTTATTTGTTTTTAAGTGAAAGACACAGATAGCTTCTGGAACCTATCGATTTTGACCATTGCCATGGACTCCATTCTTTGCGAATCATCTACATTCAACTGCTTTGTGAAATGAACCAGCCAAAATATAGATTTGAATTGCAGGGTAGAGGTTTTACGCTAGGTGGTTGATTGCAGCTATGTGGCAGCTTTTCACCTAACTTTGCCAACATTCACGGCATGCATAATAATAATTATGGCCTCTGTTAACAGGGTTCTTTATCTTTTTCTATGCAGAATTTCCACAGTTACTTTACATTTTCTACCCTCTGCCATTTCCACTACTACTGTAGACAATAATGACAACTGTAAAATCTATTGTTCACCACAAAATTACTCCTTTGCTGTGGACATTTAGCACTGGACCTGGGAAAACAAACAGCACAGTTCTCTCACTGCTTTTGTTGCGCTATGGTTGAAGCACTTCCTTTTGTGCCGTAAATCAATCCTTCATTTTTCTCAGGAGAATGTACCCGGAGGCAGGCAGAATTGCATAGTGAAAGCTAAGATAAAAGCAAAACAATTTTTTCATTGTTCTATAGCCATTGCATTGTGCAATCCACATTAAATTCAGAATTAAATGTTTAAACAAAAACAGGTACCTCTGGATGGCTCAAGTAAATCTAAAGCCTCTTAAAAGTCCTCCTCCCTACTCCTAACAGTTTTTTTTTTACCTTAGGAGTTCTCTTAAGTGCTAAGATGCTTTGCGAATAACTTTAAACATTACCAGGATCTTAACTTTAAGGGGAAATTCTTAGAAAGTGTCGTAATTCTCAGAATTTTCTTAGAATTTGTCACTAGGAGCAACTCTTTACACTAGGAAACTTTAAGCATACGACCCCAGATCTTCTTGTTGTCCAATACAAAGCCATGTTTCTCAAATAGCCAAAAGATTTTTCGCTAAATTGTAAGTATATACTGCTGTGAATAGAAGAAGGAAGAAGTTGTGGCTGACATCTGCTATCTGTGCCCCTATCACCCAGCAGACAAGACCAAATCAAATCCACATAAGACAGATGCACAAAGCCTGTGTTCATCCAAGCATCACTCTCTCTCTGTCATCTCCCCCCCCCAACTCTCACTTGAAAAGCAAGAGAAAATCAAGGTCAGGCCACCAATCACATGACGTTGCAGGAGAATAAATTTCCACATACTTGTCCTTTCCGACCCATTGACAGTCTCAAGGAATGTAGCCTTGTCAAGCCAGGTAATATATGACTAGTGAAGACATATGGCATGTTTGCATGAGACCCTTTGTTACAGTCTACCTTCCCTCCCCCTATCTCCTCTCTCTCCTCAAACACACAACACTCAAATTCATATAGAAAGTGATGGGTGGGTCGGTGGGTGCTTGATTCATGAGTCAAAAGCCACAAGTCCACATTGCCAATGTTTGAGTAGAGGAGAATCTAATTAAAATGGCAAATGGAAAGAGAAGAGAGAGAGTGAGCGAGAGAGAAAGAAAGTGAGTAAATCAGCATAATTACAGCTTAATGCAAACAACTCCACATTGTCTTTATTCCAATGAGTTAATGAGGTTACAGACTGGAAAAAACAATTCCATCACTGCTATTGTCTTCTGCAGGCCACCAAGGAAAATGAGCTGTCACACGATCTTAATGGCGACAGGGTTTTCACCCAGGCCAGAATTAATATCTGACTCCCAGGCCTAATGAGCAGGAGCTGGGAGAGCCAAGTGTGAACTCTTTGTCCTGCGAGTTTGGTGAAGAAAGCAGAGGAAATGCAAGAAAATAAAAATAAGAAATGGATGGCACAGAGAGTGATGGCACTTAGGAGGGAATACATCGCTCTGATTGGATTCTGCTCCTCAAGGGCTATTTCAATTCAAAGTCTTATCAGCGTGACAATCAGAAAATTAACAGTGTTCTCAAAGTGTGTTGCTATATACTGAAATATACAAAGATATAATCAGTTAGTAGTAGTCAAGTTGATTACAGCTAATTGCAGAGTTGCACCTACTATCCCATAGTCAAGTGTCTATAGCAAACCCAAAATTTACAGTGCAGTTATATACATACTCATAAAATGGAACCTAGTGCACAGGGCTTTATCTACCACTGAGGATACTTAATTCATGTCCTTGTTTGTTCCTTTTACATTGGAATTTGGGGATTATTTGCAACATGCAGGGAGTTTACATTGTACATTTCAAAACTTTCAAAAGTAATTGTATTTTACATGATGATTCCAGCATTTCTAGACTCAGTATATTCAACTAAATTTCCAAAATAAATGTTGGCATTTTATGTTTTGGTAAACCACAGATTTGTAACATTTGTATGTTATAAATTTAGCTATTGAAACATTTCTTTACATTTTAATAATGCTATTTTTAATGTGTGACTATGTTTAGGTGCAGAAAACCCCCAGAAAAATACAATGCCAACATTTTCTTCCAATGACTGAGCTGATGTATTCAAATGTTATTACTTTTTAGACCAACTAAAATAAATATTCAGGGTTTCCCACCAGAATTTCATTCCTAACAGTGTGGAGATGAATTTAAAACCATTCCTTCATGTCAAAATATACAGTTTTCAGTAAATATGTGTTACAGGTATATGAAATACACCAGACCATATTATTTCTAAATGTCTTCTTATAGAGCCCTGTCCATGTACTACTTCAAGTGATTTATTCCATATTTGCATGCCTGGGGACTCATTATTGCAAAAGAAAATATATGCACATATATATATTACACACTGGCTTCACATTGTCACAACGTAGACAGCTGTTTTCTGTTTAAAGTGATTCAGCATGTGTGGATTGTAATCTGCATAGATATTGACCTGTAGTATTTTTTTTCTTTTTCTCCCTGTATTGTGATTTATAGAAATATATATTTGTCTCAACCGCTTATTCATACATTTTTTGTTTGTTTTCCACTATTTGGGGAGAAATATATTTCATTTAAAATGTTTCTAGTTTAAGCAGGGGAGTGCTTTTCTTCTATGTGTCCTAAACCTAACGTTATGTATGGGGTCCTGCAGATATCTTATAAACTCTAAAACATTCTTAACATTGTTTTATTAGCTCAGTACTCACAATGTTTCATAATTTTGTGATTATTTCTCATAAACACGATTTCAAGTGATGACATGTTTCAGAACATGATTAAATACAATGGATTCCATACGGACCTCGTCTGTCACTGGTGTTGATAGTAGTGTTAATGTAATCTCTGTAAACAGATATCTGCATAGACCAATAGCAGATGGGTCCTGAGATTTATGCAGCATACTTCTCCCAATTTCCAGAAAAGTCTATTCAAATGTTTGTTATTGGAGTTTCATAAAGAGACCTAGACAGAAATTAGAGCCCCCTGTAGCCTAATTGACCTCCAGAGATAATTAGCATCATTATGTAAAACAACATGCTGCACATGATTTTGCCAGTGAATCATGTCTTGGCCAAAAAATAATATAAATATGTGTTCATGCATAGTCCATATGATGAACAAAGCATGGAGTACTGTACGTATTAATCTTAACATTGCAGTTTTCGTGACAAAGTGCATGGGTATTAATAAGGCCAGAAGAAAAGAAAACAAACATAGAAAAAGAAACTAATGTTGATTTTGCAATAGTGTAGTGATAGCGTGAGACCCCAAATTATGAGAAAACAAACTGAAGACACAGGCTAATTAACAATGACACACACAATTCATTTATACCTGTTCCTCTGTTTATCCATATTTTGTTTGTTTTGATTTTACATAATTTCCCATCAGTGCTCTCTGTACAAACATATTCTTTAAATGTGTTTTGCATCTTTTGTATCTTGTGATGCATTTTATATACCACTTTTTTGTGTGCATGTTTTTTAAATGTTGCCTACAGGAACAATCCACCAATTTCTTTATTATGTGCAGAGTTACAAGTTACGAGTTATGAGACCAATAAAAATAACTTGTATCCCGGTGATTAGTATAAAAAATAACAGCAATGCTCTGAACTGGTTTTTACCTATCATATTTCACAAACACATACTGTGAAAGTCAGCCAGCAGGGTTTCCCTGCCCGAGGAGGATTTCCATTTCCTCGCCTTTTCCTTACACAGATTTTTCATTTTTTCTGTTCCTTTTATTAAATTCAAGCTTTTTTTATTTTTTTTATTTTTCATTCTAGTCACCCCATGCTGTGGGTTTGGGGGGAAAAATTGTAAAAGAGTGATATTGCCTGAGTGACAAATGTACTATTCCGGCGCAGTTATGGCCCAGCAATAGTCGAATAAAGCAGAGGATGTGATATGGAAGAAAACACGTGCATCTCTTGTACTATTTTTAAATATTAACATATTTTGAGGGATTAAGGTAGAGATGCACGGGTGGATTTTGAGATAATGGGCCACTGGGCACTGACATGCATAAGGCCCCACCACCCCTCCACAGGAGGAGACACAGACTTTGTGGTGACTTTGCCTCTTTTTGTTATTGTTTTGCAAATCTTTGTAGTTCTGTTGTCTTTTTGTGTTATTGTGTGTCTCTTTGTGGTTGTTTTGTGCCCTGTTTTGGTAATTGTGTAACTTTTCAGTTGTTATGTGTCTTTTGTGGTAATTTTGTGTTTCTGTAGCCTTTTTGTGTCTCTTTGAGGACATTTTATGTCTCCTTGTGATTTTTTTGTGTCTCTTTGTGGTAATTTTCTCTTATGGTAAATTTTTGGCTTTCTTGGTTGTTTTTTGTCTCTTTGTTGACATTTTGTGTCTCTGGTTGTTTTGTGTTTCTTTGTGGTAATTTTGTGTCTCTAAATAGTTATTTTGTGTCTGTGTGTTTTTGTGGTAAGTTTGTGTCTCTTTTGGGTAATTTTGTGTCTCTTTGTAGTAATTTTGTCTTTGTTCGTGTTTGTATTTCTTATGTATTTATTTATTTATTTTTAGAGGGGGTGGCACTTTAGGCCCCGGAGCCCGAGCCCAGGAGGCCCATCCAGTAATCCATCCATAAAGAGACAAATGCTCAGTCAAGAAGATAAATGAATACGCCAGAGTCGCGCTTAGTGTCAGTGTATGAGGAATGTATGATCTCTTACATGCACATAACATGAACCACCACTCTTTTCATTCTATAATGTAAAGTGAGTCAAAACCTTTAGTTTTAGCTTCATTCATACACTGTAATTAACACTGGTCTTACTGTAGCTCCCTTGGCAGTAGGACACAACTAACTTTCCCATTACCAAAGGAAGTCATTTATGCCCCCGTTCTCTTTTTGATCCATCAGACTGGTGATGAAAAGAATAGAGGAGCCTCAGTCTAGGATCTGCAGCCTTTGAGACTCTACAGCTTGACTCATTTCATTACTGTCATGAATTAAAGATCCCCAATCTCCTTTTTTCCATTCGCATGGCAATGATCCACCCTTAGTTAATTTACAGTCGCTCGTTGTGCAAAGGCCTCCAGCCTCAAAGCTCCCATGACAATTTACCTGTGTCCTTTTCACTTGCTGGCGCATATCATTGTGATATACTATAATGGAATGAGCGGAGGACTTGGCAGTGAGTGGGCATGTTGTATAATAAGCTGGGGGAGGTATAGTAATCAGTTACAGTACACCTTTCACTTCCTGGCGCAAGAAAACATCTTAACCAGTGAGCCAAATGAGTGTTTATGTAGCTGGGGATATATTTAGGAAAGCTTATACTTTGGATATATTTCACTTTGGTCGATTCTTTTGCAATCATGTCAACACTGTTCCAGTCAATTTTTCATACTGTTTTCCAAAAGGGAGCCACTGAAGATCTTAGGGTGGCACACCAAAACCAAAACCAGTGACTGAATTTCCAGAATTTGGTCATGCTTTTAAAGTATAAAGACTAGCTGAATGCAATGTCAATACAGAAAAATAAATGAATCACATGCTGATATTGTATTCTTATTTTACAGTTATTTTGACTAATTATCTGGTGTGCATAGACTAATATTGGTACAGTTTACATCTTAAATGCTACAACATTCCTATTTTAGGAGAGCAGAGTTGTCTCACCTTTAAGCCACCACAGGAGTTCGTAATGGCACTATAACAGTATAAAAAGGACAGCTGGTTAGATGGGACCATTGGCAGAACGGGTGTGTTTTGATGACGTGTTATGTGTGCGTTAGGGGCACAACTGTAATGTGCACTGTGGCTTAAAAAAGATCCTTTTTTAAAAATGCAAGAGTTACCATATACAAAAAGTTGTTTTTTTTCCACAGCAAGTATGTAAACTACAGAACTGGGTTACTCCAGAATATATTTTCTGTTAGCTACACTTCTGCATATAGATTATAGCAAATATATGAATGTTGGTTCAGAAAATGCAGCATTTGCATGTGTATTCCATCTGCTGCCCGCCGGCCTTGTTAGTAGTGGTGATAACTGCAATGTTATTATTATTTTTTTCTCTTGAGAAAAGCCTTATAAAATCCAACACAAGAAATGGCACTCTTCCTGTTACAGTACACCGCCGGGCATACAAACAGGCAGGGAACAAATGCATGACAGGATTATGCACACACACATGTGTTTGCCCACACGGGTGCATCCAGATAAAGCAGGAGAGACAGAGACGACCGTGAAAGGTGACAGCATTTCCTATTCTCGCGGGGTGACCTCGTTCCCAGCGGGTCGCTGTGGCGGCTTTGGACTCTGTCTCTACTGGCCATCTGGCCCTGCCGGTCTCCACTGTGAGCAAATACCAGGCGAGTGGCTCACTGACATATTCTGATGGTGTGATTCAATATTGGTGGTAGTTGTAAGCTTGGGGATTAGCCTGCTGCACATAGCCACATTTCAGTTGACTACACCACCCACCTGGCTGTGGTTTCCATTCACCTGCTCCCTGTGGTAATCTGTTGGCTTTTTTCTGTCTCGGGCGACATACTAAAGTATAATTAACACAAGCATTTGATCCTGTGCCAGTGGGCCTCATAATACACACAACCTTTTTTTCAACAACAATTCAAAAATAAGTGAAAGACTGAATGTGCAGTTTGAAAAGTTTCCCATATTTCACTTTGACATGGCACGCACAGATAGAAATAATCCACATTCCCTAATGGAAAGTGTAATAAATATAAACAACATTGTCTCCACTGCTTATCCAATAAATTTCCCTCCCTGAGCACACACACACACACTCACTATGATCCCTTGCTGTCTCTATGGGCGAGCCGGGAATCATCTTCCACAGATGAGACTTCTCTGTCTCTGTCCATGATGCTGAAGATCTGTTTTCATGTTGGTCGGTAGGGGGCGTGTGCTACCTAAAGATAATAGCACCGCTACTGTGAATCTAATTCCCCTGGGTTTCAGCAAACCAGGCATTACTGCAGAGTGGAACTGGTCTTCGGTCCAATCAGCACTGTCAGAGTGTGTCTGTGCTGCTCAATGGTCTAATCACTTTGTAAAAGCAGCCATTATCATATCACATGCGTGGAAAAGGGATGTATAATGATAGATTCTCTGCAAGGCCATGCTATGCTTGCAGGCACTTTCATTTTCCATTTGAACAGGGAAAATGTCAGCCTGAGTTGAAAATAATAATAATAATAATAATAATAATAATAATAAATATACAAAATGCTAAGTTATTTTGTAAACAATTTCACAATATGAGCAATAAATAAGAATGGGAAAAATTCAAATAAATTAGAAAAATATTTCCTCAACAGTCTGTGGTCCCAGGTAAGTTTGATGATTTAGAATGTTTTTCTGTCTGTCCAGTTAACCAAGCAAAACTGAAATCTTTTTTTTTTTTTCCCCTGCCGGTTTTAACAACTCCGCCTACGACTTCAGAGCAGCCAAATTGTCCAGTCCCCAAGAGGAAGCGCTTGTCCCACCGGCAAGCCAGGCTCTTCGTCTGTCTTTTTTTGGGGTGGTGGGGGTGGTGTTTTCGTATGCATGTGCGTGCCTGGCCGTGGCCGATCCAAATAGATTCGCCTCACGTCACCTTCCTACCCACCACCACCACACCACCCCCCTCTGCACATAAAACATTCATTAGAGCGCAGCCCTGCGCTGCAAGAAATGTCCGTCTGAATAAGTCATTAAGTCTCAGATTCACTCTTGAAATCTTTAAAGTCCGCCAGTTAAGTAAAATAACTTATTTTTCTGATACATTTTATTTGTGGAGTGGATCTATGAATAACTGTTGTGAAACCAGGCAGGAAACACCAAATGGAATAAATGCGTAAAGCCTTGACTGATAAGAAAAATCCACTTTTTTTAATTTAAGATGAATATTTTTTGCAGCGTGATACATCCCCATAAAACATTCATCTCTGAATTCTCTCACTCCCTCTTTCTGCCAAACGCACCTCGCTGCCCCGCCCTCGCTTCCCACCTCCCCGCGGTAAACGCACACTGACGCTCACCAGTGCGGCCGACATCCGTGCGCATCCACCACACTTTTCTCCGTGTACTTGGGAAATATACAGCGGGGAGCAAGTGATCGGACTGGATATGTGCTGCGATTTCTATTAATAAAAACATGGATTCAATACTGATTTTTCGCCTGTGTCGCTGATTTTCCACTTTAACACTTTGAGAGCTCTTCTCCGAAGCTGTTTGCGCGCCCTATATTTTGGGGAGGTGTCGACTGGTTTGTCGAGTCTGCTGATCCCAATTTGGATGTTTATTGCTGACTATTTTTTCCTTAATCCCTCGTCCAAATGACTGAGCTCGGGTGCAGCCGGAGACGTGGCTCCCCACTCGGGAAGACCTACGGCTAAAGTTTGAAGGGTGCAGGGGTGCGTTAGGCTGTCCGTCTCCCCCACCTTGCACTGGATTTGCAATTACCCCATAAATTGCAATAAACAGCGGATATCCTATCTGTCTCCGCGCAGGCTGGGATTCATTCGACTGGGATTTATACAGCTTCTGGATTTCAACCCCATCTAAATCATGAAGACCGTTATTATCGATGGTGAGTACGCATTAGACGATAGGACGTCTTCTTAAAGTTTTCACATAAAGCAGACAGGAGGATCCTGCTCGGTTACTGCGCAGTGATAAAATCCACATCGGTCGCTTGTCTGTGGAGACAAGCACAGATAAATCAGAAGTCCTAATTGGAGTTTACTCTGCTGTCTCCTCCGGGGTTAGGTTAAACTGGTACATGACTGATAATGTGCGCAAAATCACATCTAATCTGCACAGTAACACATTATGCTCTTGTCTGTTGGTGCGTAAAAGAAGCAAGCTACAGTATCAGTTATGGATATTGCGGCTGTAAACGACCTTGACTCAGTGGCTCTTAATTGAGTCATAATTCAAAACAGATTTTGTGCTTTTTTCCGCTCTTTTGCATGCGTGCGTGTGTGAGTGCGCAAGAGAGCGTGCGCGCGAGTGAGTGAGAGGCAGTGTAGTGTTTGTGGTGGTCAATATGCTCCGCATGATATCGCAACTTAACCCGGGCATCCGATCAGCCCGTCTGGCCGCTGTGGGCTGAGCTTTTGATGAAATCTGCAGATGGTCCGCTTGGCGGCCCAATAATACCGCTTTTCTCTCCAGCTCCTTGGCTTATAATTGGTGTTTTTGAGGCATCGTCCCACTCAGGGTGCCGCCAAAAAGACAGGAAATTGGGGCCTTGTAGCTTTTACCGACTGGACGTGGAGCTATTCTAATGAGGACAGAAAATGCTCCCTCATTCCCGCCGGAAATGGCTAAGAATTTCAGTTCTTGGCAGAAGCATGCTGTAGGCTGTGTGTGTGTGCGTGTGTGTGTGTGTGTGTGTGTATTTGTGCGCAGATAGGTAGAAGAAGGGAGGGAGGAGGAGGAGGGGGAGAAGGGGGAAGCACCTGGCATGTCAGTGCGTGTGTTCCCTGCACGCCTGAATGTACCCGTGCCTGTGTTGTGTAAATATGTTTAATGCAGTGCGCAGAGAATAACACCAGCGTGGCGTGCAATGTTCGAAAAGCAGCACCACGATGAGATAAGTGCATGTATGCAACATCCAATTTGTTCCATCAAGAGCTGCTGGAAAACCCTCATCTCCACCCTGCCCCACCCCTGCACACACACACACACACACGCACACACAGGGGCGCTTATGCAACACGCTGTACACTCTCTTCCTCACGTTGTTCATTACTTGGCTAAAACTGCAGGATTACGGTAAGAAAGCCGCAGATTATTGTGGGCCTGCAGAGTAACTTTGCATTTCACAACTAGCAGAATCAAAGGGGCACGTCTACTTGTGCATTCTCTTTGATATGTCACAGGGTGATGCAAATTCAAGTGTACAACCCCCTTCATTGGCACAGAATGGCTCTGGGTCCCACAGACCCTTCAGGCAGGTTTTCATCATCTGACTGCTGGTGTGATTTAGCACCAGGGTTCTGACATACACCTATGTCTGATTTTTAATTTTTTTTTTTTTTACGTCTGCAATTATAATTGGTATCCATCTGTCAAGGCTTGTGATTTGGCTGAGAAAATATGGCCTGTCGTGTCTTGTGTTAAAAGCGTCGGAGTGAGTAGGGACTTTAATTTACACTCTTTTTCACCCAGTCAGCATATGATCAAATGACTCTGTGGGAAAACTGTTGCTCGGGGGTGCCATTGCTCCCTGTCTACTGCCAAGCAAAGCCAATAAAGCCCAAATGAATGGATAAAACCATTATGGTGGAACCGAAAGCTTTCTCTTCGGGAGTTTTAAACCACTACACAATGAGGGCATTTTTTTCCCCAATTAGTTAACTTTGTTATTGTTTTGGACATGGCTTGCCAAAAAACTCTGGCCTATTTTTAAAAAAATAGGCCACAAGATGAAGCATCTGTGTTGGCGCGATAATACAACGTATCAAGCTGTAAAGAAAAGGATGGCAAAAAAAAAAGAAAAAATAATAACAATAGCTGATTTGCATAGAGGCATTAGGTGAGATCAAACATTCAGTCATAAAGTGACAGAGACATGGCATCTTCCGCATCCTGAAAGGGAACGTGAAATTGATCCATCTTTGTGTTTGTATGGGTGTGTGTATGAGCACAGAGGGAGGGCTGGGAAGAATAATGTGTGTGTGGGTGTAGTGTTCTATGAGTGCATGGGGAGGTGTGAGGAAGGGAGAGGCAGAAAGGAAGAGAGGATGCATGTGAAATTAAGAAGTGTGAAGGTTGTACGACTTATCATGTGTGCCACCGTGCATTTTCAAGTTATTTTTCATCATCTGTCAGTGTGCCATCTCTATGGATGTTAGCAAAAGCAAGAGAAAAAAGAGAATTAGCAACTCTGCATTTTTTTTCAGTTTGGAATGTGTTACTTGTTTTGGAGTTTCTCTTATTCTCCTAATTGGCCAAGGACGCCAATAAAAAGCACAACTCTTCTCTTGAGGCATTCAAGGGGAACTACGTATGCAGGACTTTTAAGTCCCCACGGTACAGAAATGACTACGATATATCCGTAGCTGGAAAGGTTGTTGATCAATACAACTGACTCATTGATTACTCTGCCAGGTCCTGAGATTTCTGGCTTTCATTTCTGGCTTTTTTTTTTTTTTTTGGCCTGAATTTTCAAGACACTCCCAGTCTCCCCGGTCTCATTTATTCACTTTTCCCAACTCTTTAACAATTGAGGACGCTGCTATGAGCTAATACCTTTCAGCTATGAAGACTAATAAGCCTCATTACCTGATGCAGAAACCTGAGCAGCTCCAAGAAGTGGAGATAATAAGTTCTGCTAATGTTGTTGCAATTCCTTCTGGTCACCAATAGAGGTCGATAAAGGTCACAGAATGCCTATTGTCCTTCTGTGAGGAAATTTTGGGGGTCAATGGGAGTCAATATGAGTGCAACATGTGGTTTGGTGGCAACTAAGACCGAACCACACCGAGGGAGGTAAACAGAAGGTTTGGCTTGGTGTTCTTTCACAAAACATATCAGCATTGTTGTCTGTATTGGCAGTAGATCCAGCAGACAATGAGTGTAAATACAGAGGGCAGTTTGAGGATAATTGGCTCCAGTGCAGTCCAATGCAGACATCCAGCCTTTGTTCCACCTGTCTTTGTCTTATCTGCACAACACTTTTTTTCCAGCTTTATCACAACAGAATCTCTTTGTTTGCCAATACCATTCCCATCCACTGATGTACCTGCACACCCAGATTCATAATTAAAGTCTCCTAGCAACAGAGTCATAATTGTTTGATAATAGTATCTAAAACTTACCAAAAAGAGATTTAATCCATCTAAATATGTCCAAAATTGAATTGTTCTCCTCATGCATGGGCGGATTATGAGACAATGGGGCCCTAGGCACAGATATGCAAAACCCACCACCTCTGCTACTTATGAGCAAGACACACAGGCAAAACCACCACAAAGTCTCCTTTTTGTTGTTCTGCCTTGCTCTGTAGTTGTTATGCATCTTTTTGTGTCTATTTGGTAATTTTGTGTCTCTTCATAGTCATTTTTTGTGTTTAACTTCTCTCTGAGATAATTTTGTGTACTCTTTGGTTGTTTAGTGTCTCTTTGTGCTTGATTTGCCCTTGTCATCTATTTGTGTCTCTTTGTGGTTGTTTTGTGTCTGAGATAATTTTGTGTCTTCTATTGGGCGATTGTGTCTCTTTGTGGTGTTTTTGCCCCTTTTTGACATTATTTTGTGTCTCGTTGCAGGTCCTTTGCATCTCATGGTCGGTTTGTGTCTGTTTGTGATCCCGTGAGCCATTGTATTCATATTTCTTATCGATTGCTCTGTGTCTAAAGGATGAAGATGTCAATATTTTGAGCTACATAGTCTTGGTGGTATTAATGCCTCAGTTACAGTGACAGACTGCAGCAGGCTATCTTAGAGTGGATCTGTTATGTTCACTGCATCCTGATGAGCACACTCCTTCAGGGGCTTCTTTTAATTGGCCGCGCCCTTCAAGTAGCACTGCATTTGTTTATACAATACATGCACACACACACAAACACACACGCAGATTTCCCACTGATACACATACACACACACACACAGGCATGCTGGCCTTAGATATCCTTGGAACTATCCGCTCTAGGTTATCCCAGCCTCCCAGCCCTTCACTGCTAATCAGCAAGACAGAGGAACTAAGTGGATAAACGAGTGAAATTCTATTTGTTTATACAGAGGAAGCTAAGGGGCGAAATAATACAGAAAGCAGTGGAAATGGAATACACTATTCCCCCAGATTACCAGCCCTTAATCCTCTCTGTGGGTTATTATTCTTCTGTCAGAATATTTGGGGGGGACAATGAGCATAAAACTGTAGATGCTAGCCCTCTACTCCTTGCATTACTCTCCTCAAAGAAAACAAATGAAAAAAAAGAAATATGTGATGGCTTTTGTCTTGAGGAGGGTTTGTGAGAAGAGGGAGGACGACAAGAATTAGTGTTATGCAACTTTAGGGTGGTGAGGCGGATGGAACCTTTATGGAAGGATTTATTTGTGTCATTTCTTACAAAAATCCACTCTGACACTGTATCATAATCCTTTAAAGGTGCCTATGCATGACCAAGCAGATCAAAACCCCCGTGTGCCTAAGCCTAACCCTTAAATAACAGGAAAGTGAAATGTGTGCAGATGTAGTTGCATCAGAGTTGCGTTCACACCAAAGTCGTGACACGTGCTGACCCGTCTCAACCAGCAAGCAACATGAAAGCCCCTCCACAGGGAAGCAAATATGCATCTGCTGATTCCTTTAACACGGCAATAACATTATACAGCTGCAGCACATAGATGCACAAACAGAGCTGGCTAATTTGTTGAACACGTTGCCCATCTCACTCCACTGCACAGTGTCATCTTTCAATCTGGGGTTTCGCATTTGTCCTTGGAACACGCCGTGCCCACTTTTCTGCGTGTATCCATGAAAGTTGCATGGTCGTTGTAATCCCACTGCAGATGCGAAAGTGTGCACCGAGCTGCCTGAACGCCGGTGACGCTGATTATACCACAATGGGGAGGCTGACTGATGGCCTAGTAAATTGTTAATTAGACAGAGCAGAAGCCGCTCTTAAATTAGACGCATGAATGGAGCCGTTGTCAGCCTTATACGTCAACCCTGCTCCGCTCTTCTTTCTGCAAGCTGCAGTGCCACTCAGATAGATAAAGTGGCTGGCTGATCCAAGATGTGAGCACAAGTACAATGTCATTGATCACACATTGATCACACATTGATCTACCAACACACATACCAGACAGATAGATAGATAGATACATCAATATATAGACAGATATTGTAAGTTAATTGTGTAATAATTTGCTGTTGATAGCTCAACACCTAATAAACTGGTATTAAAAGAAAAACAAAAAACAATATCCATTGACTCAGTGAGCTTTATCGTGGCATTTCAGTTTCTGCTCGTTAGTTGCATACAGTCTTTTTCAAAATAAACATTGGTAAAACACCCCTTATCTATATTTATTTCCTTGTGAAACAGAAGAACATGGTTAGGTTTAGAACAAAAAAAATATGAAATGGCTCAACATTCATACAGAAGAGAGCACTCCTGGGTGAAAGTCCAGGGTTTGTTGGACCCATTCACTGCTCCTCCCAACCACCCAATAAAGACTTTCCGGCTCCTTATATTACATCGTTACTGGCAGCATTTCAAACTGATGCCCTCTGGTGACATATTGTACCACCACAACAGTTGCCGTCCCACCAACTGATGCCGCCCAGTGGCATATCATAAGAACAGAGAGGTGCCGTTTGGCCGATGGGTGCTGTATCATACGGCTGTAAAAGGTGGCTTTTGACGCTGGTGTCTTATGGCACACTTCATACTACATTATTTATTCTTATTGTGTGTATTTAACCATTAGTACCTTGTCTTTACTTGGCAACTTTTTAAACATTTTTGAATAAATAATTTACTAATGTGTATTTTGCACCACAAGGAGTTTGCAGTTTCATTGTATGGTTCATATGATGACAAATAAAGTTATTTTGCTTCATAGAAATCACTGACCAAGCAGCGGTATTTGACAACATGGGAATGAGAACGCATTAAAAGACCGGCATGCGTAACCGGTTAAAAATATTCTTTGTGGTTCAGCCAATTAATGGTTGACTTCCCTAAGAGATAGATGCCGCTAAAGGAAGCTGTTGAGAAGAAGGATATCTTTTTTTATTCACACCTGAAACTGCTGATTTCATTTGGTTTGAATAGAAGTGTTGAGTATCATTGCTGACACAGAATATAAAAAAGTGACAACTTGTTATAGAAAAAAGGCATAAAAGTTGTCATATTTAAAGCTAGAGAATCAAACAACAATGAATACAGAAATATCAGAAACGGTGTCTCCTGCCTTATCTGTCAAACCCTGACAGATAAGCACAAAACGAAATATTTTAACAACGTAAAGCAAGATTGTCTGGGCAATGGATAGAATGTGTGTATTACAAAAACTGATGATAGCAAAGAGGCAGGTCCATCAATACTTGGCTGCAGTAAACAGGGAGGACATTTTGATATAATTACCCACATTTTGCTGACATATGACCTGATCTGAAGTCTGCACTCATGCAGTATCGGCTGCTGCGCTTTTAACAGCCGGACTGCCAAATGTTCAGCTGAATATTTTAGAGGGACAATATCCTAAAGAAGAACCTTTTTTTTTTTTACCCCCATGGATATATAAATATTCTCTGGTATTTTTAGCCGCATTGATCTCATTAGCGTTCGTGACGTGAAATGGACTCCCTTCCAATGCTTGTGATCATCCTTTGTGAGTCTGCCTGTTGTTGTGATTAGCATGCAAACTCGACAGATGGGAGTTGGTGTTTTGATGCTGCGTCTTACTCAATCCCTGGCATCCTATCGTTGAGGCGCTTCAGCCAAGGGGGGTCACCTTTTTTCTACTGTATGCATTATTGGATCATATTCTTCTAATTATTTATCTTCATTCAAGGCAAAGTTCTAAAAGACTGCTTCAGAAAGACTGTGACTTGCATAAATAGCTGCATATATGGTTGTTTTTTTATGTGAAGGACAAATACTGTAAGCTGAATTTACAGACTGCATATTTCAGCAAGCTTTCAAAGGGTAGTTAGACAGCGTGGGGTGAAAGAAAAAAGCACCTTGAGATCACGGCGCACACTTAATGACAGAGAGGGCGGCGTATTCAGACAGCCAGGCTAGACAAACCATAAATTAGATAGTGTATCTATCTGTGGCATCAGAACAACACACTGAAAGAAAGTCATAACTTCTTACATCCTAAAATCTAATTTTCATGAAACAAGTTCATTAAAGACTTCCAATGTGACCCATTTTTTTCCAACATAAATTATATTGTGTCAAGCTTTTTCTATAAGCAACTGTATTTTTTTTAATTGTTTTGCAGCATTTGAGATTTCCAACCTTGTTTCAAGAAAGTGATGCTCATTGTTATTAATTTCCTTTGAATTCTAGTTGAAATGTTATTCCAAGAGTATCTAGCTTCTGTATTATTTTCAAGTGAGACAGGATAGGCAGGTGGGAGATAATGTTGGGAGAAATTTGAATTGATTGTTGAAAGGTGTGCTTGTCATAACAGTGAGGTTACAGATAGGATAACACTAGAATCAGCCAGGGAGAGAGAAGACAAAGTCCATGTTATGCAACATGTAATGTTAGTTGCTCAAGCTGTCCAGTCTAAAATGCCTTTTGCATCCTCTTGAGCTTTCACAGATACCACTTTTCTCATAGTTAATAAATGCTACACAGTGGGCCCATATCCACAGTATTTGGGGTAACAAAGACTCACTGACAAAACCTACTGTTGTGAGCTGACTAACTTAGTCTTAGCCCTATGTGGCTAGAGGTTACAGATTGATTGATGAATGGATGTCATGTGTTATGCTTCAGATGAGAATGAGAACCCAAATGCAGAACAATAGACAGACAAAAGGCTTGAAGAAAAAGTGAGCTGTAAGGCTCGTAAAAACAGGTAAGGAGCAAAACTAAATGTACAAAAGGAAAGAAAAGCCAAAACCACAAAGACACAGGTATATATAGACAGGAAACTAATCACAAGAACAAGACACAGCTGAAGAAGGTGGAGATCGGCAAAATGAGGCAAACGCTAACAACAAGGGAGTGGCAGGGAACACTAGGGTGAAGCAAATAAGACTAAAAAAGAACAGGTGTGCAGGGAAGACTCTGGGATCAGGGAGGGGCAAACGAGTCTAATTTAAGACAGGTGTGACAGAAAAAAGGCAGGAAACAGACAAAGGAAGGAAGTAACACAAGACATGATACATGAAGACCTTAACTTTCAAAGTAAAATAGGATATAAACTAAACAAATGAATACATGAAACAAGAAAAAACACAACGCTATAAACATAAACCCAGGATCATGACAACATGGTAATCTTGGTTAAATCGGTTGGTACTAGTTTTCGGAAGTGTACATCATATTTTGCTCTTCAGAAGAAAATATTTTTGGATTTTGATATCAGAATACCAAAAATTAATTTCTAATTTATATATTTTTTGGCATATATTGTTAAATAAGTACACAATATGTCTGGGGGTGTGATCTAAAAGGTTTTAAAAGGCATTCAGTCGTGGTTGGTTAGGTGACACTCATGGTTACCATGGCTTGGGCAGTGTAATGGTATTATGTTATACTATGGTTTTCCAAAATACAGACAGTGTTTAATTTCAGGTAGGTAGGAAAGTATGATAAAATGAATACTCCCTAAGCCGATGGTAACAGAAAATGTGTTCTAACAGGCTACTACAGAAAACATTGAACAGAATACAACAATAAGTATGATAGAAGAGCAACAGATGTTTTAAGAAATTATGTTTGTACACAACTAATTTCAAACTGCAAATACATTTTTGAAGGAATGTTCAGAAAATTGCATTTATTTTAACATAATGAGAAAATGTTGTTAATTAAGGTACCTAATTAAGTAGCAAAATTGTTGATAATGAATGTATCAGCAAAGTGTGGTTCTGCTAAAATAGGGAATTTTGCAATACAGTATCCACCTGTAATGACTACAGCATTTTTTTTTCATAACCTTTTTCAGTAGCATGTACCAAACAAACCAACACAACCAAAATCACAGCCTTTACCAACCTCAACTAAAGTGATTTTGTTGCTTAAACATAACTACAGAAAGGAGTCTGGACACAAACTCTGGACGCTGGTTTCACAGTACTGCACTTTGTATGTCCACTGAATCCCTGCGAATCCAGTGTGGTACATAAATGTAGTGTTTCATTAACTCAAATACACATCTCTGAATCCCGGCAACATTGCACTCTTACCAAAACATAATTCTAAAAACAGTGTAGTAATATACAAACATGATTTGAAGGTTTATAAGGTTTGTTTATAGTGCAGCCGAAAGTTTAAATTGCGACCATGATCTCTTTTTCAGCAAGTAAGGCACAATAAAGTTCATTAACTTGCTGAGACTTTGGAGATGTAAAGCCAGTCCCATGCAGCAAAATTCACAAAAAAATAGCCATTGGCTTGTTTTTGAGATGCATTTTTGCAAACAATGTTAGTCAGTGCTAACTTCTATAACAAACAGATTTTCTGTTTGTCACAGAACGAAGAATGGTGGCTTCGCAATAAACATCTTCAGTGTGAAGCTGCAGTAAATGGTTTTCTGTTTGCATTAGTTGTAGATAAATAAAGCTCTAACATGCTATAAAGAAATTGAACAGTAAACTGCGAGGCTGTCACCAATAAGATAAAATTTCTCTGGATTACATGCGTGCCTCGTTTCAAAGGAATTCGGTGATTTCCTCGTCATGCTCAGGTAGGCATGAGGGAATCACATCCTTGCATGGTAATAGAGGGCCCTGTCACTACTAATAAACTTTTATGCAGAGAGATAATTACTGAATGTATTTTGGAGCAAGTAGAGTTACACAAGTTCTTTGGGCAGAGGCCTGACCTAGAAGTAAGTCTGATTTTTTTTTTCTTGTTTCGGATATAATTTGATTCAAAATGAATTGTTACAATGGATGTTTTATAGATAGATAGATAGATAGATAGATAGAGAACTGAACTTTGCATTGTTCCATACTTTTATTTAAATTTGAAATAGAAGAAAGCCTTTCAGAAACTCAGTGTAAGATTGTGCTTTCATACAATCACACTGCAATACATTCACAACAGCAATGTGTCTCCCTGTGAGCCTGGTAGGTAGTTCACAGCTGAAATATGTATGGGGAGCCCTTCAAAGGAAATAGGTCATCACTCCTCTTGCTCAGGGGAAATTGATCTGTTATAGATGTGAAAGCTCATTCCGTAGGTGCTAATCATATATAATATATACCTGTTCTGGTGGCTTTACACAAGAATTCCACAAATTATAGGTGGCAGATGTAACTTTCTTTCATACACAAATCAATGCCCTCAATGGCAGGTGGGAGTAAAAGGATTTGTTGAGCAGGAAATGCATAATCCTGCAACGGCTGCAGGAGTAAAGTAAGACTTTCCAAACATACTCACAAGCATAAAAGTGGAATCAATGAAGATCCCACTCATTTGCTACGATATGAGTGCCCTATAACCTTAACTTTGAAAGAACAACCCTATTGTTTATCTGAATGTAATTGGACAGGGCAGCCCTCGCAAAGCAAAATACAGTGTAAAAAGACGGTAACTCCCTCCAAGCTAAGATGTAACGTCTGTGTTCAGGGATGTTCATTTGAATCAGGTTTCGCTCTCAGTCATCTCAGGGGCCCAAAGTAGGTCATTCTTATTAGAATGCAAATCTGACAAGTGCGCTTCATCGTTACTCTCCTTTTGTCCCAGTGGATTTTGTGCCGAATACATATTTCGTCCAGTTCTTTGCAATCCTTCCTTTACTCTCACTTTCTGCTACCCCCCTCTACACTGTGTTGGTCATTCTTCTCTCTTTAATTATATTACTGTCTCACCCACATACACACTGTCGCTCATCTTTCTGTCTTCACTCTCAGGTGTAAATGCTGATTATCTTGTGTAGATATCAGGCCACAGCAAATTAAATGTGACCGCAGCTAGCCTGCCAGGACGTCCATTATAATGATATCTGTAATCTGCTGGGCTCAGGGGAAGCAGTGGGGAGGGGTGGGAAGATAGAGGGATGATGATGGAGGGGGATTCAGTATGTATCTGGTGGCTGGCATTGGATAGTGGACATGGATTTTCCTCCTCTGATGAGGTTCGTGTGGACTGCAGGACCATATGTCATCCATGGGTTTAAGTCCGATGAACCAGAGCACCATCAAAGGCTGAAGCGACATCCAAAGCTGAGGTCATGAACCATTGTATACAGTATGTTGTGTTAGTGGAAAGCTGTTTTTTCTTTCTCTCTTGTTCTAGCCTTTTTTCTTTTTCCATTACAACTCTTGAAATACGAAGCAATGCTTGCTGGCTGAGTTTCAGAAATGTTGGTTTGACATCTTTACAGCCTGAGCACTGACCAATGCGCAGACCTAAGAACCTTTTTAAACCAAAGGAATCATTATTGTGAGAAATAAATGCCATTTTGAGGGGCTAAAAGGTGCTTGAAAACTCATACTTTGCACATGCATCAGTACTACTGAAAAAAAATTATATTTTACTTGTTTTTGTGACAAAATTGCTCTATAGCACCTCCTACAAAGCTTAAAAGAAGTAGTCCCCATGGTACGTGTCACTTAGATGTATGAAAATTGTGAGCCACATGTAGCATTCCAAGACTTAAAAAGGCACTTGTAGGTAAAACCTAAACTCAACAGGAAGTCAGCCATTATGAGTGAACAATTTTAATGTGAAGTGATTTGTATCTTGACCGTACATGGTCCAATCTGCTGCAAACTTAACATTTTCCTGCCTTGAGGACATCTACTTCCAGCAGACCAACTCCTCCTACAGATTTCACCCGATCGACTACAGATTTTGTCTGTGTAATCTAAGGATTTTGTAGTTTCTAAATGCTTCAGTTTTTGTTGAACTGTGTGGCTGTAGCGACCTGTCATATTACCATGTTTATCCACAAAACAGGAAGGGGTTTGTAACCTCACTGTAAACGGTCCCCTATACACTTTGGTGTACAAAGTATAAAAGCACATTCACCAGATTCATCTCAGATTGGTTTTGAAAAGCTTTAAGACCTTGATGACATTTATTGTGAAGGCATTTAATTTTCATCAAACAGTGTTACAACTGTTGTAACTTGACTTTACATAGCTCTGTCTGCTCCAAATTTCAAATGCTACATAGGAGTCCAGGACAGAAGACACTGACAAATTCAAATTGAGTAATTGTTGTAGGGCCACCCACTGACAATAGGAAGTCAGCCTTATATGACAAAGATCAAGTCATTCATGAAATTCACACAATGTGATCTACTCTGCGATATACAGCAGCATATTGCATAACTAGTTTGTGTTTTTTTCATACCTCACAGTGACACACAGAGAGTGGTACACGTTTGCAATCCAATATTTTCAGGAGCATGCATTCCATGCAACATCTAAGTCATGCTGTGCACCAAGTATCTAACAGTTGCAAAAACAGTCAACTGGTGTACCTTCAGCACCCCTGATGAGTGGGTAAGTGTGAGGGCTACTACAATGCTGCTTGAAGCTTTCATTATCCTTGTAATTCCCTTGTTAAGTATTAGTTTCGGGGGGTATGATGATCTTCATCTGATCACAATATGGTAGCAATCAGTGATTATGATAACTACCTGTTTTTTGTGTGTAAAATTGCAAAACATATCGATTTTCCCCAAGAGAGGTCTACAGTGGGTGTCAGGAAAAACAAATATTGATGCTTTTTCTTTCTTCATATGTTATCAGTCAGCGTTTAGATCCTGCAGTGCAACATTTTGACACGACTCTCAAGGCATTAGAGCGGGCGGGAGACCTGCATGGGAAAAAAAACAAAAAACGTTCCAGTGAAATCCCTTTGACATCTGGGATCGGGGTGCACAAAGGAAAGATTGATCTGATGAGCGAGAAGATTGTTTTGGGGATATGTCGCTGTTGCGGGCGTGTCAGCATGGTTCCGTTTCCAAAAACCTCTAATCAGAAATGGTGCTTGTTTTCACATGCCTGTCCGTGTTCCCAGCAAAGCCGATCATCACAGCAATTATTCCAGTGAGGGAGATGAGCACTGCCAACACTCCATCTCTGAGCTGTAAACAAATTATGCTGAGGGGTCTTGATGATGTCTGTGTGAGGAACGAAATAATCTGAAACCGACGCTGATGGTCCCGCTGTGCCTTCTTGGGTCCTCAGCCAGCAGACACTCATGGGGGTGAAGCTGTGCCGCCACTGGAAGGAAGCTGGCTGTTACAGTAGTGCGTTCCAGATGTGTACGGTATCTATGAGGCAGTCTTTGTTATTTTTTTTTGTCTTCCCAAGCTGTATTTACTTGTTTTGCATCTCTCATCAAAAACACAGACCCCGCTCCACTTGTTTGGATAATGAGTTTTGACAGATCCAGCTTTTTCTCTGTTAGCATAAATCAAAGCCCGAAATCTCCACCTGGCACTTTCAAGAAGTAATTGATGAAGATACAACTGCCATATGCACCCTTAAACGTAATATAATTCAACTAGATGCCATTAAGTCAGAGGAGGTTAATTTTACTGACATGATTTTCTAATTAGTCAAACGACTGTTGGCTTGTGTTTTGATCTATTGCATGTTCGAGCTCTTTTGTCTTGTGGAAATTTCTGGTGGTTTTCAATAAATCTTTCAGTGGTTTTGCCGTGGGTAATTGACAGGTTATGTTTTCTCCCCCTCCATCGCTCCCTTGGAAGGCATTAGCATATTGAGTTTCGTGCCCGACTGTGAAGCGATTCCCACCATGCCTTTAAAAGGCATCGCATGAATAGGCGGCACATTACACCGCAGAGAAATATGAGACAGGAGAGAGAGCGCACTCTTCCTCCACTTTTCCTCTCAGCTCATACACACTTCAGCGGGATGAGCACGACGTGCACGCGCTCGTGCACATACCCACACACATTCCTGCTGCGAGAACCCCCTGCTGCTTGCTGACTCACATAAGGTTTAGGAGGCGGACTGTATTTTAGGTGGGGTGAGGAGTACATGTTACATTCCCATCTCCCACAGTTAACTCTGGAGAAACAGCCATGAAATAGGTACACCTTCCTTTCCAAGTTTAAGACACCTGAGCCCCCCCATGGTTTTCCCCTTGTTTATTGTTGTCCACTGTACCGTGACACTGAAATTAGGGCTGGAAACTCTACAGAATCACAAGCACTTTAAAATCACACCTAGGAAATCATCTACTCGACAACCGTAAAAACATAAATCAAAGTGCAGAGTACTTTTACTCCAGAAGTTAGAGTTTGAATTAAGTGTCAAGTACCTAATGTACCATTCATAGGTGTAGATTTTAGGAGGGACAAAAAGGACACATCTGTAATGTGATAACACTAAATATATGGTATTAACAGTAACAGTAAATATTCATCCACATTTTTTTTCATAAAAATGCAAAATGTATTGTCTTAATATTATTACTGAATTGACAATTTAATTATTCATGGATTTAGACAGAAAAAAAAACATATGTACAAACTAATATCAGTGTATATATAATGGAAAACATTAAATGTATTATTTAACAACAATGAATAATCAGAAAGTTACATTAGCTTAGCTTCTTAAAAGGCCAAATCAACCATTTGAGCTTTTAGCTTTAGAGCTTTTTTAAAACGTAATATTTGACCCTTGGTAGTGTTTTATTTATTTATTTATTTTTTTTGTGTGCGTAAAGTAAATCAGTTCAGTAAGCTTTTTGAAACTATAACGTGGAAAAAAAATATGCCTACATTTAAAAGTCCCACTACACAGAGTCCACATGGTGTAACTTTTTAAAAATAATTCACTTCCCATATAGGAGGTGAACTGGAAAGGCACTCTATTTTAATGTATAAAATACCAGTGACATCTTTTTTTTTGCTTAACATTCCTAAACCAAGAGATATAGTGACTCGATATGTGCTCAACCAAAATGTTGAAGACATTTACACAATAAATTGATGCAGAAAAGGTACAAATGATTGTATAAATATTCACCAGAATGCAGGAATTGAGTGTTTGATGCTCAAAATTTCTGACAGAGGACCCAAAATCCCTCTTTCCTTCAATGCAACCTTTTGATCCATCACTTTTTTATTATTATTAATATTAAAGTAACATCATTTTCAACATAAAGCCAAACTTCACAAGACTTACATAGGGTACTGTTTATGGGCTATTTAATTAAAAAGGGATTTTTGAATCACTTGAGCCACAGAGCATTCAACATGAGCATTTGTGAATCGAATGTAGAGGTGAAGAGAGGCAGCTAACATCCATATATCGGCATTAATTATTCTCTGAGCCAGCAGATGAAAAGATTTACACAAAGATGGGATAGTATAAAAAAACACATGGGTGCATACATTTAAATAGATTAAATAAGTAACAAGAGAATACAAGTATGCATCACAATCAAGATCACAAAGACACAAAGTACAGTATTTAAAGTTAAGTGACTAGAAAGCAGAAGAAAGGAAAAAACAACAACAAAAAAAAACATTTGCTTTAGTTGTCCTTTAAGTAAATGTGCAAATTAATTGAATAGAAAATCTGAGTGCAGTAATTGATTTCCATTGGGACTGCATACTTGAAGAAGTCTTAAAAGGACAGTCACAGGCATGAGCCTCTCATATATGAGTAGAAGCACGCTTTCTTTATTATCTCATGTAACATGATCTCTGGAAAGAGACACAATGCTGTTGAGATTTTCACATGTATTTTTTAGGCACCTTGAGCACCACAAGCCAAGTGTCATCTAGTTTTATTATATTCAAGAGAAGACAAACTATTTTACAGCTGGTATCTCCAACACTCTGCAACTCACACCACAACAATCTAGACTGAAACATAGTTCTGCAGGTAAGAGGAAAAATGTCGTTTTGATTCTGGGGTGAACTGTCCGTTTGCTGATGTGAATTCTGGTCCTTGTTACTCAGGTTCAGGATGATCCTAAGACTTCGCTATGAACATTTTTATTCATTGAGTTTGAAGATAGAAACTATTCACAACTAAAACACAGTTTGAATGCCTTAACCCCTTGAAACCTGCACAGATGTGCTGCATTCGATGCCTCTCACAAGCATTTAAACCTTTGAAATGTGAAGACAGTGCTTTGATTTTATTTTTTTAAAAACAGTGGAAAAAAGTAATCATCAACTTTGCATGTAATGTCCCTCAAATTGCTAAAAGAAATCGTGACAGTGACGAGAAAATGACCCAAAAATTAGCTTTAAAAGAGAGAAAAAGAGAAAATGATCAAATAACTAGGAGAAATATCAACAAAAGTATAATTATTATAATAATATATTTAAAATGATGCTACACAAACAAAAAAACATAATCATTATTATCATTATTCATTTCTATTTTATCACTTTTTTGGATCATTTACTATTGTTACTGTTTGTTATTTTACTTTTCTTTTCTTTTGTGCTAATTTCAGGTAAGTTTCTTCCAATTTCTTGCTAATTTTGGGGTCAGCAATCTGCTCAGGTTTCAAATGGTTAAAATGTCCACAAAAGGATGGTTTGCATATTACAGTGTTTTTCTTTGTAATGGAAAATGTCAAGATCTTGATCTACTTTAGCTTTTCCCCACAGCACTGGTAATCTGTGTATTTAAGTAGTCTCCTGGCCTGAATATTACTTTACATAAGAGTTGACATCTGCAGCTTTTTAAAGATTGTCTTTGTTGTCGACAGCTACATAGGAAGCTGGTCTAAGGAGAAGAGAATGTCTTTCAGCTTTAAGCAGAGTATTCCCATCTGCCAACTCCATAAAGAGGACTGTGTCCATTAAAAATGCTCAGCTATATAGGCAGAGTCATATATGTACGTTGAGAAAATCTAGGAGGTCACTTGCGGTATCGCAGTATTTCCCGTCAATGGACTCTATCTCCACACAAAGTCGTAATAGAGGCCTGTTATTTCAAAAGCTAACCAGCCATTAGCTTCCACCAGTGTGAGAGCAGTGCACCTCACCCCCGGCCGGGCAAGGCATTACTCAGCAAATGGAGGGACTGGAGACTGGAAACTTTCTTGCGGATGAGCGGATGAAAGGAGATATGGTTTACTGACATGGACTTTATGGGTCTCTCTTCCTCAAAGTAGCCTCATTTACTGAATCTGCAGGGTTTTTTATGTGGGGAAGCATTTATTGGGCAAACGATGTTGACTAAAGCTGAAATAATGATGTGTTTGTGTTGGCAGCATTTTTTTTAGACAGCTTTCACTCTTGATAGACTGGAAAAAATAGAACTCTTATTGCAGCTTTTGTTATTTTTTACAATTTTACTGAACCCATATTCACTTATCCCAAGGATATGTTTACTTTATTTTGACAGGAAGATGTCACAATAAAGTCCCTTTCCCTGTGCTGACAATAGGCGCTGCTTATGTTTCATCTCCTCTACTGGAAACTTATTCGACATTATGTAACTGACATTGAAACTGCTCCTCTATAAGGATCCCTCTGTCAATACAGCAGCGCTCTAATTATGTCCTTTTCATATCAGAGCAGTGAGTGAGCACTGCCTGATATGCTTCTGGAGTGTTTGATACCTTCTTTATTACTGAATGGGTTTATCCGGCCCGCCCTCTGCCATTGCCGTGAAAACTATCCTCCTGTGCGCCACCTTCTCAATGAGATAGAGTCAGAGCTGTGCATATTGGGACTGTATTACAGTATCGACTCCTCGTCCACTTAACTGAAGAATCAGCTCCGTTTACGACTAATTAAAGCCATTAAAGGGGGCACACGCTAATGCATTTTTGCACAGATAACAGAAACATGGGCGGCAGTGGCAGCCGGGCTCATTTTACCGGCAGGTCAAGTTGAGAGTAATTAACTGGGTATTTAAGTCGCAGCGTGACGCGTACGCCGGCTCTCAGATGAGACAAGATGGAGGCTCGGGTGCAGAGCCCTGATACGGGTTGTCAAAACTCTGGCAGATTGCTTCTTGCACTTCACACTTTTTTAGTTCAAAAGCTGTCCTCGAGGATCCTTGGGAAAAAAAAATAAAATCACGTGCATCAAATGTTTTGCTAATGAGCATTAGATGAGTAGGGCTGTGATTTTCTAATTTAAATCATGGATCAGCATCAAAACACCTGCATTCATACTTTGTTTAAAACAGGACAGTGATGTATGATCTACATATAAAGCCCGAAGTGGGTAAAGAGGGGAAAAGAAACAAAAAAAATAGGTGGTTTTGGATGTGATGAAAAAGCAGTTTCCAACTAC